>NC_083571.1:84935887-85239887 GCF_027579695.1 Neoarius graeffei
CCACATATTTGATTTGGCATAGGGTGTGATTTATTTATTTATTTTTTAAAAAAGCACCCGATGCCCTTCCTGACGCAACCCTCCCAAGTATACACTGGCTTGTGTAGCCCCAGTGGCTAGGTATTTTACCTAAATCTGCATGTCTTTGGACTGTGTGGGAAACCGGAGCACCCGGAGAAAACCCACGCAGACACAGGGAGAACATGCAAACTCCACACAGAAACGCCCCATCGCCTGTGAGATTCAAACCCGGAACCTTCTTGCTGTGAGGCGACAGTGCTAAACAGTGCACCACCGTGCTGCCCCAATTTCCCTTCATTGGAACTAAGAGGCCCAAACCTGTTCCAGCATGATAAGGCCCCTGTGCACAAAGCAAGCTCAATGGAGACATGGTGTACCAAGGTTGGAGTGAAATGAATATTGACTGCACCTCAGGTCTTCTTACCAACATCAGTGCCTGATCTCGCTAATGCTCTTGTGGCTGAATGATCAGAAATCCCCACAGTCATGCTCCAAAACCTAGTGGAAAGCCTTCCCAGAAGAGTGGAGGTTATTATAATAGGAAATGGGAACTAAATCTGGAACGGGATGTTCAACAAGCACATATGGGTGTGATGGTCAGGTGTCCACGAATTTTTGGCCATGTCATGTACGTAGTTCCTATATTCCTAAAGTTGTTGGGTTTTTTTTTTTTCCTTCTAAATTATTTGTGTAGATCTTGCCATGGTGCACTAGTTTTATAATATTTCACTGGTTCCATTAGAACGAGCAGTGCAGCAACCTAAGGAGGATTTCTTAGAATTAATGTTTTAGTTCAATTCAGTTTTTTTCGCAGAACACTTGTCTTGAAATCCTGATGTAGCTTTAGATCCCTAGTAAGTACGACCCCGATTCCAAAAAAGTTGGGACAAAGTACAAATTGTAAATAAAAACGGAATGCAATGATGTGGAAGTTTCAAAATTCCATATTTTATTCAGAATAGAACATAGATGACATATCAAATGTTTAAACTGAGAAAATGTATCATTTAAGGAGAAAAATTAGGTGATTTTAAATTTCATGACAACAACACATCTCAAAAAAGTTGGGACAAGGCCATGTTTACCACTGTGAGACATCCCCTTTTCTCTTTACAACAGTCTGTAAACGTCTGGGGACTGAGGAGACAAGTTGCTCAAGTTTAGGGATAGGAATGTTAACCCATTCTTGTCTAATGTAGGATTCTAGTTGCTCAACTGTCTTAGGTCTTTGTTGTCGTATCTTCCGTTTTATGATGCGCCAAATGTTTTCTATGGGTGAAAGATCTGGACTGCAGGCTGGCCAGTTCAGTACCCGGACCCTTCTACGCAGCCATGATGCTGTAATTGATGCAGTATGTGGTTTGGCATTGTCATGTTGGAAAATGCAAGGTCTTCCTTGAAAGAGACGTCGTCTGGATGGGAGCATATGTTGCTCTAGAACCTGGATATACCTTTCAGCATTGATGGTGTCTTTCCAGATGTGTAAGCTGCCCATGCCACACGCACTAATGCAACCCCATACCATCAGAGATGCAGGCTTCTGAACTGAGCGCCGATAACAACTTGGGTCGTCCTTCTCCTCTTTAGTCCGAATGACACGGCGTCCCTGATTTCCATAAAGAACTTCAAATTTTGATTCGTCTGACCACAGAACAGTTTTCCACTTTGCCACAGTCCATTTTAAATGAGCCTTGGCCCAGAGAAGACGTCTGCGCTTCTGGATCATGTTTCGATACGGCTTCTTCTTTGAACTATAGAGTTTTAGCTGGCAACGGCGGATGGCACGGTGAATTGTGTTCACAGATAATGTTCTCTGGAAATATTCCTGAGCCCATTTTGTGATTTCCAATACAGAAGCATGCCTGTATGTGATGCAGTGCCGTCTAAGGGCCCGAAGATCACGGGCACCCAGTATGGTTTTCCGGCCTTGACCCTTACGCACAGAGATTCTTCCAGATTCTCTGAATCTTTTGATGATCATTATGCACTGTAGATGATGATATGTTCAAACTCTTTGCAATTTTACACTGTCGAACTCCTTTCTGATATTGCTCCACTATTTGTCAGCGCAGAATTAGGGGGATTGGTGATCCTCTTCCCATCTTTACTTCTGAGAGCCGCTGCCACTCCAAGATGCTCTTTTTATACCCAGTCATGTTAATGACCTATTGCCAATTGACCTAATGAGTTGCAATTTGGTCCTCCAGCTGTTCCTTTTTTGTACCTTTAACTTTTCCAGCCTCTTATTGCCCCTGTCCCAACTTTTTTGAGATGTGTTGCTGTCATTAAATTTCAAATGAGCCAATATTTGGCATGAAATTTCAAAATGTCTCACTTTCGACATTTGATATGTTGTCTATGTTCTATTGTGAATACAATATCAGTTTTTGAGATTTGTACAGTATTGCATTCCGTTTTTATTTACAATTTGTACTTTGTCCCAACTTTTTTGGAATCGGGGTTGTAGCTAGAGGCAACAATCGTAAGGAAAACTCCCAGAGACAACATCAGGAAGAAACTTTGAGAGAAACCAAACTTAAAAAGGAACCCTCCAACTCCTCCTGTTCTAGGTGACAGCGGATAGTGGGATTGTAAATCATTACTATTCCAACACTGTATACTGTAAAGTCAAATAGTATTGTGTTGAAAGGGTGTTCAGTAAGGACATATTGCAAACAGGAGTCTGAATTCTAATGAATACCTTCCTCTGGATCAGGTTTTAGTGGTGGGCTGTGGGAACTCGGAGCTAAGCGAACAGCTTTACGATGTCGGCTACCGCCACTTAACCAACATCGACATTAGTGAGACAGTTGTTGCTCACATGAATCAGCGAAACGTGCAGCGCCGTCCTGACCTCACCTTCCATCAGGTAGATGCCACTCAGACAGGTTATGAAAGTGGCAGCTTCCAGGCTTGTCTTGACAAGGGAACTCTAGATGCCATGGCCTCGGAGGAGGAGGGCGTCGTGGCGAGCAAAATGCTGGCTGAGATGGGCCGAGTTCTGGCTGTGAGCGGCCGCTACATCTGTGTGACTCTCGCCCAGGAGCATGTGATAAAGCTGGCAGTGGAGCATTTTGCTGAAGCTGGCTTTGCCATACGTATCCACTGCCTGATCGAACAGAACCCAGACTTGGAGTCCTCGTCATTTGCTCTTCCTGTATTCATTCTCGTCTGCACCAAGTTCCGCCAGCCACCTCCTTTCAAAGTGCTGGAGATGTGCCAGGGTGAAGACGGTGTCCCGTGTAGACTGGGGTCGGTTCCTGAACTTTTAGCTGCAGTAAAGGACCGGCAGGCATATGCACTCATGCTGCAGAAGCTGAGGGGTGCCACAGACACTGCTAGCACGCCCTCCCTCACGCTATGCCACGCAGCCACGGGCCGTCCCCGATACACGCTCACGGTGCAGGACAGTCCACCTTCTGCCAAAGTACCCCGTACCAACCACTTTGCTATTTTTATTGGTAAGAACTATTTCTCAGATGAACATGTGCGCCTTTTTCATAACTGTAATGCTAATAATTGTGTCGAATTTGTAAAGTTCCTCAGGGTCGAGAATCTGATTGGTTGTACGGTTCTGCTGAGGGTCGCACTCAGCTGGCCGCCAGCGCAAACTTCCGCCGATTGATCATTGTTACAATGCATCGAGACCAGGAATATAAAGACATGCAAGTAGTCCAGTCTGAGCTCTCTCCCATGGTGATGGAACTGGCTCCTCCTGGAATGCCAACCAATCAGCAGGTAGAGAGGAGGATGTTAATATATTTATAATAATCATTTGGAACATTAGTTCTGTATCTTCTTTGACTTCCTGACCCTTGTCTCTCCGGCGTCTGGTTTAGGTGCCTTTCTTGTCTGTAGGAGGTGATCTGGGCTGGAGGGAGGTGGTGGGCCGAGGTGTCAGTGGCTTAACAGGTGAGTATTCTGTTGAAGATGTTCGAGGAGAGGATGGTCATGTCTACCGTAGATTAATTTTCATGAGCAACACTCAACTGGTGCAGTCTGAAAGCCGCCTGCGATCCACCGCAACAAGTGAGTGATTTATTCCCAGTGTCGGAGCAAATAACCTTGGATTATAACCCAAGACATTTATATAGCCAGATGTGTATTTTACCTATAATGCTAACTGCTATACTGTTTTTCCAGCTGGTCCTGCTCAGAAAAAGAAGGGCAAGAAGAAATCAAAACCCCCAGCTGCTGGAACTCCAGTTTCAGCCCACAAAAATCACACTGTAGATCGAGGATTTCTCTGCTGTACTCATCACGAGGTGATGATCGCAGGCTTCGCCATGCTAGGAAAGGAGGCCATCAATAATAAGGGTATGTTTTGCAAAATAACTGGTAGGAAAGTGGTACAGAGTAATCACTGTTATGCCTTGAGAAGCAGTAAAGCAGGAACTAAACTAGGCCTCTGCATGCTCTTGCGACAAGGCTTTCGCAGATAGCTTTTCGCAGACAGTTGTAATTTATCGTTGAGCGGGGAGTAATAGGCGTGCGCGATGTTATTCACCGCCACAACGCAAGGGGGCGCGAAGTCGCGAAATCGCTAGGAGTAGTTGGTGGGTGTGGTTACTGGAGTGTTTATCCTCCGGTTACTTATAATGACTAGAACTGGAGTCGTATAGATGTACGTACTTCCTCGATCAACCGCTCTTCGTGCTGCTCCATCTTCGCTCGTGTTTTTAAAAATGGCGGTCGTGAAAACAAACCAAACCGGGAAAGTAGGGAAGTGGAAGTGCGTGTACAGCGGATGTAGAGTGGACCAATCAGGGCCCTCTTGTCTGCGACGCTGTCTGCGAAGCTTCTGCGGTGGTCACAATTTTTGGGAGGTGCGCGCAGAGCGTCTGCGAAGGGGGGGCTACGCAGACGCTATCTGCGACGCCATCTGCGAGGACTGCGTTGTCAGCATAAATTGGCCTTAAGACAGCACTATTACAGGGAATTTAATGGGAATTCACCTTAAAGGGCTGACTGTGTTATCTGATTTAATATGGCACAGTGAACCATGAGCAGGATGAAACATGTAAAGTCAGTGAAGTAAAAGAATAGAGGGGAAAAGTCCTGAAATTGGATTGAAGATGCATTCAAAGTTCTTGCAATTTTCTGGATTGACTGACCATCATATCTTAAAGTAATGATGGATGTCGTGTCTCTTTACTTAGTTGAACGGTTCTTGACGTAATATGGATTACTACAGTTGTGGAATAGGGCTATTTACTATATTGTTTACTGTTTGATCTCAGACGCATTAAGAAGGCAAGAAATTGCACTAATTAACTTTTGACGAGGCATAGCTATTAATTGAAAATCATTCCAGGTGACCACCTCATGAAGCTGGTTAAGATAACGCTAATAGTGTTCAAAGTTTCATCAAGGCAAACGCTGGCTACTTTGAAGACTCTAAAATATGAAATATATTTTTATAACACTTTTGTCCATCCATCCGTTATCTTACGCAGTGTCCAGCAAGTCTGAGTATGCGTTGTCTGACTTCCTCAGACACATGTGGTAGGTCACCATAAAGCTTCTCATTTGTAACGTGTTGCCACCATTATACATTGAGAACCATCCTCGGCATTTTGGTACATGTGCTGTCTAACGTCTTTTCAGTAGCATTGTCGAGTGTCCAAGTGTCCGAGCCATACAGAAGAACAGGCTCTGCTGTAGTCAGAAATAGCCTGATCTTAATCTTATTTGACAGTGTTGATTTTCATATCTTGCTCAATTTGTGACCAGCGTTCCATGTCAGCGCTTTCCTTGTATTCAAGTCCTTCTCTGTGCTTTCCATGTATGCGCCGAGATACTTGAAATTCTTGACAATTTTGATGTTTTCTCCATTCATTGCTTTCAATTCAGTTGGATCCTGTTGGTTAAATACCATTTCTTTGGTTTTGGTCACGTTGAGGTGTAGCCCCACCTTAGCAGTTTCTAACTCTACTCTCATCAGAAGTTCCTGTGCCTTTGCCAACTCCTTTGATAAGAGGGCAATATCATCTGCAAAGTCCATGTCAGTGACTGTTACCGGAGGTGATCTGCTACTTTTCCTTTTCTCAATGGTAAAGCCGAGTTCTAGTTCTCTGCCACCTACTGCCTACTTCATAGCATAATCCAACACTGTTGTAAATAAGTATGGAGCCAGAGTATCTCCCTGAACAATGCCAGACAGAATTTTGAAGAGCTCTGTGTCACCATCTGGAGAAACAACTCTGGCTTTGGTTCCTTTGTAGAATTTCATGATGGCATTGACGAGCTTTATTGGAATACCATACACAGGAAGTATCTTTCTCATTTTCCTTCTGTGCACAGAATCAAAAGGTCTGCTGAAGTCAAGGAAGATGATGACCTCTAAATTGTTGCTCTTGACTCCCTCAACGAGCCTTTATAGTGCAAGAATATGGGCTACTGTTGATCTTTTTAGGTCGAAACCCATTTTGATTGGGTTGCAAGAGAGAGTCTAAAATCAGTTGCACTCTATTTAGTATCCTCTTATTGATGGTCTTTGCAATCATTGAGGATAGTCGGATACCCCTGTAGTTATCAGTGATATCTAGACTGCCTTTCTTGGGTAGCGGAATGATGTCTGATAGACCACTGATCTGGTTTCTGACAGTCATTGATTAGATTGTTGGCAAAAGTCAAGATAATGTCATTCATATCATGCCTTTTTAAGGCCTCAGGTGGAATACCAACAGATCCTGGAGTTTTTCCTTCAGTGAGGGAACCTTATAGCTTTCTCTACTTCCTCAATTTTGAACAATCTATCATTGATCTCTAGGTCTTCGAAAACAGTTGGAATGTCTTCATTATCATCTCCCTCAATCACGGGCTCTTTCCCCAGTAGATTGCAGAAGTGAGTTTCCCACTTTTTTAGTCTCTCTCTTCTTTTGTTGCATTTGTAAGATACCTTTTAGTGCAGACTTGCGTCCAGTGATCTCTTTCTCTGTGTTTTGCCCAAGCATCAACACTCTCCACCTTCTCTAGTTTCTTGTTTAGGTCTTCTTCTTTAGGCTGTTTCCATTAGGGGTCGCAACAGTGGATCTGTTCCGCATATTTGAATTGGCATGGGTTTTAGTCAAGTCAGATTTATTTGTATAACACTTTTAACAACAGACGTTGTCGCAAAGCAGCTTTACAGAAAATTAAAGACTTTAAACATGAGCTAATTTTATCTCTAATTCATCCCTGATGAGCAAGCCTGTAGCAACAGTTGCAAGGAAAACTCCCTCAGACAACACAAGGAAGAAACCTCGAGAGGATCCAGACTCAAAAGGGAACTCATCCTCATCTGGGTGATAATAGATAGCATGGTTATAAATAACTTGCTTCTATAACTGTGTCCTGTGTCGTCACAAAGTTTAACTGTGAAAACAGAAAATCATTATAGTTTTAACATGAACTCTCTTTTGTTGAAGTTATAAACTATTCATTGATGGAAACTTGAGTGCAAAACTGTTCATGACAGCCACATTCCTAAGGTTATCATGTCAGTTGTAGTCTTCAGCCATAAAAGCATTACTGTAAGTGTCCAGAGCCATCTTCCAAGCACGACTTTCGAATGTCCTTATGGTGCCATCCTCCACGGGAGCAATGTGATGGGACTCCAGCCAGCTCTAGGGCATCAGGATGGATCAGGCAGGTCCAAGGAGCAGAAGAGGTCAGCACCACTGGTGTCTCAGGATCGACATGTAACTCTGAGAGGGACAGATTTTGGGGGGGGAAGAAAAAAACACCGGTTGTTTGGTATGCCCAGTGTCACCTAATGGATAAGAACAGTATACATTTTGTACTGAGTGCAAGCAGGGAGTCTGGCAAGACTAACTATGACAGCATAACTAAAAGGGAGAGCCAGAAGGTAACAGACATGAGGGAGCCCTGGGACATAAAGCAGCCATCCACTCCGTCAACAAACCTGAGTGAATGTGTGTGTGTGGGGGGGGTGACAGCATCCATACATTCCAGTTTACCAAAACACTCTATGCCTGAGGACCCTCCAGATCTACTCCTTTACCTAATAAAAAGCCATTAACAAAAGGCTTGACTAAACAAATGTTTTCAGCCTAGACACTAGGGGTGTTCACACGGCACATATTTGCATCGACGCTGCACCGATGTATTTTGTTGCAATATATCTTACACCGGTGTAAATTTTGTGGAGCGTTCACACGTCACAAACCTGCTTGCTAGAGAGAAGCGTGTTAGCACCGGTGCAGCCCCACTTGCGTTCACACGGCAGTTTTTGCGACCGTGCTATACGATAGTAATAATGCGGAAATGAAATGTGCGCATGCGTGAAAATGTACTTCCTTTTCCCGGTTGCCATGGCATCACCAAGCGCCAGGAAAACAACGTGGATGAAGACACCAGTGTTGCCAGATACTGCTGACGTTTTCCAGCCCAAAATATGTTCAAATCCACCAAAATGCACTTAAAACTGCCCAATCTGGCAACACTGGAAGCCACGCAGTTCTGTTGTTGTTGATATTCGCCATTTTGGAAGCGCAAAATACCAGGATGCAAATTATGCAATGCCCGTATGTAATCAACTCTCCTCACGCGTAGCGAGTCTACCCCTGTAGCGTTCAGACGTCCCATTTTATATCGGTACTGCCCCGCAAACTAGCATTTACTCCGGAGTAAATTTCATAAACCACCTCCTGAGCAGGGTTAGATTTGCACCGGTTTAAGCAGCTTTCAGGGGCTACACCGGTATAACTTTGTACTGTGTGAACGCTCTACCGGGGCAGCCCCGGTGCTACACCGGAGTAAAAGTTGCCGTGTGAACACCCCTACTGAGACTGTGTCGGAGTCCTGAACGCTACTTGGAAGGCTGTTCCATAACTGTGGGGCTTTGTAAGAAAATGCTATGCCCCTTGATGTGGCCTTCACTATACGAGGTATCAACAGATAGCCTGCACCTTTTGACCTAAGTAGGCATGGAGGGTCCTAAAGGATGCCCTTTTACCCCAGATGACCTTTCTGACGCAATGCTCCCCAATCTGTCCTGGTTTGGGACCGGCACCAAGTATGCAGTCTCCGCTTGTGCAACGCTAGTGACTGGGTATTTTACCTAATCTGCATGTCTTTGAACTGTGGGGGGAAACCGGAGCACCCGGAGGAAACCCATGCAGACACAGGGAGAACATGTAAACTCCACACAGAAAGGCCCCCGTTGGCCGTGAGGTTCAAACACGGAACCTTCTTGCTTCTTGTGAGGTGACAGTGCTAACCACTGCCCCACTGTGCTACCCTGCTTGGGGCTTCTTAAAAAAGTTCAATGTAAACATTCTCCAGATGATCTTTTTCTTCCTGTAATTGGTCCTGGTTGATTCTTGTACTGTCCTCTGAGTATGCATGACATGTGTCCTGTACTTTCTTCCTCACCTCTTTGACCAGTTGATTGTCAGCAAAATTCTTACGATTGAGCTGCTTCTTTTGTGGCATCATGGTGTCAGCACATTCTTGGTTGGCTTTGATGAGATGGCTGTATCTTACTGATGGTGTCTGCATCTGTCGATAATTCAGCAAAGCGGTTACAAACTGTGTGTATAACTGTTGCAGATCTTTGGTCAGTGCTGAGAGATGGTCATAATTCTTCCACCTTAGAGGTGTTTTACTACAGCAGAGTTTCAGTTTAACAAAAGATGTTACTATGTGATGGTCTGAGCCACGACTGCTAAATGAGCTACATTTTTGACAGACTCGATCCACTTCTTGTTGATCAAGATGTAGTCCACCTGCATCTTGGTGCCACTCATGTATGTCTAGAGTTTCCCCATCTTGTTCTGAGATCTAGTGTTGGTCACTGCTAGATTGTTCTCCATTGAGAATTCATACATCAGTTTACCATTGTTGTTTTCATGGTAGCTGTACATAGCTTTGTCTTTCCCAAGGTGTCCGTTGAAGTCTCCAATTACCAATAAGACATTGTGTTTAGGCACCTGACTAACTGCCCTTGCTAAGGTTTGGTAGTCTTCCTTGGCTTCTTCATTTCCTTCCACGGGTGGGTTATCATGGAGGTTGAAGGGTTACTCTGCATGGATTACCATCTTGTCATGGTGGAAGGTCTTGTGTGCCTCAGTGATCCTAAGAGCTATGCTGGCGGGAGCAAACACTCTTGGTAGGGCCACCCAAGCCGGATAGGTCGGAGGTAAGAGGCCAGACAAAGAGTAATCCAACACCAGTGCTCTAACTCTTGGAATGCAGGGGAGTTGCGTGAAGATGATGCGATCATCAATAAACCAGTGTTTCAAATTGTCTCACAGTCTGCTTGATCAAATCAAGGAGAAATCCTCTCAGTTAGTGAGAGACTGCATCCATCAGATGAAATAGCATCCACTGATATTGTAAAAGCATGCAAAAGACGTATGGCAACAAATACTCTCAGCACTAGGGTTAGAGCCCCTAAAACAAATTCACATCCTGATGTTGCTGCATATTCATTACGCAACTGCGTGAATGAAAGAAATGACGGTATCTCCTTAAATCCAAATGGAAGGGATTTACCTGATTAGCATAAGCAGATTGATGAAAACAGATAAGAAAAGAGATGTACAATGATTATGGGAAGTTTGTGGCGAAATAACCGGCATGCAGCATCCAGTGGAGTTGGTTTTCTGTTAGACCAGAATGCTACAAATGCACTCATTGAAGTGTCACTCTTTGAAAAAAAAAAAATCACAAAGCAGCTTTACAGAAATATATAAATATTGTTTAAACATATGGATTTATCCCTAATGAGGAAGCCAGAGGGCAATGGTGGTGAGGAAAGGCTCTCGGAGATGACCTGAAGAAACCTTCAGAGGAATTTGTCAGTCAATAAACTGATTAAAAAGGTGAGCACCACCATTGGTGCCCCTCAGGACTGGGTTGAGCAGGTGGCTGAAGTGAGGATGTTAAGAAAGATGAACACAATAGTGAATAATGACTTGCACACACTTCATGCCCTGGAGGTGTTTCGGGAGAGCACCTTCAGTGGCAGGCTGATCCCACCAAGATGTAAGATTGAACGCTATAGAAGGTCTTTCTTGCCAGCCGCCATCAAGCTCTTCAATGTGCAATAAACTCCAGCATTTTAGCATTCCAGCACTTAATACCCCAGATTTTTACTCTAGTGTTATTAGTTTATTTATTGTATTTTGGTTAGAACTACTATTTTTAGCTTAATTTTTAAATTCTGTATTTTTAAATTTTAGTATCACTATAAGTTTGTGAACTTTATGTAGATAGATCTGTTTGTTTGTTTATTTATTTATTTATTCATTCCTGTGGGCGACACGGTGGTGTAGTGGTTAGCGCTGTCGTCTCACAGCAAGAAGGTCTGGGTTCGAGCCCCGGGGCCGGCGAGGGCCTTTCTGTGTGGTGTTTGCATGTTCTCCCCGTGTCCGCGTGGGTTTCCTCCGGGTGCTCCGGTTTCCCCCACAGTCCAAAGACATGCAGGTTAGGTTAACTGGTGACTCTAAATTGACCGTAGGTGTGAATGTGAGTGTGAATGGTTGTCTGTGTCTGTCAGCCCTGTGATGACCTGGCGACTTGTCCAGGGTGTACCCCGCCTTTCGCCCGTAGTCAGCTGGGATAGGCTCCAGCTTGCCTGCGACCCTGTAGAACAGGATAAGGCGGCTAGAGATGATGAGATGAGATGAGATTTATTCCTGTTCTAAATATGGTTGATGAATGAATCCTGAGTATGGTTGATGCTGCTGCAACTTGTAATTTCCTGCAAAGGATCATTTAAAGTATCTATCTATCTATCTATCTATCTATCTATCTATCTATCTATCTATACTTGAGGAATATAGTTACAAAGTGCAATTGTGTAAATAGGAGCTTATGAGTGTCAGTCATTTCTGAATTCATTATAGTTTTAACTTTTAAGTTTATTGTATCAAACTGAAGTTATTAACTGTTCAGTGATGGAGACTTGAGTGCAAAATTGTTCTTAGCAATTGCAGTCCTAAGGCTATCCAAGGAAGAACATTTGTAGCCGTCTCTATGGTTTCTATGTGGTACCATCCACAGTAATTTTATGGGAGGTTTTTGGTTGTCCATGTGGAGCCATCCTTAGTAGCAGCGAGTGATTTTTTTTTTTTCAGGTGATGAAAGCTCCAAATATGAAGTAGGGCATGAGGATAAATCGGGCAGCTCCAGAGAGCAGAAGGAGTCAGGATCACTGGTAACTCTGGAGAAGTATACAGTGGCATGCAAAAGTTTGGGCACCCTTACCGAAAATGTCTGTTACTAACAGCAATTTTGACCAGGGGTGCCCAAACCTTTGCATACCACTGTATGAAGCAGGGGGAGGGAAACCATCTGTCCAGTCTGTTCAATGTGAATTTTCAGTATCAACAATAAATAAGAAAAACCTTTTTTTTTTTGGTCTGCTCTGTTGCACAGATAGTCAAATATCAGTGTTGGTGGTGGGGCTGGGTGGTGGAGGGCTGCCCCAGTTCATACGGGATTTTATACCTGGTGTGTGGGTGGAGGTTGTGGAACTTGACCCGGCTGTACTGGAGGTAGCAAAGACTTGGTTTGGGCTCCAGACTGATGACAGACTGAAGGTAATACTGGGAGATGGTCTAGAACACATCAGCGCACTGGAGAACAAGGGTAAGATATATGTTTTCCTTTTACAATTTTGAGATTATCTCCAGTCATTTATGTCAAAATCTAGTTTAAACATGGGTAGATTGTTTAATGTTTTTCACTTTCATGAAAGGTGGTCTGAACAAAACAAATATGATAGCATTTTTAAATATTTGATAGTGATTTTATTTCATTCAGAAAGTCAGATTTTTCATCTTATTAATTGTAGCAAGACTACATGGATTTTAGACTTAACTATATCAAATGATGTAATATTAACCTCGTCATATTTGAAATGCAATATTATACTACTGGTGGTCAAATTGGTAAAAATAGGCTAGTCACATGATTTATAGTAAAACAGTAACCTAGTCATATAACAGAAAACTAGTCATATTTGTAAGGTTTTGCAGTATATAATTCTTCATATAGTTTTTGATCTAAAATCTTTACATTTTTAAAGTTCAGATCTGATCATAATGTTTGTGCAATACTATAAACTGTGGATAAGTGTTTGCTGATATGGTTTTCATATCACTGTATTAAAGGATATGTATAGTGCCATAATTATGATATTATATAGATTAACATCTGATATGAATGTTTGTTACATGTCTCATCTCATCTCATCTCATTATCTCTAGCCGCTTTATCCTGTTCTACAGGGTCGCAGGCAAGCTGGAGCCTATCCCAGCTGACTACGGGCGAAAGGCGGGGTACACCCTGGACAAGTCGCCAGGTCATCACAGGGCTGACACATAGACACAGACAACCATTCACACTCACATTCACACCTACGGTCAATTTAGAGCCACCAGTTAACCTAACCTGCATGTCTTTGGACTGTGGGGGAAACCGGAGCACCCGGAGGAAACCCACGCGGACACGGGGAGAACATGCAAACTCCGCACAGAAAGGCCCTCGCCGGCCACGGGGCTCGAACCTGGACCTTCTTGCTGTGAGGCAACAGCGCTAACCACTACACCACTGTGCCGCCTGTTTGTTACATGTATTTAGTGTTATTAATAAAACTGTTCTGTTTATAGATGTACTCTTGAAAATATCTGCCAATGTATTATTTTTCTGTCCCCACTAACTGGAACAAATGAGGGATATTTTTACCCATGTTAATATTTTCTGTCCCCTGTTTCTACAACTAGTGAGGGATCTGTCCCCTATTTTCAAATTCCTAGATTAGGCTCTGTATATGTTTTCAGTCATGTGTACTCATGAAATGCCCAGTATGGTCTGCCAGGCGACTACACCCAACTCTGCTCATTCTCACTCTTCATTCCATCCCTATTTATAGGGGGACATTCCTGTGATGTCATCATGTTCGATGTTGACAGCAAGGACCGCTCCCTGGGCATGAGCTGCCCTCCGCCTGCCTTTGTAGAAACATCCCTGCTGGAGAAAATCTGCAAGTTGTTAACTCCTCGAGGTAGGCTAACGTCGCCTCAGATGCTGTTCTTTTTTATTTAAGGCTTTTTAAAAAAATTATTATTGAACTAACAGTCGAGGATTTTGTTGTATATGCACCACAGTGATTTATGCTAAACATCTCCTCTTTTTCTCTCTCTCTCTTTTAAGGAGTGTTTATGTTAAACTTGGTGTGTCGTGACTCAGCTCTGAGGCAGTCAGTGTTGGAGCGTTTGCAGGCCGTGTTCCCGAGTGTGCTCTCTCGCCCTATTGAGGGTGAAGTGAACGAGGTGCTGCTGTGCTCACGGGGTGGAGCTGAACGAAGCAAACCAAACACCATCCCACAGGAGCTGCAGCAGGCTGCCAAAAACCTACAGGGGTCGCTGCAGAGCCACAGTCAGAATGCTCCCTTTAACCCTCAGATAGACATTACTGCAATGCTGAAAGCCTTGCGAGTAGCCTGAACTGGCTGTCAGGACACGTCAGAATGGGGCACACAATTGTGTGCCCACTTTACTGGAACTTTAATATTTTAAAAATTGACATCAGCTTATTTTAAAACCAAAAGCAGATGATTTTTGATTGTCAAAACTATGCTACACTGTAAAAAAAGAATAGTTGAGAATACTTGAAATTTCAAGGCAACAGTCTGCATTAAGAATTTTGTTTTGCCAATGATGTGCCCATGATAATCCAAACTATGATAAAACTGTTATCTTTATTAAGAATTCTTAATTAAGTCAATTTTCAATTCCTCATTCTGCCAACATAGATTTCTCTTTTTGCTGAACAGTGGCATTCACAGTAGTACAAAAAGGCAATTGAGGTTATCAGACTTTTTTCACCTTTATTTGGATAGGACAGTGTAGAGACAGGAAATGAGCGGGAGAGAGGGACGGGGAGGGATCGAGAAATGACCTCGGTTCGATTCCGACCCCGGGTCCCCGGATTTATGGTATGGCGCCTTATCCACCTGAGCCACACCCACGACATGGGTTTTAAAAACTTTATTTCAATATTGAAGTTTTGTAATTGTGTAGAACAATGAAAAAAGGCATGTATAGTTTAATGATAAATTGTGATAACCTCGGGGGCGTTGTGGCTCAGGTGGATAAGGCAAAAGGTGGTAAATCCGGGGACCCGGGTTCGGTTCCGACCCGAGGTCATTTCCCGATCTCTCTCCCGCTCATTTCCTGTCTCTACGCTGTCCTATCCAAATAGAGGTGAAAAAAGCCCCAAAAAAATCTAAAAAAAAAAATTGTGATAACCTCAATTGCCTTTTTGCACTACTGTGAATGCCACTGTTCAGCAAAAAGAGAAATCTATGTTGGCAGAATGAGGAATTGAAAATTGACTTAATTAAGAATTCTTAATAAAGATAACAGTTTTATCATAGTTTGGATTATCATGGGCACATCGTTGGCAAAACATAAAATTCTTAATGCAGACGGTTGCCTTGAAATTTCAAGTATTCTCAACTATTTTTTTTACAGTGTATCAACAACATTTGATTCTTTATATTGTCTTGTGCCTGATTTCCCCCCCATTCTTATAAGTGCAGTTTGTAATGTTAAATTTATCTTAAGACCAATAATAATATAATCAAAAATTATTATAAAAATGTTGCAATGCAGTGCACCTGGGTAATTTCAGGCTTCTGTTTACATTTTTTTCTGGCCCTGAAATGAGCTTTGAGCAGATCGAATATCTGCTCAACACCTACCCCTTTTTCTTTGAAAGGAAATTCATGAATCATTTGATATGTGACTTTTCAGTGCAAGTTTTATCTAAAAAAAAAAAGTCACTGTCAAACTACATTTGTCAGACGTTTACATACAGTGACATGAATGTCATCTTGGATATGAATGTCATGGCAATATTTGGGCTTTCAGTGATTTTTCCATGAACTGTTCTTTTTCTGTGGCAGAATGATTGTGCAGCATACATCTTTAAAAAAATAGAATTTGGTACACAGTTTTCTTTAAGTTTTCTGAAATCAACACAGGGTCAAAAGTATACATACACGATCAAAAATGTATATACATTCACTCATCTCATCTCATTATCTCTAGCCGCTTTATCCTGTTCCACACGGTCGCAGGCAAGCTGGAGCCTATCCCAGCTGACTACGGGCGAAAGGCGGGGTACACCCTGGACAAGTCGCCAGGTCATCACAGGGCCGACACATAGACACAGACAACCATTCACACTCACATTCACACCTACGCTCAATTTAGAGTCACCAGTTAACCTAACCTGCATGTCTTTGGACTGTGGGGGAAACCGGAGCACCCGGAGGAAACCCACGCGGACACGGGGAGAACATGCAAACTCCGCACAGAAAGGCCCTCGCCGGCCACGGGGCTCGAACCCGGACCTTCTTGCTGTGAGGCGACAGCGCTAACCACTACACCACCGTGCCACCCCAGAAAAAGTACAGTTCAGAGAAATCATTCAAAGCCCAAATATTGCCATGACATTCATATCACTGTACATAAATGTCTGACCACCTGCCCACTGATCGTTTGAGACGTGTGATGATGGTAAAAACTAAGCTTTTAACTTTTTGTTCATCTGGCAAGTGAACACAGGGCACCTGACTGAGTAGTATACAACATTTACAGCAATTAGCAGATGCCCTTATCCAGAGCATCTTACAGAAGTGCTTTACACAACACTACAGCTGAACGATGGCATCCAGTCGACTTACTGGGGGGCGATGAGGGGGTAGTAGCGGCTGAGCTGCTAGGTCTTTGGACTTCTACCTGGTTGGCTGCAAGTTTGAATCCTGAAAGCTGTCTCTGTTTGGTCCTTGAACAAAACCATTAACCCTCATCTACTCACCTCAATGCGACACAATTTTTGGATAAAGGCATCTGTCAAATGAATAAATGTATATGAAAAATGGTATAATGTATCATTTCTGTTGGGATTATTATGTGGTAATGGAAATTCTGTCCATTTTATATAAACCAGCATAAATAGTACATAGTACCATGCATTTATTTTAACTATTGATGATTGATTATCAGGGCGGCACAGTGGTGTAGTGGTTAGCACTGTCGCCTCACAGCAAGAAGGTTCTGGGTTCGAGCCCAGTGGCTGATGAAGGCCTTTCTGTGTGGAGTTTGCATGTTCTCCCCATGTCCGCGTGGGTTTCCTCTGGGTGCTCCGGTTTCCCCCACAGTCCAAAGACATGCAGGTTAGGTTAACTGGTGACTCTAAATTGACCGTAGGTGTGAATGGTTGTCTGTGTCTATGTGTCAGCCCTGTGATGACCTGGCGACTTGTCCAGGGTGTACCCCACCTCTCGCCCATAGTCAGCTGGGATAGGCTCCAGCTTGCCTGTAACCTTGTAGGACAGGATAAGCGGCTACAGATAATGGATGGATGGATGATTGATTATTACATACTCACTGTCCACTTTAATACGAACACCACCTCATTTATGCAGTTATCCAATCAGCCAATTATGTGGTTATAGCACAGTGCATTAAATCGTACACCGGTCAAGAGCTTCAGTTAATGCTTACATCAAACATCAGAGTGGGATAAATTGTGATCTCTGTGATTTTCATTGTGGTATGGTTGATGGTACCAGACGGGCTGGTTTGAGTATTTCAGAAACTGCTGATCTCCTGGGGTTTTCACACACAACAGTCTAGAGTTTACACAGAATGGTGCAAAAAAGCAGATAACGCTGAGCGAGTAACAGTTTTGTTGGTGGAAATGCCTTTTTGATGAGAGGTCTGAGAAAAATGGCCAGATTGGTTTGAGCTGTCAGGAAGGATATAGCAACTCATATAATCACAACCATGGTGAGCAGGAAAGCATCTTGGCATGCACAAAACATAGAACCTTGCAGTAGGTGGGCTACCAGTGTTGCCAGATACTGCTGACGGTTTCCAGCCCAAAATATGTTCCAAACCCGCCAAAATGCACTTGAAACCGTCCAACTTGGGCGGGAAACCGCCCAATCTGGCAACACTGTGGGCTACAACGGCAGAAGACTACTTTGGGTTCCACTCCTGTCAGCCAAGAATTAGAATCTGAATCGATCATGGAACAGACTCACCCAAACTGTACAGTTGAAGATTTTTAATTAAAAAATAGTAGTAGTAATAATAACTGGGCCTTTTTCCAGTCTTCAACTATCCAGTTTGGGTGAGTCTGTGCTCATGATAGCCTCAGGTTCTTGTTGTTGGCTGACGGAAGTGGAACCTGGTGTGGTCTTTTGCTGTTGTAGCTGATCCAAATTCAAGATTTGAGGCGCTAAGCTGCTTTTCTGCTTGCCACAGTTGTAAAGAGTGATTATTTGAATTATATTGACTTCCTGGCAGCTCAGACCAGTCTGGTCATCAAGTCAAGTCAACTTTATTGTCAAATATGCTATACATGCTCGACATACAGCACAGATGAAATATCAGTCCTCTCTGACCCACGGTGCAAACAGGCAATGCAATAAATAAAAATAGAATAATTGAAAAAAACAAACAATATAAACAGTATAAACACTCTAGACAGGAACTAGACAGACTAAACACTCAAACAATATAAAGAGTATAAATAAACAGTATACACTAGATAAGAACAAGACATAGACTAAACACTCAGACAATATAAACAGTATAAACACTCTAGATATGAACTAGACATAGACTAAACACTCATATATATATATACATACACACACACACACACACACACACACACACACACACAAATTGGTTAAAATAACCAAACAGTCAAGGGCACTTGAGGTATAGCAGGTAAACATGAAACATGAAATAAGCAGAATAAACAAACTCTGTTAAGATGAGGTAGTGCGGAATAGTGCAAATGAGCGAGGTAAAGTGAGATGTGTGGTCCCTGAATAATGAACGATGAGATGTATGTGTGTGTTGGGGGGGGGGAACTGTGAGGATGACATGTCAGATGCTGAAGGGGGGTGTGCGAGCAGAATCTGTGGCAGGGGGCAGAGGGGGGATGAGGGGCAGAACAGGGAGGGAGTTGAGCCTCCTGACTGCCTGGTGAAAGAAACTGTCCCTGAGCCTGCTGGTTTTGGCCCGGAGACTCCGCAGTCTCCTCCCCGACGGCAGCAGGCTGAAGAGGCTGTGAGATGGGTGGGTGGGTGGGGTCACCTGCAATCCTGATGGCTTTGCGGGTGAGGCGGGAGTTATAGATATCCATTAGAGATGCTCATGCTCCTCTGATCTCTCTCATCAACAAGGTGTTTCAGACTGTCGGCCCTCTGCTCCCAGGATGTTTTTTTTTTTTGCACCATTTTGTGTAAACTTCAGAGACTGTTGTGAGTGAAATTCACAGGAGATTAGCCACTTCTGAAATACTCAACAACCATACCACAGTTAGAGAGCTCACACTTTTCTTCTTCATTCTGATGTTTGATGTGAACTTTAACTGAAGCGCTTGATGTGTGTCTGTAAGATTTTACATATCGTGCTGTTACCACATGACTGTAATCCATTTAGCAGCGTGTGCGTGTAAATGGAACCGGGTGCACAAACTTGACCTTGAACTTTCTGAGTCCAGGGCAAGGCATAGTCAAGACGCCGGGAAAGATGAAGGTTGCAGCCGTGATGCACCATCGGTAATCCTCTGCCGCATCCAGGACTAGGCGTTTGTCAGGGGCCTTATCCGTTTGACCTAAAGGCCTGACCACAATGGCAGCAGTGAGCATTGCTCAGGGGCCCACCCCTATCCACTTGATTCTAACAAAAACCTATACCACAGTGGCAGTGGTATCGTAACCCTGACGTGGGAGGCTTATGGGTTGTGCACCTTGCCCAAGGGTGCCCCAGAACAGTGGTGACTAGGGGGTAGTGATGTTCTCCCCGGAACCCTGGAGCTCTTGGACTAGGGCCTCACCACCGAATGCAGTTTAAAGTCTTACCCAGGATAACCCACATGACTGGCTGATGAGATAACTGCATAAATGAGCAGGTGTTCCTATTAAAGTTAATGGTGAGAATATGTAATGCAGTAATGAAAGTGATGGAAACTTTTTTATTGTTATTTTAATGCAATAATAATGTAATTTTTTTGAAAGTAATGAATGTATAATGTGTGTATATATAGAATAATGCAATAAGAATACATAAAATGAAATAAATGTAAGTCAAGTTTATTTCTATAGTGCTTTTAATAATAAATGGTGTCGCAAAGCAGTTTTACAGAATTTGAATGACTTTAAACATGAGCTAATTTTATCCCCAATGAGGAAGCCTGTGGCGACAGTGGCAAGGAAAAACTCCCTCAGACGACATGAGGAAGAAACCTCGAGAGGAACCAGACTCAAAAGGGAACCCGTCCTCATTTGGGCAACAACAGACAACATGAGTCAAGACAAGTTTATTTGTATAGTGCTTTTAACAATAAACATTGTCGCAAAGCAGCTTTAGAGAATTTGAACGACTTAAAATATGAGATAATTTTATTCCTACTCTATCCCCAGTGAGCAAGCCTATGGCGACGGTGGCAACTATAACATTAACAGTTTTTTTTTTTAATTAATGAAAGATACAGAGTTACAAACTTAGATGAAAGACATTCGTTTTTCACTTACATTTCCAAACTACAACCCCCTGCCCACCCTTCCACCCCCAACAGAACCTGTGCGTTTTCGTATGTCACCAGTCAAACAAAAGACAGTAAGTCACTTGTACAATTCTTATACAAAAACAAACAAAAAAAAACATATATACATTATCCAGTAATACCAAACCATACCAGTGGTACATCAAAAAATATTGCAGACTTCTTTAGGCCTATGCCATCAGACTATCTTGGTACTTTACATGTCATTACAGAGACACAGGAAGGGTCTTAAGTTTTTCAAAATATGTTATTACAGGGTTCCAGATACCATAAAAAAGGTCAACAGACCCTCTAAGTGCATACTTAATCTTTTCTAATTTCAGATACATCATAAGATCAGTCAGCCATACTGATACTTTTGGTGGGTATGGGGATTTCCAATTTAAAAGAATTTGCCGTCTGGCAATCAAAGTTGAAAAGGCTAATACATCTTTGTACCCAGAAAGCCTCACAGAGTCACCTGACACAGTTCCAAAAATTGATGTGTACATATTGGGCTCATATTCTATTTCTATAATTTCAGATATCGTTTTATAAACCCCTGACCAAAATTGATCCAAACTTGGGCATGACCAAAACATGTGAGTCAATGTCGCTGGAGCACTATGACATCTACTACAATGTTCATCCATGCCTGAAAACATTTTTGCCAATTTAGCTTTAGAAAAATGCATCCTGTGTAAAACTTTAAATTGGATTAAACTTAGACGCGCACAGGATGTAGTCCCATTGACCCTATGTACAGCTTCCTCCCATACACTATCCGGTATTGCCTCTCCAAATTCATCATCCCACTTTGCTCTAATCTTATCCAGGGTATTATCACCATGGGAAGTGATGATATTATAAATTCTAGAAATAAGCCCCTTTAAATTAAAAGACACATCCAAAATATCCTCCAAAACAGATGGATCTGGTTCATTTGGAAAATCAGTCGTATTACTACGAATAAATTGACGAATCTGTAGATATCTAAAATGATTTGAACGGGGGAGATTAAATGTTTCACACATGTCATTGAAACTTACAAATACACCTTCCTTATAAAAATCTTTAAATCTGACAAGGCCTTGTCTACCCCATTTCAAGAAAGTGGCATCTATTCTAGCTGGAATAAATGAGTGATTATGTCAAATTGGGGCTTGAATGGAGAAATTAGGTAGATCCTCATGTTTTCTAAATTGTTGCCAAATACGTAAGGTATTAATAACCGTTGGATTTGAAGTATATGTTGAACTAGCCAGAGGGATTTTAGAAGTCACTAAGGCTGGGAGCGAAGTTGAAAGGCAAGAATTATTTTCAGACTCACACCAGCCCACATCTGATGACTGACACCAATACAGTATTTTCTGACAGTTTGCTGCCCAATAATAAAATTGTAAGTTTGGCAAGCCCAAGCCTCCATTGGAGCGATGTCTTTGAAGAAATCTCTTTTGAATTCTAGGCACTTTACCAGCCCATATAAAAGATGATATATGCCTATCCATAGATAGAAAAAATGATTTGGGCAAATAAATTGGAAGACACTGAAAAAGATAAAGAAATCTAGGGAGAACATTCATTTTAATACAGTTAATCCTACCAACCAATGACAAATTAATGGCATTCCATCTCTGGAAATCAGACTTTAACTTATCTACTAATGGAGTAAAGTTTTTATGGTATAGCTCAGGGAATGTACGACTTAAATGAATACCTAAATACTTAAACCCATCTCTGGACATACAGAAGGGTAAATCTGAGTCCTGAAGAGACCGGGCCAAGACATTTATTGGGAAGCACTCACTTTTAGTTAGGTTCAATTTATAACCAGAAAAAACACTAAATGTTCGCAATATATTCAAAACATGGGGAATACAACGCATAGGGTCAGATATGTATAATAATAAGTCGTCTGCATACAAGGATAACTTGTGAGTCAGACCCCATCTATTAATTCCACATATTTCTGTCTTTGACTTAAGCACAATAGAAAGAGGTTCAATAACCAAAGCAAACAGAAGTGGACTTATTGGCGAACCCTGACGTGTTCCCCTCGTCAAGGAAAAAAAAATTAGAATGGTTCCTATTAGTGACTATTGATGCTTTTGGGCTGAAATATAAAAGCTCAATCCATGATCTAAAATTGGGACCAAAACCAAATCTACTCAAGCACTCAAATAAAAAACTCCACTCTACCCTATCAAATGCTTTTTCAGCGTCCAGGGAAATGACCACTTCAGCCACCACAGTAGATGCTGGTGAGTATAAAACATTTAGAAGGCGACGCACATTAGAAAAAGAATGACGACCTCTCATAAACCCTGTTTGATCAGGGGAAATCACCTCTGGCATAACTTTCTCTAAACGGCGTGCAAGTGCTTTTGCCAATATCTTGACATCACAATTGAGGAGAGAAATGGGGCGATAAGACCCACATTCCTCTCTGTTCTTCCCTGGTTTTAACAATAGAATTATGGAAGCTTCAGTCAATGTCCTGGGTTCCATTAGCTTTTGATTCTCTAAACATGTCAAGTAAAAGTGGAATTAATTGCTCAGAAAATTTCTTGAAAAATTCAACTGGGTACCCATCCGGGCCCGGTGCCTTACCATTTTGCATGGTCCTAATTGCATCAGCAATTTCAGTATGCGTAACTGGACATTCTAATTCTGCTCTACTAACTGCACTAATTTTAGGCATATCCAGATTACTAAAAAAATGATCCATAACAACATTGTCTATGGGAGCTTCAGATGAGTACAGCTTGGAATAGAATGCCTGAAATGTATCGTTAATTTCTACAGGATCAACTGTGAGTTCCCCATTCTCTTTCCTAATACCTGAAATATGCTGCTCAGATGATCTGCTTTTTAACTGGTGGGCTAAAAGACGTCCTGACTTTTCCCCATGTTCATACATAATGCCCCGTGATTTCAGCAACATCTTTTCAGTTTTTTCTGACATCAATAACTCATACTTGGCCTGCAGTTCCAATTTTTCTTTATAAAGTTCTGGGCTTGGGGAGGTTGAATATTTGCTATCTATCACCTGTATAGCTGTGATCAATCTTTCTTGCTCTACATGATTATTTTTATTTACCATGGATTTATATGAGATAATATTCCCTCTAATAACGACTTTAAGCGTCTCCCACAAAATAGTAGGAGACACACCATCGCCTCTATTAAATTTAAGAAAATCATCAATGGCAGATGAAATAATTTGGCAGAATCTCTTATCTTTTAATAAAGAGGTGTCCAATCTCCAAGGAGTGTACTCCATTCACTTGTGCGACAAGGAGAGGTCTAAAAGTACCGGGGCATGGTCAGATTCAATTATAGATGAATATTCAATTTTTTTAACCAAAGATAGCATTGCACTATCAATGAAAAAATAGTCAATTCTACTATATGTATGGTGTACGTGGGAGAAATAAGAATAAGTCTTGCTCAAGGGGAAACAGAAACGCCATGGGTCAGTGCAGCCCACCTGATCCATGAACATTGACAGTCTCTTCGCCATTTTAGAAGGAGAATCAGATTTTGGGTTGGAATGATCCAAAGATGGAATCATTGTACAATTTAGATCTCCACCAAAAATGAGAGAATGAGAATTGAGACTTGGTATGCATGCAGTGACTCTTTCCATAAATCTCTCATCGTCCCAATTAGGAGCGTATACATTCACCAGTATGACAGGCTTAAAATATAAAGACCCTAATACAATAACATATCGCCCCTGTGAATCTTCTATTATCTTTGTTGGGCTAAAAGGAACTTTTTATGTATCAGAATAGCCACTCCCCTAGACTTATGATCAAATTTTGAATGAAATAATTGACCTACCCATGATTTCCTTAATCTAAACTGATCTTTTACCAATAAATGAGTCTCTTGCAAAAAAAACAATTTCACCTTTTAAAAATTTTAAATGTGCAAATATCCTTGCTCGCTTTACAGGCCCATTCATCCCCTTAACATTCCAGTTTATAAATCTGACAGCTTCACCCAAGTCTTGATTATGCTTACTATTCATCATAATAAACTTAACACTGGTAGGCTACATGTACCCAACAAAACTGACACACAAAGGCAACCCCGACGCACTTCCCCATACCCTTAACCCCCCTCCCCCCTTACAACAAAACCAAAACAAACTGAAACCCATAGCGCATGAACTGCCTATGTCTAGATCCCGAAATGGGATAAACTGCAGGCTCGCTAAACATGCCTTCCCGGTGAACATCCTTTAAGAACTACGTTATCTACACTAAAACTCCCCTATGTCAATTTACATCATTATGAAAGTGTCATATATTTTACAAACTAAGTAAAGCACAGGATAACAACAGAGTAGGCTACCTAGTTATCGTACAGTCCAGGACGCATACTGTCCATCACCTCCTTTCATTCACTGGACCGAATGCGTTTGTTGTAAAATTCCTGTGCTTCATCTGGTGATTCAAAGGTAAGCGTCTCTTCTCCCAGAGTCACTCTCAGGTGGGCTGGATAAATCAGGCGGAACTTCACCCCTTTCTCATACAGCGCTTGTTTAACTCCGTTGAAAGCCCTGCGTTTTTTCGCTAAGGTAACACTCAGGTCATTGTAGAATCGGAGGCTAGCATCATGAAACTTAACCTCATGGTTCCTTGCCCAACGCAGCACTGCTTCTTTCTGTTGAAAACTTCGAAAGCACACCACAAATGCTCTAGCAGGCTTCCCGTGCGCCGGTTTAGTAGCCCCGGACCGATGAGCTCTCTCCAGTTCTGGCGGGGCAGTGAACACACTCGACCCCATACATTCCATAAGTAGCTCTTCCATGAATTTAACGGTGTCTTTGCCAGTCTCGCTGCCCTCCGGAATATTCACAACTCGCAGGTTCAACCTGCGTGACCTGTTTTCCAGATCGTCAACCCGATCCAACAATTCCTGATTTGCTAATTTCAAAGTTTTAATGGTTGCTTCAGCAGTGTTCAAGCGCTCAAAATTTTCACCAGCTATAGCCTCCGCTGATGTCAGCCTGGCTTGGAACGAATTTACTGTGTCCCGTATAGCATCCACAGCAGTCTGGAGTGGTTTTAGCGACTCTTGAATCAACGTGGCAATGTCTTCTTTTAGAACGGACCTCTGCTTAGCTAGCTCAGTCACCAGTTGAGGCATTGATACAGTATCAGCCACCTTGCCACTAGCCTTGTCCTCCGCCATAGCTGAAACTTTGCTAGCCAGACTAGCCTGTCGTGTCGACGGAGTTTGTTGCAAAGATTTCGATTTGCCACTCATTTCAAAGGTACCATAAAAACGCAATAACCTTTGTCTCACCAATGTATAATCCCACAAAAACAAATATTTAAGACCAGAGCGATGTTAAAACAATATAATTTCACAAGTTCACTGGGAGCACTGTAGAACGCGTCTCACCCCCACATCGCCAAACCCGGAAGTCCCAACATTAACAGTTTTAACATGAAGTCAGTTCTGTTGATGTTTATAAACTCTTCATTGATGGAAACTTGAGTGCAAAACTGTTCATGACAACTGCAGTCCGAAAGTTAGCAAGTCAATTGTAGTCCTCAGTCATAAAAGCATTACTGTAAGCGTCCAGAGCGTCTTCCAAGTGTGACTTTCAACTGTCCATATGGGGCCGTCCTCCACAGGAGCGATGTGATGAGACTCCAACCAGACATAGGGCATCAGGATGGATCAGGCAGGTCTGAGGAGCAGAAGAGGTCAGCATCTCGATCTCAGGATTGACATGTAACTCAGGGAAACACAGGTTGTTAGGTATGCCCAATGTCACCTGAATAAACAGTATAAACAGTACGCATTTTGCGCTGAGTGCAAGCAGGGACTCCGGCTAAAACTAACTATGACAGCATAACTAAAAGCGGAGAGCTAGAAGGTAACACAGGCATGAGGGAGCCCCGGGACATAAATCAGCCAGCCACTACACCATCAACAAAATCGAGTGAGCAAGCAAGTGGGGGACTGACAGCATCCATACATCTCGTCCATCCATCCATCCATCCATCCATTATCTGTAGCCGCTTATCCTGTTCTACAGGGTCGCAGGCAAGCTGGAGCCTATCCCAGCTGACTATGGGCGAGAGGCGGGGCACACCCTGGACAAGTCACCAGGTCATCACAGGGCTGACACATAGAGACAAACAACCATTAACACTCAGTCAATTTAGAGCCACCAATTAGTCTAACCTGTATGTCTTTGGACTGTGGGGGAAACCGCAGCACCCAGAGGAAACCCACACAGACACGGGGAGAACATGCAAACTCCACACAGAAAGGCCCTCGTCGGCCACGGGGCTTGAACCCAGGACCTTCTTGCTATGATGCGACAGTGCTAACCACTACACCACCATGCCGCCCCTCCATACATCCCAGTTTACCAAAACACTCTATGTCTAATTTATTACATTTACATGAAATAAATGTATGCATTGGAACGAAGAGGAATGAAGGTGAGCAGTAGCAAAACAGAATATGTGTGCATCAATGAGAATGGGGATGAGAGTGTTGTGAAGATGCAAGGAGTCGATGTAAAGAAAGTTGGTGAATTCAAGTACCTGGGGTCAACTGTGCAGGAAAATGGGGGCTGCGATAGTGAGGTGAGAAATAGAGTGCAGGTAGGGTGGAGCAGTTGGAGAAGGATTTCGGGAGCCTTTTGTGATAGGAAAGGTAAGATATATAAGACAGTAGTGAGACCAGCTGTGATGTACGGATTGGAGGCCGTACCCTTAACGAAGAGACAGGAGGCAAAGTTGGAGGTGGCGGAGTTGAGGATGTTAAGGTTTGCGATGGGAGGTTGGACAGGATAAGGAACGAGCTCATCAGAGGGACAGCACATGTGGAGAGCTTGGGAATTAAGCTAAGAGAGATGAGACTGAGATGCGGAGAATGTTGAGGATGGAGCTGCCAGGCACATGAAAACGAGGAAGGCCAAAGAGGATGTAGTGAGAGAGGAGGACATGAAAGTTGTAGAGAATGATGAGGAAAACAAGGAGCTATGGAGAAGAAAGATCCGCTGTGGCAACCCCTAATCGGGAGCAGCCAGAAGAAGAAGAAGAAGACATGAAATAAATCTCATCTTATCTCATTATCTCTAGCCGCTTTATCCTTCCACAGGGTCGCAGGCAAGCTGGAGCCTATCCCAGCTGACTACAGGCGAAAGGCGGGGTACACCCTGGACAAGTCGCCAGGTCATCACAGGGCTGACACATAGACACAGACAACCATTCACACTCACATTCACACCTACGCTCAATTTAGAGTCACCAGTTAACCTAACCTGCATGTCTTTGGACTGTGGGGGAAACCGGAGCACCCGGAGGAAACCCACGCGGACACGGGGAGAACATGCAAACTCCACACAGAAAGGCCCTCGCCGGCCCCGGGACTTGAACCCAGGACCTTCTTGCTGTGAGGCGACAGCGCTAATCACTACACCACTGTGCCACCCCCATGAAATAAATGTAAATGTATTTTTAATAGGAAGGAAACACTACAAAATGGGCGGCACGGTGGTGTAGTGGTTAGCACTGTCGCCTCATAGCAAGAAGGTCCTGGGTTCGAGCCCCGTGGCCAGCGAGGGCCTTTCTGTGCGGAGCTTGCATGTTCTCCCCGTGTCCGCATGGGTTTCCTCCGGGTGCTCCGGTTTTCCCCACAGTCCAAAGACATGCAGGTTAGGTTAACTGGTGACTCTAAATTGACCGTAGGTGTGAATGTGAGTGTGAATGGTTGTCTGTGTCTATGTGTCAGCCCTGTGATGACCCGGCGACTTGTCCAGGGTGTACACCGCCTTTCGCCCGTAGTCAGCTGGGATAGGCTCCAGCTTGCCTGCGACCCTGTAGAACAGGATAAAGCGGCGTGAGATAATGAGATGAGATGAGATGAGATGAGATGAGATGAGATGAGACACTACAAAATTCACAGCATGCCTCAGAGTCCAGTCAGGTTTTTTTTTTTTACTGGTCTCCAGCACACTGTCACTCTGAAGGAAAGGCTGTGCACCACTTGTGTGTGCGACCTTGATGTCATAAAACGCTTTAAAGGAATTTTACATAGCTACAGTTTGAAAATGAAGGCTTATAAAACTCATATTAACTGATAAAAGGCTGAGTGTTGGAGTAGTTTGGACAAGTAGTGCATTAGCAGGTCTGACGGCGTGTGCGCATGCGCGAATATGGACCGTTAGCTGTCAGTAGTGTTCCAGTTGAGACAGAGAGAGAGAGAGAGGAACCGAACCGATACCGAACCGAGTTCAGCACAAGTGGAGACTTTTACCGGTTGCAGGTTTGTTTTAACTTCTTCGTGTCAGTGCTGTGGTTTGGAAAATAAACACAAACAGCTGGAGGACAGCTTAATATCCAGAACTGGGATAGGTTACTCTAGACGAGGACGTGGTAAGCTAACAGACCTTTTCAATGAGTATTATTTTAAAAACTAGCTTATTTTAAATGCACCAGACAGACGATAACTTTTCAGTAAGAGGTTTATGAACGCATAAAGCCTGTTGGAAACACAGCTTTCACTACTCAGGTCTTTCCTACACCTTCTACAGATTTCCACTAAGACTCTCTGGATGATTTGTTGACCACAGTAGAGATTATTATTATTATTATTATTATTATTATTATTATTCCAGTATGATGATGGGGAACCAGGGTATGCAGGACCTGATTCCAATGGTGAACCGACTCCACGAGGCATTCAGTGTCCTCGGGCGGACCTGCAGTCTGGATCTGCCGCAGATCATTGTGGTGGGTGGACAGAGTGCGGGCAAGTCCTCCGTCCTGGAAAACTTCGTGGGCAGGTAGGTGATGTTCACACGTCTCAGTCTTTCTCGGCGCTGAAGGCGTGGAGGAACATCTCTGATTTGAGTGTGCGGTGTCGTGGCAACAGGTGCAGAGATCCTGCACTCATCTGTAGTCTGCAGCTGCATCTTCTCCTTCTTCATCTCCTCTTGCCAAGTGCAACGATCAGGAGCCAAGAACCACAAGCCATGTTCATACAAAGTCATCGAGACTTCACCTTATTCTTACTGAACATCACAGACGTTTATAGTGTAAGAATGTAAAAAAAAAAAAAAAAAAAGGTTTACATCTGGCATACATTTTAGATGATATAGCAGGCCTAGAAATTCATATTTTTTTTCACCAGCCAGCCGGACTAGTTACCTTCCAAAGTAACTAGCCAAACATAAAATCAACGAGCCAAAATTTGTTCATGTATGGATTTTACTTCTGTCAAAAATAACACAAAAGAGAGTAGTTACTATTGTTCATGACTAATGTGCATTTATTTCAAGACCCGAGTATTTTGATACTGTTGTTAAATACATAAATGAGCACGACACAGAGCACCATAATATAATATCAACAAATAATAATATATTGGAAAACTTGGCAACTTGGTGTATGAGTATTGAAAACGAATATACTTACTATCATGACTATAGCACCCAAAATATGTCCAACATGCTTTCTGTATTTAACCATTTACGAGAGAGAAAGCATTAGGAGCTTCATATTGACTAGGAATCAACTTGAAAAAAATTAATTATTCCATAAAAATCGTATCGCAGCCAAGGCCTACCCTGCTCTCACGTTTACTTATAAGTCCTTTGTTGTTTCTCCTTCTCGTACGCTTTATCGGCGGCCTTTTTCTCCTCTCCAGACCGAGGTCGCTTTGTCCCCGTTTTTGGCGGTTTCTGTACACCTTTCAGAAAATTCCACATCGCAACGTAGCTTTGGCAGATGTAGATGTAAACAACAACAAAAACACGTGTTTAAATGGGCGATAATGTGATTACCGCGATATTCAACGAGATGCGTTATATGCATGCGCAGTAGTGAAAAAACCGACGGCCTGACTCGTGCACAATATGATTTGGAATTCTTCGGTATTTTCCGTCCTGCCGATAAACACATTGATGAACACAGACACGCTTAATATGTGGCGGCTTTAGTTGACGGTGTGTCTGAATCTTCGCTTCATATATATTTTTTATTTTCAAATTGGACAGGAATTACCTGCCGAATGACAAATTAAGTCGCCTCGGGCGACCGGACCACCATGAATTTTGAGCCGTGTATAGACATTATCTAGTCTGCTTATACGTTGTTGGTCGTGGGTGAGTTGGAGTCAATTCCTGCTGACATTAGGCAAGAGGACAGGTCACCAATCTGTCCATCCATTATCCGTAACCGCTTATCCTGTTCTACAGGCGGGGTACACCCTGGACAAGTCGCCAGGTTATCGCAAGGCTGACACAGCCATTCACGCTCATATTCACACCTACGATCAATTTAGAGCCACTGATTAGCCTAACCTGCATGTCTTTGGACTGTGAGGGAAAGCGGAGCACCCGGAGTAAACCCATGCAGACATGCAAACTCCACACAGAAAGACCCCCATCGGCCACTGGGCTAGAACCCAGAACCTTCTTGCTGTGAGGCGACAGTGCTAACCACTACACCACCGTGCTGCCGTCACCAATCTATCGCAGGGCTAATACAGGGAGACAGACAGCCATTCACACCTATGGGTAATTTGGTGTAGCCAGTTCTAATCTGTGGGAGAAAATGTAAACGCAACACAAAGGCCCCACTTGACAGGCAGGTTCAAACCCGGAATATGCTTGTCGTGAGGCAACAGTGCTGCCATAGACAGACATATCCAACACAGATACTTCCAGAGATGGGAAACAACAAGGAAAGCTTGGTCTGCCAGTGTTTCAAGACATTGTCATACATCTGTTCATTCTTTTTATATGTAATTCCCTGAAGACAGGTTTAATTTGAGTATCTGTTGAAGGTCCCTGTCCCTATGGCAAAAAGACAGGGAAACTTGACTAATGAAAACCTGAAATCGTTTTAGTGCCACATTTGTGATTGTTTAATCATCCACTAAAAACAAATGTAATGCATGAATCTATAACGGGGCGGCACGGTGGTGTAGTAGTTAGCACTGTTGCCTCACAGCAAGAAGGTTCTGGGTTCGAGCTCAGTGGCTGACGAGGGCCTTTCTGTGTGGAGTTTGCATGTTCTCCCCATGTCTGCGTGGGTTTCCTCCGGGTGCTCCGGTTTCCCCTACAGTCCAAAGACATGCAGGTTAGGCTAATTGGTGACTCTAAATTGACCGTAGGTGTGAATGTGAGTGTAAATGGTTGTTTGTCTCTATGTGTCGGCCCTGTGATGACCTGGCGATTTGTCCAGGGTGTACCCCACCTCTCTCCCATAGTCAGCTGGGATAGACTCAAGCTTGCCCACGACCCTGCACAGGATAAGTGGTTATGGATAATGGATGGATGGACTCTATAATGACTTGTATAATTATATTTATAGTAGCTACAGCTAATTATAACAATGTTCAAAGCACACAATTGTATTGAATGTCTTTGTATGCCGTAGTATTACGATTTCTCTTTGTTGGAACTAAGAGACGCAAACCTGTTCCAGCATGACAATGCCTCTGTGCACAAAGCAAGCTCCATGAAGACATGTTTACCAAAGTTGGAGAGGAAGAACTCGAGTGTCCTGCACAGAGCTATGACCTCAGCCCCACTGAACACCTCTGGGATGAACTGGAACTCTGACTGCACTCCAGGCCTCTTCACCATTATCAGTACCTGATCTCGTGAATGCTTTTGTGCACTAATGTTGAATTATCACAAATCCCCACAGCCACACCCCAAAATCTAGTGGAAAGCCTTCCCAGAAGAGTGGGGGTTATTATAACAACAAAGTGGGTACTAAATCTGGAATGGGATGTTCAATAAGCACATTTGGGTGTGATGGTCAGGTGTCCACATACTTTTGGAAATATAATGTACATATAGAGTAAATTAAAAGGCAGAACGGCTATGCTAAGTTGTCACTTAAGTGCGAATGAGTGTGTGAATGTAGTTGTGCAAACTGCCCTGCGATTGACCATCCCGGTTGTGTGTTCACTTTGTACGCGATGTTCCTGGGACAGACCCTGGATCCGTCGTAGCCCTGACCAGGATAAATCCTTTCCTCAAAAGAAATTTGATGAATTATTTCAAAAATGCATATAAAAATGATGGGAATCGACAGTAAGCCAATCAAGTGACTTAAACAGACACCATATGTTTTAGGCTCTGAAATGAAAGTTATCTGTATGTTCGTAGACCTTTGCTTCCATGTTGCTTTGCTTTGAGGAGGAGTACAGCTGCTCTACGGAAGATGCTCCCTTGCCAAGAGAATTTCCTTGCCGATGTTTTGGGCCTGTCCACAGGAAACTGGGATTGTTAGTGAAAACCAGCCCATTGTTTGTTATGCTTGGTTTTAAGGAGTGGGGAAGTGAGGTGAAGGTTAGCTGTTTCAGATCACTGTTTCTGACACAGAGCAGAAGTTGAATTCTTATTGTTGACCCTAGCAGTTCCTGAGGCGTGTGTATGTGTGTCTCATATCATTTATACTCATCACCTGTAAGCAGCTCTAAAAGAGTGTGAGAGAAAGCGCGTTAGTTACTTCAATATGTGACCCACATGCAGTAAGAAATAAGGCCACCGAAAGCCTTGTTTTATAGCAGCACAAAGCAAAACGGGGCTTCGTCTCTGCAGCAGTAACTGAATAATGTAGCATTTCACAGATTACACTTTGTCCTCCCAGACATCTGTAGGATTATTTAGTGTTGTAGACCAGTCTTGGTTTGGAGACCACTTTTTGAAGATCTCGGTCTCGTCTCGGAATCGACCGCATTTTTACTCGGTCTTGTTTCGGTCTCAGACACAGAGGACTCTGGATTTTATTTCAAGACCGGTCAAGACCACAACTCTGGGGATTTCACTAAATTGGCTATGCATTGTCTGATTTATTTGTTAACATCGTTACTGTGATTGGATGTAAAATTTTCTGCTTCAAATGTGACCAATAGTGTGACTCATTGCTAGTTTTAAATTTTTCTTCCTGTTAACGGCTGTGACCCCTCCCTTCCTCCCTTCACACACACTGGTCTGGTCCTGGTCTTGACTCAATCTCGCCCTGCCTTGGTCTTGGTCTTGACTTGCTGTCAACCCCTGAGAGTCTTGGTCTTGTCTTGGTCTTGATACACTTTGTTCTTGGTCATGACTTGGTCTTGGTTTAGGTGGTCTTGACTACAACACTAGGATTATTACACCTCGATGAGTGATGCTACAACCCTGTTACCTGGTTTGCTTTTGACTGAGCTGTTTGTTTCACATGTTCTCATCATGTCTGTATGGGTTTTCTCCGGGTTCTCCAGTTTTCTCCCATCTACCAAAAACATGTCGGTAAATTACCTCTAGGTATGAATGAGTGTACAAGTGAGTGCATGGTGCTCTGTGATGGACTGGTGTCCCATCCTCACGCCCGGCGTTCCCGGGATAGGCTCTGAATCCACCATTACCTTGATCAGGATAATGCAGTTACTGAAGGTGAATGAATGGATATTAGATGCTTTTTCATTGTACAATGACACTTCGGTTTACGCCTGCGTTATTCACGCTGTTACGTGGTGGCCTGTTCAGAGTCTCATCTCATCTCATCTCATTATCTCTAGCCGCTTTATCCTGTTCTACAGGGTCGCAGGCAAGCTGGAGCCTATCCCAGCTGACTACAGGCGAAAGGCGGGGTACACCCTGGACAAGTCGCCAGGTCATCACAGGGCTGACACATAGACACAGACAACCATTCACACTCACATTCACACCTACGGTCAATTTAGAGTCACCAGTTAACCTAACCTGCATGTCTTTGGACTGTGGGGGAAACCGGAGCACCCGGAGGAAACCCACGCGGACACGGGGAGAACATGCAAACTCCGCACAGAAAGGCCCTCGCCAGCCACGGGGCTCGAACCCAGGACCTTCTTGCTGTGAGGTGACAGCGCTAACCACTACACCACCGTGCCGCCCTGTTCAGAGTCATATTATTTAAAAGATGTAGCCATAGCGATGGAAAAATCATTGTGCATCAGCACCACAAGCCATCTGTCCTTGCCTACTGTTCATCAAGGCCTGCGGATATGAGAGGGTTGACTAGAAGCCGAAGGAGATAAGGAAAGAGTGATGGTAGAGAAAGGATGAATTGCTTAAAGGAGAATAAGCATGAACGTGAGAGATATAATGGGTCTATATTTTAATTTGAAAACAGATACTGCTCCTATATACTGTTACACATAGGGTCCATTCAGCAAAACGTTAAACAAGCTTCGCTGAGTCGACCTTCTCCAGCAAACACGAACATGAGCTTTTCATAGACGCTCACTCAAATAGTGCAGGGTATGGAGGGTGGGAGCAGGCGTAGAGACAGATAGGAGGAAAAAGAGAGGTACAGTGGTCTGAATGAAAGCATTGTCATGGACCGAACGTCGAGGTCAGGAGCAAGTGATGAGAATGAATGGAGTCGGGGCTAATAATACGACACATTGTGGAGGAGGAATGTGGATGTGCCAGAGTCGATTCCTGACTAAACAGGGTGAAGTAATCCAAAACATCTCGACTGTACTGTTTAAGCGATACACAGATTAGGTTCTAACTACAACATGACATGTTGTGGTGTTTCACAGTGAATGAGAGATCCAACAAGAAAGCTTTGTGATCCTTGATCTTTACCTGTGAGCCAGCTAAGCTGTGTCCTGCATGCTGACATCTCCACCTCCTTATCCCTGTCGTGTCTTTAACTGGGTCTGCTCCTGAGGGAGGTCCCTCTCTATTTCGGATTGTGTTTCTGAATTAGCTTCACACACCCTGATTTCCTGCATTATCGCCTGAATTTCTGCAGCAGAGCCACAAATCTCCTCCTTTGTGTACTCCCTACAATTATGCGTTACATAATAATAATAATAATAAACTAAGGAAAGACATATAAGAAGCCTGAGTACTTGGTTTGTTTTTGCCAAGAAGTCTGTTGTGTGTTTATCTCAGATGGAGCAACGGAACAAAATACATTCATGCCAAGGGCACTTTTTTCTTTCTTGGTTTAAACACCGCTCAGAACTAGTTTGCATGTTTGTCTCATCTCATCTCATTATCTCTAGCCGCTTTTTGTTTTTTAAATTTGAATAGCAAGAAGTTGGGACAAAGTACAAATTGTAAATAAAAACGGAATGCAATGATGTGGAAGTTTCAAAATTCCATATTTTATTCAGAATAGAACATAGATGACATATCAAATGTTTAAACTGAGAAAATGTATCATTTAAAGAGAAAAATTAGGTGATTTTAAATTTCATGACAACAACACATCTCAAAAAAGTTGGGACAAGGCCATGTTTACCACTGTGAGACATCCCCTTTTCTCTTTACAACAGTCTGTAAACGTCTGGGGACTGAGGAGACAAGTTGCTCAAGTTTAGATAGGAATGTTAACCCATTCTTGTCTAATGTAGAATTCTAGTTGCTCAACTGTCTTAGGTCTTTTTTGTCGTATCTTCCGTTTTATGATGCGCCAAATGTTTTCTATGGGTGAAAGATCTGGACTGCAGGCTGGCCAGTTCAGTACCCGGACCCTTCTTCTACACAGCCATGATGCTGTAATTGATGCAGTATGTGGTTTGGCATTGTCATGTTGGAAAATGCAAGGTCTTCCCTGAAAGAGACGTCGTCTGGATGGGAGCATATGTTGCTCTAGAACCTGGATATACCTTTCAGCATTGATGGTGTCTTTCCAGATGTGTAAGCTGCCCATGCCACACGCACTAATGCAACCCCATACCATCAGAGATGCAGGCTTTTGAACTGAGCGCTGATAACAACTTGGGTCGTCCTTCTCCTCTTTAGTCCGAATGACACGGCGTCCCTGATTTCCATAAAGAACTTCAAATTTTGATTCGTCTGACCACAGAACAGTTTTCCACTTTGCCACAGTCCATTTTAAATGAGCCTTGGCCCAGAGAAGACGTCTGCGCTTCTGGATCATGTTTAGATACGGCTTCTTCTTTGAACTATAGAGTTTTAGCTGGCAACGGCGGATGGCACGGTGAATTGTGTTCACAGATAATGTTCTCTGGAAATATTCCTGAGCCCATTTTGTGATTTCCAATACAGAAGCATGCCTTTATGTGATGCAGTGCCGTCTAAGGGCCCGAAGATCACGGGCACCCAGTATGGTTTTCCGGCCTTGACCCTTACGCACAGAGATTCTTCCAGATTCTCTGAATCTTTTGATGATATTATGCACTGTAGATGATGATATGTTCAAACTCTTTACACTTTTACACTGTCGAACTCCTTTCTGATATTGCTCCACTATTTGTCGGCGCAGAATTAGGGGGATTGGTGATCCTCTTCCCATCTTTACTTCTGAGAGCCGCTGCCACTCCAAGATGCTCTTTTTATACCCAGTCATGTTAATGACCTATTGCCAATTGACCTAATGAGTTGCAATTTGGTCCTCCAGCTGTTCCTTTTTTGTACCTTTAACTTTTCCAGCCTCTTATTGCCCCGTCCTAACTTTTTTGAGATGCGTTGCTGTCATAAAATTTCAAATGAGCCAATATTTGGCATGAAATTTCAAAATGTCTCACTTTCGACATTTGATATGTTGTCTATGTTCTATTGTGAATACAATATCAGTTTTTGAGATTTGTAAATTATTGCATTCCGTTTTTATTTATAATTTGTACTTTGTCCCACTTTTTTGGAATCGGGGCTGTATACAATCCATTAATTAGCATTGTTCGATTTGGATAACTGAGGGGGGGTATTTTTTATTTTTTTATTTATTTTTTTTAACAAGAGCATTATGATATGATCCAAAACAGCATGCTGCTGCACATTGTGATTGCAGTATGACCTGGAATATATTAAAGCAAGCTGGTGAAGCCATGGCGTCATGAAAGACTAGCCTGCATTAATTAGACTAAAATTAATGCTGTTATTTTTTGCATCACACAAACGCCATGATGTGTCACCACACCTACAGAAAACATGTCTCGACACTATAAGATTGGTCAAAATGCTCATAAAACACCAAATATGGGTTTGTTAGAAGATTCCTTTTCTATATTGCAGGCCTTTGTGATACCAGTATTCCCAAAGCCGGTATAGTGATGATGTATTGTGTAGCTATTACTGGTATGATCTTGTAGTCATTTGCTATTCCATAAAAGGAACACTCCGATTCAGTTGCTAATTTTCTGTTTGATGCTGTATATTAATTATCCCTTCCCCCTTCTCCCAGTGCCCCCAAGGTTTAAAAACACAGTAAAAGTGCCCTGTGGAAGATAAAATGTGATAAAGTGCCTTCTGGAGTGTTTTATGAATGAAGAAAATGTGATGATGTGCCCTAATGTCTTGCCTTCAAATGGAAAAAGAATGTGATGAAATGCCCTCTAGGGTTGCCCCTATGTTTGGGGGGAAAATACATGAAGCGTCCTCTCGGGTGCTCTTCGGGTGGAGCATACGTGATGCAGTATTCGTTATGGTTCTCCCACATTCAAGGAAACATGGTGAAGTGCCCTCTAGGCTGCTCTCCCAATGGAAAACATGTGACGTAGTGCCCTATAGGCTCCCCTACATGTGCAAAATTCTGATGAAGATGTGTGCAAGAGAAGGTGCCCTATAGGAGCCCCATTGCATGTAGGAGTTGCCCTTTTTTATTACAGGCCCTTCAGACAGGCTGTGTCTGCCCCTGCCTTTGTGTGTCATCAGAGTGCACAGATCAGGAGGTGAGAGAGATGAAAAGGATTCAAGCTCTGCTGCATCAGTCACTTTAGGTAGAGATGAATTCCCATTAACACAGCATTGTGGGTAATATAGGAAACTGTTAGCCAGAATGAAAATAGACCAACATGTTGATGAAAGAAGTAAACATCCATCCATCCATCCACTATCTGTAGCCGCTTATCCTGTACAGGGTTGGGGGCAAGCTGGAGCCTATCCCAGCTGACTATGGGCGAGAGGCAGGGTACACCCTGGACAAGTCACCAGGTCATCACAGGGCTGACACATAGACACAGACAACCATTCACACTCACATTCACACCTACGGTCAATTTAGAGTCACTAATTAGCCTAACCTGCATGTCTTTGGACTGTGGGGGAAACCGGAGCACCCGGAAGAAACCCAAGCAGACACGGGGAGAACATGCAAACTCCACACAGAAAGGCCCTCATCAGCCGCTGGGCTCAAACCCAGGACCTTCTTGCTGTGAGGCGACAGTGCTAACCACTACACCACCGTGCTGCCCCAAGATTGGATATTAATTATAGATATAGAAGAGGTTCAGGGTCGACTTTTCCTTCATGGTTCCAAGCTCAAGATTGAGCTCACATCCATGGGCTGCTGGAGAACCATTGTTGGTCCTTAATTATATTGTGTCTCCAATTTAAGCTGCTTTTGACCAAATGACATGCCAAACGAAGTAGTGTAAATGTGTGAATGCCATAGATTCGAGGACACCATCATTCCCTTATTCACCATGATTCCATTATTCAACTTCGACTCTTTCTTCCTTTTGTCCCTGTTGCATACTGTTGTCTCTTGATTTGCTGAAGTTTCACTCTTTGGTATGATGTTTGGTAGCAATAACTAACTTCAACTTGGACTAACAAAATGGTGCGTCCTGGATTTTACCTTGATGACTGAACACACACCATATGCTAATGACTGTTAAAGGGATCAGCTCGTCCTTACCACAATCCAATTCATTGTTTTTGTTTGCATGCAGACCACTGCGTTTTGAAATCACGTGACCGCTACTCTGTAAGCTCTCTGTGCAGCAAAACCTCCGCACAATCATGTTTAGTGATCCCTTCGAAACACATCTTGAACTTTCTCTTCATCCACATGTCATACGTAGAAGTTTAGAATAGAAAATGCTTGATATTTATTTTTCTTCGTGGCCACCCACGAGATGGCCAAGGCCGGTTCTGGTCCATTACAACAGAATAATCATACGAATGTGGAATAGATCTGTAGAAAAAAAAAAGTAAAATATAACTACTTGAACAAGATATATTCAGTTTCACTTTACAGTTTATGATCTGGGTGGCACGGTGGTGTAGTGGTTAGCGCTGTCGCCTCACAGCAAGAAGGTCCGGGTTCGAGCCCCGTGGCCGGCGAGGGCCTTTCTGTGCGGGGTTTGCATGTTCTCCCCATGTCCGCGTGGGTTTCCTCCGGGTGCTCCGGTTTCCCCCACAGTCCAAAGACATGCAGGTTAGGTTAACTGGTGACTCTAAATTGAGCGTAGGTGTGAATGTGAGTGTGAATGGTTGTCTGTGTCTACGTGTCAGCCCTGTGATGACCTGGCGACTTGTCCAGGGTGTACCCCGCCTTTCGCCAGTAGTCAGCTGGGATAGGCTCCAGCTTGCCTGCGGCCCTGTAGAACAGGATAAAGCGGCTAGAGATAATGAGATAAGATGAGATGAATACAGTGGAATATCGGTGACATCAATAATGGCGACTCACTACTTGGTGCAGAGGCTTCTGGGAAAGACGAGCTGTGCCGTTTAAAGCCTTATATCTCTCTAATTTTGTATACCCTATATCCTGTACCAATCCTGTACACCCTGTCCTATATAGGGAGTCAGGAGGGTAATGTCTGGAATAAGGAGTGAGTATTATTGGGTTTATAGTTTCACCACATCCCTGACACATTGCCTGGCCTTGTCAAAGAATGCTGTCTTTTCTGGCTCCGTTCCAGGGGTGTGTGTGTGTGGTAAAAATACTCTGTCTATTTTTTTTTTCCCCAGGGATTTCTTACCAAGAGGCTCAGGGATTGTCACTCGAAGACCACTTGTGTTACAGCTAATCAGCTCCAGCTCAGGTAGATACACAGACACACACACACACATATATATATATATATATACTGTATATATGTATACAGTATGTACAGTATGTAAAAGCAGCCCTGCTGTGTCACTGCACAAGCCTGACTTGCTGACTCAGTGTTTATCCCTAAAATATCGCACTATGTTTTCTCAGCTGTGATCTAGTGATCTATTCCAGATTTGATCAGCTTTTGCATTAAATAATCAATGAAGGAAAAGGAAAGGTGTGTGACAGCTGAACAAGTTTGATTACATGCATGTTTTTTTTTTTAACCACTGGAGGTCAGTGTGTCCACGTCTGTTTCCATCAACCGTTCCATGAAAGGTTAAAGGGCATATCCTGGACCAATTTAGTGGGGGGTTTTTATATGAAAGTATGTCCCTTTACACACTCATCCAGAAGGGTAATTTTGCACAAGGCCATCTGTCTACAGCAGAAAAAAAAAAAATAACAAAACGCGTCTGGAAAAATCCCAAGGGAGTCTGGAGCCAGATTGATCCAGATTCGTGACGTCACGTGCGGATCCGCCAGCAGACTGAGAGACAAACACAGGAACACCTAATTTAGAGTATAGTCTCTCTTATTTCTTACCCTGGCAACAGTCAACTTGTGAATTGCCGATTTTCTTGGTCTTTTTCTTGGCTCTGCTTGGTCCTCGGCTTCGAGGTCCTCAGTGGATGCGGCACTTCGCCTTCTGTCAGAGGAGACGAACACGGCTGGCTCCTTTGGTGACGCTGACACAAATGGAGACAGTGTTGCTTTGGGCATTCTAACACATGGAAGTGTCTTTTTTCAGATCACGTTGCTTCTTGAAGCCCATTTCCCACTGCAAATAGTTCTCAAAGTCATCGGGCTTTATGAAGTGAGCCCCGCATATGATGCTGTGGTCTGTTGCATGTTGCCAGTTTTTTTCGGGTGCCTCGCACAAAGCGCTCCCATTTCTCTCTCATTGTCCAGCTTTTGGAAAACAATGAGTACTAATCCCATCAAGATTGGTGTTGCTACGCCCTCCTACGATACATTTGTTAACCTCATTCATTCATTATCTGTAGCCGCTTTATCCTGTTCTACAGGGTCGCAGGCAAGCTGGAGCCTATCCCAGCTGACTACGGGCGAAAGGCGGGGTACACCCTGGACAAGTCACCAGGTCATCACAGGGCTGACACATAGACACAGACAACCATTCACACTCGCATTCACACCTACGGTCAATTTAGAGTCACCAGTTAACCTAACCTGCATGTCTTTGGACTGTGGGGGAAACCGGAGCACCCGGAGGAAACCCACGCGGACACGGGGAGAACATGCAAACTCCACACAGAAAGGCCCTCGCCGGCCACGAGGCTCGAACCGGGACCTTCTTGCTGTGAGGCGACAGCGCTAACCACTACACCACCGTGCCGCCACATCTGTTAATCATTTTAATAATTACGTGATGACGTTGAAGAAATTTGCAGAAAACCACCAGGTCGTTTTCTCATAAACAAACCAGCGCTGATGTAGGATTCAGAGGGAGGCGTCCCGCACGCGACGTCACGAAAATCAATGTTTGCCGGGAAATCCAAATGCCAAGTTTTTTCAGAGGCGGACCAATTCGCCTCAAATGGCTTGATTTCAACTGAATTTTTCTGGTATTGCGCAAGGTAAAAAAAAATTGCACAAAATGCAAAATGTGACAGATATTTGACCAAAGTTTAATATAAAATAATAGAATTACATTGATCTTGCTCTTAAATATACCCAAGATGTGCCCTTTAAATCGACGTCTTAATAAATTTGTTAAATGCCTTTTTTTTTTTTGCTCTCATTTCTTTTCCTGTGTTTCACCTTCCATCTACTGCTTTTCTTTCTCACCTATCTGTCCTTCGGCTCTCACAGAGTATGCCGAGTTCCTGCACTGTAAAAAGAAGAAGTTTACAAATTTCGATGAAGTTCGACAAGAGATCGAAGCAGAGACAGACAGAGTTACAGGAGCCAATAAGGGCATTTCCTCCATTCCTATCAACCTGCGTGTTTACTCACCAAACGGTACAAACATCACCTTGACAACATTCATCTTCTAAAATGGCATTTACCGTACACTGAAGCTTCGACAGTTACAGTATAACATATGAATGTGTTCTAATTTTCTTTCTCTCTCAGTTCTTAACCTGACTCTAGTAGATTTGCCAGGCATCACTAAGGTTCCCGTCGGGGATCAGCCTCCAGACATCGAATACCAGATCAGAGACATGATCATGCAGTACATTTGCCAGGAAAACTGCCTCATCCTAGCTGTCACTCCTGCAAACATGGACCTGGCCAACTCGGATGCCCTCAAACTGGCCAAAGATGTCGACCCACAGGGTGAGAATGAACAGAATAATACGAGAAAGAGTTTCTTTCTGTCTCGGATTCCTATATAATTCCGTTGTCTCTTCTCTTTCTATTTGTTTTCTCGTGATCTTCGGTTCCTCTGTGTCAGGTCAGAGGACCATTGGCGTCATCACTAAACTAGACTTGATGGACGATGGGACAGATGCCAGAGATGTGCTGGAGAACAGGGTACTTCCCTTACGCAGAGGTACACTTTGCTTAATCAGTCTGCAATTAGGCCCAAGTTAATCCTTAACAAAGGCTGGAATACAATCAGTGTGATTTCAGTTCATCTTACTGGCACTATTCGTATATTGTCATATCAGTATGGACATGTGTGGACATATGTAGTGTGTGTGAAGCCTTTTAATAGTAAGCAAATCTGTATGAGGTCATGGTGTTGATATGAGACAAGTTCCTAAGTTCCCTTCCTGTAGTCCCACTGCCACAGGGTTTGGGTTACATCCAGAGCTGGCCTATAGGAACTGAACTGGTGCCAAGCAGTATAGGCCATGATCCCAGGCTCCAAGACCAGGTGCTGGGCCTTCATGCTTCGTGCTGGCACTTTAATGCATTAGACACACACACATGCACGCACACACACATTATACATACAGTACTTTCTTATTTTCCATGCAGATTACTGTAGACCACTCTCTAAATATGCTTAAGGGTTTTTTTTTACAGGATTGTACAGACTTTCTATGTAGTATGCAGAACAGTTTTTTGTTGTTCTTTTTGTGTTGTCTTTTCTTTGCATATTGACTGTTTCTTTGTCTTAGAGTCACTTTACTAATGGTCTGTATGTGTGTACAACCCCGATTCCAAAAAAGTTGGGACAAAGTACAAATTGTAAATAAAAACGGAATGCAATGATGTGGAAGTTTCAAAACTCCATATTTTATTCAGAATAGAACATAGATGACATATCAAATGTTTAAACTGAGAAAATGTATCATTTGAAGAGAAAAATTAGGTGATTTTAAATTTCATGACAACAACACATCTCAAAAAAGTTGGGACAAGGCCATGTTTCCCACTGTGAGACATCCCCTTTTCTCTTTACAACAGTCTGTAAATGTCTGGGGACTGAGGAGACAAGTTGCTCAAGTTTAGGGATAGGAATGTTAACCCATTCTTGTCTAATGTAGGATTCTAGTTGCTCAACTGTCTTAGGTCTTTTTTGTCGTATCTTCCGTTTTATGATGCGCCAAATGTTTTCTATGGGTGAAAGATCTGGACTGCAGGCTGGCCAGTTCAGTACCCGGACCCTTCTTCTACACAGCCATGATGCTGTAATTGATGCAGTATATGGTTTGGCATTGTCATGTTGGAAAATGCAAGGTCTTCCCTGAAAGAGACGTCGTCTGGATGGGAGCATATGTTGCTCTAGAACCTGGATATACCTTTCAGCATTGATGGTGTCTTTCCAGATGTGTAAGCTGCCCATGCCACACGCACTAATGCAACCCCATACCATCAGAGATGCAGGCTTCTGAACTGAGCGCTGATGACAACTTGGGTCGTCCTTCTCCTCTTTAGTCCGAATGACACGGCGTCCCTGATTTCCATAAAGAACTTCAAATTTTAATTCGTCTGACCACAGAACAGTTTTCCACTTTGCCACAGTCCATTTTAAATGAGCCTTGGCCCAGAGAAGACGTCTGCGCTTCTGGATCATGTTTAGATACGTCTTCTTCTCTGAACTATAGAGTTTTAGCTGGCAACGGCGGATGGCACGGTGAATTGTGTTCACAGATAATGTTCTCTGGAAATATTCCTGAGCCCATTTTGTGATTTCCAATACAGAAGCATGCCTGTATGTGATGCAGTGCCATCTAAGGGCCCAAAGATCACGGGCGCCCAGTATGGTTTTCCGGCCTTGACCCTTACGCACAGAGATTCTTCCAGATTCTCTGAATCTTTTGATGATATTATGCACTGGAGATGATGATATGTTCAAACTCTTTGCACTTTTACACTGTCGAACTCCTTTCTGATATTGCTCCACTATTTGTCAGCGCAAAATTAAGGGGATTGGTGATCCTCTTCCCATCTTTACTTCTGAGAGCCGCTGCCACTCCAAGATGCTCTTTTTATACCCAGTCATGTTAATGACCTATTGCCAATTGACCTAATGAGTTGCAATTTGGTCCTCCAGCTGTTCCTTTTTTGTACCTTTAACTTTTCCAGCCTCTTATTGCCCCTGTCCCAACTTTTTTGAGATGCGTTGCTGTCATCTCATCTCCTCTCATTATCTCTAGCCGCTTTATCCTGTTCCACAGGGTCGCAGGCAAGCTGGAGCCTATCCCAGCTGACTACGGGCGAAAGGCGGGGTACACCCTGGACAAGTCGCCAGGTCATCACAGGGCTGACACATAGACACAGACAACCATTCACACTCACATTCACACCTACAGTCAATTTAGAGTCACCAGTTAACCTAACCTGCATGTCTTTGGACTGTGAGGGAAACCGGAGCACCCGGAGGAAACCCACGCGGACACGGGGAGATCATGCAAACTCCGCACAGAAAGGTCCTCACCGGCCACAGGGCTCGAACCCGGACCTTCTTGCTGTGAGGTGACAGCGCTAACCACTACACCACCGTGCCGCCCACGTTGCTGTCATGAAATTTGAAATGAGCCAATATTTGGCATGAAATTTCAAAATGTCTCACTTTCGACATTTGATATGTTGTCTATGTTCTATTGTGAATACAATATCAGTTTTTGAGATTTGTAAATTATTGCATTCCGTTTTTATTTACAATTTGTACTTTGTCCCAACTTTTTTGGACTCGGGGTTGTATGTGGGATCGGTGTAGGTTACATTGGAGTGGTGAATCGCAGTCAGAAGGACATCGAGGGGAAGAAGGACATCAGTACGGCTATCACTGCAGAGCGGGTGTTTTTCCTGTCTCATCCAGCTTACAAGCACATGGCCGACCACATGGGCACACCTTACCTGCAGAGGGTCCTCAACCAAGTGAGAGTGATATATAGAACGAGACTGAGATGGAGTATAAATAACAGAACAGCTAGGTTAGACTGCAGCTTGGCAGTGTTTCTACTGCAACTGCAAATCACCACACAGGCACCCAAAGGTCTCTATAAATATGACCTAAGTTCTATGTGGATATATAAACATAACCTAGCAGTGAGTTGTATGATACCTCTGTTGTATCCATAGCAACTGACCAATCACATCCGGGAGACACTACCAACGTTCCGTAACCGGCTGCAGTCTGAACTATTCTCACTGGACAAAGAGGCTGATGAATACAGACACATGAACCCTGATGACCACTCACGCAAGACCAAAGCACTGATGCAGTGAGTCAGAATATGATACAGTATTATAAACAGACACATACGAACATTCACAAACCTGGGATCCTTGATTATCCATCACTAAATTAGGTTGAATGTAGTGAGCCAAAATTTGAACCCTTATCAAAAAGAAGTATGCTTCAAGTTAATTTTATTACGTATACTTAAGTTAAAGTATATTTCCTTAAGTGTACCAAGTATACTGATATCAATGTATTTCCAGTATACTTGTAAGTAAAACTAATCTAATACTTCTTGGGACTAAATTGGCTCGGTTTTAGTTTATAAAAAGTATACTTTAAGTCTAAGAGAAGTAAACTTTGAGTATACAACTAGTATTTTTTATTTTGTACTGCAAGTATACCACAAGTAAACATATATACTGATAGTTTACTAGTTCTATAGTTGAAGTCCACTCTTTAGTTTACAAATGCATACTTCATAGTATACTGGAAATATACTATGAGTTTACTTGTTTTATACTTCTAGTCCACTTTTTAGTTTACTAAAGTATACTTTGTAGTATACTGGAAATATACTATCGGTTTACTCGTTATACATTTCTAGTCCAATTTTTAGTTTATAAAAGTATACTTTATAGCATATTGGAAATACACTATTAGTTACTGGTTATATACCGGTACATCTAGTCCACTTTTTAGTTTTGAAGTATACTGCAATTACCCTTCTAGGTATACTATTAGTTTTCTAGCCCTAACCCTTACCTCATGCACACTACCAGTAGACAACTTAAGTGTTTTGTACCTTAAGATACAATGACGTTATAAAGGTAAGAATTCACAAAATAACAACAGATATTCAGGATTAAGAACATATTCATTTTCTTCAAAAATCAGAATTTAAAGCAACATTGTATTAAATGCCAAAATATAAAAACATGGCAATGAAAACTGAAACTGACATCCAAGCACTAAAGGAAAATAAATAAATTAATAAATAAATTAATTAATTTAATTATCCCACTCAGGAGAAATTTAAAAAAAAAACTTATATGGAACCACAGACATGCCTAAGACCGAACAATGCTGAAGCCCAGCTACAGGGCAAGTACACTTAAACATAAGGCACAAATATTTTAATACTTTATTACACTTTTGTTAAGTATATCTTGATCAAAAGTTTAAGTATCAGCTTAATATACTTAGACTTTTCTATATACGTTTCAGTATAAGCCAAGTATACTTATGTATAACTTTATTAAGTATATCTCTGATAGGTAAATAAAAAGTAAACTGAAAGCATACTCTCTTATTTTTAGTTTAAAAGAACTATACTAGAAGCACACTTGAATAAACTTCTTTTTTGTAAGGGAAGACATACACAGTTGCAAGCAAGACTGAAACTTTAAAGCTAGACGGCCTTTCGATTTCATAAAATCGGTGAAATTTAGTTCCCTCTGAAATTTGGTCATTGTGATATATGTTTATTTCTGTAATATCTCCAAAAAAAAATATCAGGCCATTCTGTGGCTGGGAAATTATTTAATTTGAAGGGATTCCCTCGCAAATAATGTGCATGAAATCGCTCGCTTTGCGCAGTCAAGCAGACAGAGGAAGTCCGTGTGTGCATGTACCTTCTTCTTCTTTTTGGTTTTACGGCAGCTGGCATCCACAATGTTGCATTACTGCCATCTACAGGTTTACCTTGATGGTGCACTGACAGTTACGTCATTCTGTCGCTAAACGAACAGCTGATCACACCGAGGTGCTCGCTGACCACCGATATTTATTAGTTTGGTCCTGCGTTTCCTTTCCTTCGCAACATAACGTCTTTTCTTCTCGCTTTTCGTTACTGTAGTCGGTCTTTCACGGTTCATTCGCACACTCACGTCCTCCATTTTTCTCTCCTGCTTCAAATTTGTATCCTACAGTGCCTTGCACGAATGGGGAAAGCCCACCATGTGATGCATGATGTAGTATCTTGAATTGGGTCATGGTGAAGCAGAAAAAATAGCGGAGCCATGTGGCCTCAAATTCATTCATTGTTCTATTAAAAAAACTAATAAAATTTGACGTCTGTGATTTGAATTCAGTAGCTTTTGGTCCGCTGAACAAAAATAATTGGGTGTCGGGGAAAATTCTTTTTATGACCTACAGTTGAAAAATCTGAAAGGCAGTATAGCTTTAAAGCAATGGTATGTCAAAAAAAATGAATCTAGACCTACGACTCTAATGAACCTAAAAAGTAATGATCAAAGATTTGGTGACATTTAGTAGAGCTCCAACAGGAAGAAACGTTTGGACACTAAACATTCTTGGCAGATTGATAATGGCCTTATTACCTCCGCCAAGGAGGTTATGTTTTCGGTAGCATTGGTTTGTTGGTTTGTTTGTTGGTTTGTCTGTTAGCAACATTACGGAAAAAGTTATGAACAGATTGCTCTGAAATTTTTCCCAGAGGTGTGACTGGGCACAAGTAACAATCCATTAAATTTTGGCGGTGATCCGGATCACCTTCTGGATCCCGGATTTTTTTAAAGGATTCTTGGCGGAGGTCTGAGCTCTTCGAGTGCTTTTCTAGTTTTGGTTAGGGTTCAAATTTTGCTCTAAATATTGCTGTAAAGCAGTAAATCACTGTGATAAATAAATTCACATGGTCCTGATATCCATTCCCTGAAAGCATTTTTTTCCCCCAATTGAAGAGAGGCATTCTTGTTAATACTGACAATTCTCACAAACCCAGTACTCTAGGACAGCTCGACTTACAGCTTTCAACCCAAGTATTCTTTTGTCATAATCTCTGTCATCCAGGCTAATCCAGCACTTTGGGCTGGACTTTGAGAAGATGATTGAGGGCTCTGGTGACCAAGTGGACACAGTTCAGCTCTCAGGAGGAGCCAAAATCAATCGCATCTTTCATGAGCGCTTTCCCTTTGAGCTCATCAAGGTGTGTGCTGGTCATCACATCACATCACATCTGCATCACTGATTAAACTGTGCCTTGTAATAGTTCACACTCATCCATTTTTCATTGGCTCATCAGATTGAGTTTGATGAGAAAGAGTTACGACGTGAGATAAGCTATGCCATCAAGAATATTCATGGGATCAGGTCTGGCTTTCAAACACCACACCTTTATTCTATCTTTAGTCTGACAGTGTATTATACTCGCAGCTCATAGGTACATATGCTGTCTGTGGTGGTCTATTTTTGTTTGTGTGTTTGTTTGTTTGTCTAGGACAGGCTTATTCACTCCTGACCTGGCATTTGAGGCCATTGTGAAGAAGGAGATAGTGAAGCTTAAAGGCCCGTGTATTAAATGTGTTGATATGGTCATCCAGGAGCTCATAGCCACAGTGAAACAGTGCATCAGCAAGGTATTATAAGTGTGTGTGTGTGTAATATTACTGAAATGGAGTGCGCATAAAGCATGTACATATGCAATTGTGGATCTTTACTGTCTGGTGTCCAGTTAGGGACCTTTCCAAAGCTGCAGGAAGAGACAGAGAGAATAGTGACCACACACATTCGGGAACAAGAGACTCGAACCAAAGACCAGGTGAGAGCTAAACTGCATGTAAATCTCTTCTCATGCACGTGACGTGACACTCCAACTTCAGGTCAACATTAAAACTTTATTATCCAGAGCTATGAATGTGTTCTATTATCTTGCACTCTCTTATCTTGCAACAGATTTTCCTTTCAATAGAAATTCAGCTTTCCTACATCAACACCAATCATGAAGACTTTATCGGATTCACCAAGTGAGTTCTCATATTCACGTACGCATGAGCACAAATACAAATTCAGGCCAGGTTACGATGTATAATGAAAAAGCACGCAACTCTTTTTCTGTTACTCTTTTCTGTATTTCAAGTGCACAACAGAGAAATAATCAGATTACTAAAAAGGCTTCCACATGGAACCAGGTGAGTCAGTGTCATGTAAATGTGAGTCAGACGGTGTGATATAGAGCTGTACACGGGACTGTTTTTAAAAACTTCTTCCTCAAAAATTATTTCTCCAGATCGCCACACAGATATTTACAACTCCAATTCCAACACGTGATGGCAGGCAAAACAAACCTCGCCTGGTAGCACTTTCGATGAATATGAAGGAAGATATTGCGAAAAAACGATTTTGATCTTTTTAGTAACCTTGACCTTGATTTTGACCTTGTGTGTGAACATACTTGGCCAATAAACATGGTTCTGATTCTGCTTCTCATTCGCACACCGTACTGCTCTCAGCCAATCAGAACACACCGTACTGCTCTCAGCCAATCAGAACACGTCTGAATGAATATAAAGGACGATATCGCGAAAAAACGATTTTGACCTTTTCGGTGACCTTGACTGGATGACCCTCAAAATGTTTGAGGTTCTATTTGAGACCAATGCCCATCTATCCTGAAAGTTTCATGAAGATTGGTCTAGCCGTTTTCCCGTAATATCATGAACAAAAAAACAAACAAACCCCACCGAAAACAATACCTCGCCCCCTGGTGGACTCCGTCCCGGGCGAGGTAAAAAAGGTGGGACGCTGTGTAAACTGTAAATATAAACAGAATGCGATCATTTGCAAATCATGGAAACTCTATATTTCATTGAAAATAGTACAAAGACAGCATATCAATTGCTGAAACAGAAATGTTGTTGTTTTTTTAAAAATATATGCTCATTTTGAATTTGATGTCACCAACACGTTTCAAAAAAAGTTGGGACAGGGGCATGTTTACCACTGTGTTGCATCACCTCTTCTTTTAACAACACTCTGTAAACGGTTGGGAACTGAGGAGACCAATTGCTGTAGTTTTGAAAGAGAAATGTTGTCCCGTTCTTGCCTGATATACAGTTTCAGTTGCTCCTTTGTGGTATTCTGTGCTTCATGATGCACCAAATGTTTTAAATGGGAGACAGATCTGGACTGCAGGCAGGCCAGTTTAGCACCTGGACTCTTTTACTACGGAGCTATGCAGTTTTAATATGTGCAGAAAGCGGTTTGGCATTGTCTTGTTGAAAGAAGGAAGGTCTTACCTGAAAAAGATTTTGTCTGGGTGGCAGCATATTGCTCTGAATCGCGTATATATCATTCAGCATTAATGATGCATTCCCAGATGTTCAAGCTACCCATGTCATGTCATGTGCGCTAATTGCACCCTCATACCATCACAGATGCTGGCTTTTGAACTGTGCGCTGATAACAAGCCGGATGGTCCCTCTCCTCTTTAGCCTGGAGGACGTGGTGTCAATGATTTCTAAAAAGAATTTCTACTTTTCATTCGTCAGACCTCAGGGCAGTTTTCCACTTCGCCTCAGTCCATCATAAAAGAGTTCAGGCCCAGAGAAGGTGGCGGTGTTTCTGGATATTGTTTATATCTGGTTTTAACTTGCATTTGTGGATGCATTAATGAAGTGTTTTCACAGACGATGGTTACAAAGATTTCTCCAGGTTCTCTGAGTCTTTTAATGATCTTATGTACCATCGATGATGTGACTCCCAAATTCTTTGCGATTTTACATTGAGGAACGTTATTCTTAAATTGTTGCACTGTTTGCCCACGCAATCTTTCACAGAGCAGTGAACCCCTCCCCATCTTTACTTCTGAGAGACTCAGCCTGTCTGGGGTGCTCTTTTTATACCCAATCATGTTACTGACCTGTTGCCAATTAACCAACTTAGTTTTTGTTTTTTTTGTTTTTTTTTAGCATTGCACAACTTTTTCAGTCTTTTGATGACCCTGTCCCAACTTTTCTGAAACGTGTTGCGGACATCAAATTTAAAATGAGTGTATATTTTTCAAAAAAACCCAATAAAATTTCTCAGTTTCAACATTTAATATGTTGTCTTTGTACTATTCTCAATGAAATATAGGGTTTCCATGATTTGCAAATCTTCACATTCTGTTTTTATTTATGTTTTACACAGTGTTCCAATTTTATTGGAATTGGGGTTGTAGTTCTGTTTCACTGCAATGAATTAGCTGTTATTTCAGTTTGTTCTCCTGAATAAGTGCACACTGTTGAAAGGTTAAGAGATTTTTTTCCTTAACCTGTTCATTCAGAGGGCAAAATAGGGTCTTTTTTTAAAAGCTACTTCTATTTAAATATTATTGTCCATAAATTTAAGCGCTGCACACCGATGACTACTCGCTTAAATTAAAGAGACGTGTACCGTAATAGATCATGGTTTTAAAATGTTGAATTTTAATAAATGATCTAAACAATTTGTCCATCAACTGAATTTTTATCGTTGTCTCGTTGTTCAAATTTCATATGCAGATCATTTAAAATGTATTACTTTGATAGATGACATGCCGTTTTTGCTGATGTTGTCACTGTATTCTTTACACGAAAGCTGTTTTTACACAATGGTCAGCCTGTAGACATCAGCGTCTCCACCACTAGGGGTCTGGACAGACAGGCTACTGAATAAACACTCACTCAGTTTCTGTAACCAGTTTATCTTGGTCAGGGTGGCGGGACAATTTATCTTAGCCAATTGACGCCTGCAGGTTTCGCTGAAACCCCAGTCCCAGTGCACACCTCTAGAGTGATGCTATGAGTGTAGACTTGCATTAGACAAAGACCAGGTTATGAAGCATTTGTGATATTGTACCTAATGTCTTGTTTCTGTGTTGTCTGTGGTTTGTGTGTCCTTCCTCATTTTTTGCTATTACACAGTAGATTTGCGATGATTCATCACTAATGTCTAACGTTACGCTCATATGTATTTGTTTCCTGTTGCAGCATGTAGTGCGGTATGCTAATATGGCTGTTTTGTTGTTTCTCTGCCCCCTACTACCATCTGCTTCTTTATGTTTTTTGTTACTCATATTCATTTCTAGTATCGTAGAATACACACTAATTGAAAATAATTCATTCTTATGTTCTTAAGGTCACGTAAAGCTTATTCTGAAGGTAACTGCAGGTTCTTCTGTAATAGTCCCAGCTCTTCCGTTTTATTTCCATTCTCAATGAGTCCATGCAAACTTCCCTTCCCTCTTCCCTTCCCTTCTCGTCTCCTCCATTTTATATTTTGCGCTCATGCACTACTCAGCCTGTTCTGCAGGGGGCATGGTGAGTAACTCGCATCCACACTGCATGAAGCCTCTGTCTTTTATCATATTCACTAATTAACAGTCCAGAAAGGGCGCTTCATCAGATTTCAAAAAATGTATCGATTTACAGTTTGTGTACTCAGTTTTCCTGTCTACATGTTTGTTTGTTGACGCAAGAGCTGAAATGTACTTAACGAACGTGTGATGTTGTATTGTGTAAAGCAAGCGATGCTTACTAGTCCTATTGTAATGGTGTTATTCTCTCTGCTGACATTTTTAGGGTGCTGCACCTCCGCCTCCCAGTCAAATTGTACGAGCCCTACGTGTCTGTAAGCTTTACTGTCTGTCGCCTATCGACTGTCTACCACTTCTCATTCTGCTCTCTGTAGCTTCTAACACGTGCCCTAAACGTCTTGTGGAGCTCAGGGATTGAGACTATTTCACGAAACATCTTAATCCACACGGCTTACTCTGTTTATGTTTGACTCATCTCTCCAACCCGAAAACATTGATCTCCTCCCGCATCAGTCCTAACCTGTTAGATACAGTACACCATAAATTCCCACAAACTAAATCCTCTTCTTTCTTTTTTTTTTTCACATTTCTTCGAGCAGTCAAACTCATCCAACCTGCTTTCATTCACGTTGATATTTCGTCGATCCATGATTAGCACATGTATACTTTTTCACTGTCTGTGTTGTGTATATTATGTAAGCGTGACAATGTTCGAAACACATCTGTACCAACTCCTGTGGAATCTCCAGGCCTGTAGATTTATAGCCTCTGATCTGAGTCCATCTGGTGTGCATGTGTTTACGTACAGTATACTGAGATCACACAGTGTTGGTAGGTGAATTTTTCTTTATTTTGTGTGACTCTGTTCAAACGTTTCAAATTACTAATAGCGTGCCGAGAACACTAGCAACATTTGCGCATATTGTATTGGAATGTGACCATTGATATCATTGGTTTATCATGTCATGGTGTTCGTGTGACCATTTCACATAGCAGTTTTTTGGATTTCCACCAACTAATTTCAGAGACTTGGATACTGTATATTTATGGCTTTTTGTACTGTGTTATGCTCTTGGAAAGGGTTCTTCGAGGGTTCTTTAAGGGTTCATTGGATAAATAAGGCCTCTTAGCTTTCAAAAATGATCCTACTTGGAGCCCTTTCTGGTAGGGAAACAGTTTGTTGCAGGGTTTTACACAGAAGAACCTTTACGGGGTCCCGAAAGAACCTCCGACATTTCTAAGAACATACTGTATGTGCTCTAATTAAATGGCATTGGATTTAGACCTAGATGTTTTCTGCTTACTTGCTGTAATTGAGCGGTCACATTTTGTACATGGGGTACAGTTGGACAGGAAGTTCAGGTCCTCTTCGCTGCTCTCTCTCTCTCTCTCTCTCTCTTTCTTTCACGCTCTCTATGTGTGCGCTTGCTTCATTTTCTATTCGCCAGCTGGGCTTTTTGCTTCCCTTTCTTTCATCACCTCCACCCCCTCATCCCTCCGTTTTCTCTCATCCTCAGCCTGCACCATTTGTATTTTAGTCTCCCCTTCCTTTTTTCTTACACCAGTCCTTTCCTGTTCCTCTGCTGGTCAGTACGTATCCTGCAGTCACACTCCCTGGGCTGTGAATATCTATGCTCGACATTTTACTGTCACGTTTTCTTAGACTCAGGTAGAGTCAAGTCAATCAATTGGTGTAATGAATTCTTTAAAACACTTATAAACATGTCAGCATGCTTCTGTTCAGACACGTATTCAGTCACAAGACTTTTTTTTTATTATTATTTAATTATCTCCAGTTAACACCTCTCTTCCTCTGTTTTCCAGAGGACTGGTGACCTTTCCCTTCTGGTGTCTTTCTTTCCGCCTCCCCACAGATCACACCTTCTAACACTGGAGTCCTGACCTCTTTCTTGCTTTGCAGGTGATCCAAAAAGGCTGGCTGACTATCAACAACCTTAGTTTGATGAAGGGAGGGGCCAGAGAGTACTGGTTCCTGCTGACTGCAGAGAGCCTGTCCTGGTTTAAAGATGACGAGGTGAGGTTTGGCCTGCTTCTGTTTCACGTGACTTCTCACTTGAACATTTGGCGTTTCCTGTGTTTCGTCTATTTGGATCAGATCTTCAGGCAACCGATGCAAGGACGAGTCTTGAAAACGTTTGTGCCCAAGCATTACGAGTCGTGATTGGCTGTCCGGCACGTCCCTCATGCCGCGTGGCCTGCCAGGTGGGCTGCCATCTGTCTGCCTGTCTGTGCCTGCTGTACAGGTGCAGGAAGTTCTGCACAGCAAGTGTAGACAGGCAGACAGACAACGCTCTCAGCCAATGGCAGCATGCTCTGCCTCTGGGAAAGGAGGACTTGCATGGAAGTAGAGGAGGAATCGTACCGTATAACACACATCCGTTCTCATGGTATAACACAGTGAAGGAATAAAATGAATATCATATCATGATATCTTAGGATATGAGGTGCGTGACTAATTACAGTAGCACTGAAAAGGCTCTGCTGATGATGTATAATTGGAAAGGAGATGAGTTTTGGTGTGGAAAACCAGTCCAGAATGAAAATTCAATCAGTTATGCCAACTTGTTTGCTGTTTTTACACTTTTCTATAGGTAGCTCTGTCCTATTTCTTCCTACCTTGCTCGCTTTAACTTCCTTTCCTCTCTTTTGCCCTCTGTGACCCTCTCTCTGTCTCTCTCTTGCTCTCTCACACACACACACACACATACTCCCTCACTCTCATTCTCTGTTGGGAATAGAGGCATTTGGATCAGATCACCCCAACACAGCTGGATTCCCCCCAAGCCAAACGAACACACACACACACATTTGAGCCAAATACAAATGGTTAGATGAAGAAATACATCACACAGTCAGTGATTATAAACGCATATGCAAGAGACATGGTACACACAAAGGTCTGCACAAATATTTCTGCCCTTAAAGACTTCCCCATGTGACTACACAGACGCTTGCGCAATTCTGGAGCACAAAACTTAATTATAGTCTTACGAACACATGCAGGCACACACTTCTTACACTCAGAGTTATAAATTACACAAAGTAATAAATGACTTCCTGTATTGCTGGCTATCGAACGCAGTACTGTTCTGCCTGCAGTGTTTGTGGCAGCGGTTTAACAGTAAATATAATTGATACAGATAGGTCGAGCTTTGTTTGGATCAGTTTGTAATGAACTACCTTCACTATAAAATCCTCTGATGAAAGCGTTAAGTTTAAAAAAAAATGTAAAAATAAGTAAGCGTACACGTCTGCAGAACCTATACTGTAAGAACGCCTTCAGATCCGTCTTTGGTTATATACCTCTCTGGATGTATTCGGAAGCCTAAAACATGTCATTCTGGAACACACATGAAGCCGTTTGTCCGTTTAATTGCTGTCTCTTTGTCTACGCCTATTTTCCTTTAAGTCTGCGCGCACATCCTTGCGTTTTTTTTTTTTCTCGTGCTGTGACTTTTTCTACATCTTTTTTTTGGCATTCAGCTTTATTTCACACTTCATTCGTCTTGTGCCTTAAATCTCCTGTCTCTCTCTCTCTCTCTCTCTCTCTCTCTCTCTCTCTCTCTCTCTCGCTTTCTCTCTCTGTGTGGCTGGCAGTCTCCCTGGGACTATACACATTCCTGGCTGGAAAATTGTAAGGCTTTGTCCAAACACCAGCCTCCAAGAGCCTGCTGAGAGAGAGAGAGAGAGAGAGAGAGAGAGAGAGAGAGAGAAATCCCTCTTGCTTCCTTACTCCTGCACCCCTTCACCCCTTACAGCCTATCATATAGCCAGGGTTCTCTCTCTCTCTCTCTCTCTCTCTCTCTCTCTCTCTCTCTCTCTCTCTCTCTTTTTTCAATCTCCCTCCCTCCTCTCCTTTCTCATTAGCTAATAGTTCAGCATCTGTACTACAACTACATACAGCCGTTCTTATAGTTGTCTCGGTATTTCTGGTGCCGCTGCTTTGAGTAAACCATCCCAACACTAAACAGACACACATTCCTGCAGCCTCTCTCTCTCTCTCTCTCTCTCTCTCTCTCTCTCTCTCTCTCTCTCTCTCACACTCATGCTGCATGAGAGAAAACAGATGACTCTTACTAAGTCTCCAGTCATCTGTGTGTGTGTGTGTGTGTGTGTGTGTGCAGAAGTCTTAGGCACCCTATTTTTTTAGTCCAAACTTTGTTATAGATGTTTATTTTATGACTTCTACTGTACGTCATCAAGCCAGTGCGAAAACGTTGTACATTTCCAAACATTAGTTTTCCAGCACAAAATTCAGTGTTACAGAAAAGTGTTTGTACCGTACGTCAGTAAAGAAAGCACCAGATTACATAAGAAACACTTCAAATAAAAACCATAATGAAGGCTACTGGGTTTTGCTGCAAAAATAAGAAGCAAGTGTGACAAAGTGTCCAGAAGAACTGTGGCTGGTTCTGTAAGATGCTCAGTCGAACCTACAGCTCATTTCCTTATCAAACTACACTCATTGTACCTGAGACTACTTTTCTTTTTTTTTTTAAGCAAAGGGTCATCTAACACTAAATATTGACTTTGTTTCATTTATTAGTGTTTACTGCTGTTTATCGTATTTTTTAAATGTAGAAACATTGAATTTCATGATTTCTGAAGGCGTCTTTGCTCTACGGCATGTCTTTGCATGTGCCTAAGACTTTTGCACTGTGTGTGTGTGTGTGTGTGTGTGTGTGTGTGTGTGTGTGTGTGTGTGTGTGTGGACTCATAGGTGAAATGCTAAACTGAACCCACATTCATATTGCACACATTTCTTTTCAGCTAGTGTCAGAGATACAGAATTCAAAGTTACGCTGCACGTGCATCTTGTGCGTTCTTTGAAACCGCAGCGGCTTATCAGTCTGATCGCTAAACACCAAACCACATCAAACCACATCAGCGAATCCGCTATAACGCTTGGCCATTCACATCGCAGCGATAGAAGATTAGACTGATTAGCAGACACAGTACAAACCTTGGCTAAAAACAGAATCACTACAGAAACATAAGGATTAAAATGCTGTCACTTTGTGTTTCTCAGGTCATTGGTCTGTGAGTGTATATCAAGTGCACATGAGCGTAGCCAGTCCATGCACAGTCTAACCAATGTGCAGACTACTGTACACCAGTATGATCCTGAACAGGTAGTCTGAACACTGGGATGACGGAGCAGGAGATAGTTCCATCCCTTCCTGTCACACTCTCTCTCTCTCTCTCTCTCTCTCTCTCTCTCTCTGTCTTCGTCATTTCTCTCTATCTACTCTATCGCTCAGCCCATTCTTGCTGGCTCAGACTTTCGCAGGAGGAGGTGGAAGATAAAAAATAAACAAGATAGAAATAGTCTCCGTTTCTCTCTCCATCTCTCAGTGGCTTCCCGACCTAGGGAAACGGGGAGGGCAGGGAAACGCGTGCCGGAGCTCCGTTGTCAGTCTTGTCCCGTTCCTGTCTTTTACGCTGTCTGAGTATCAGAGACGCCTCGGTCCTGGAGTCGCCGTGCATTTTCCTTGTCGCTTTGGTTGAGTATCCAGTCTTGACGTGGCACATTTCACTCCTGTAGCCGGCAGTCTGGCAGCACATTTAGGGAAGGCATGGTGAAAAAAGAGCGACAGAAGAACGAGGGAGAACGGGCGGAGAATGGGAGAGAGAGAGGGAGGAACCTGCTGGCCATATATGGGTTGATAGGACCCTGGGGGACCCTGATTTTTTGGATCGTCTTTTGCTATCAAAAAAATTTTTTTCAGACTTTCAGTCCTTTTCTACGAGACTCTGCTGTCCACACCTCCGTCAGCAGTTCTCCAGTTCTCTCCTCTCCTCCCATATCTATCTTCTTTTTGTACTTCAAGTACTCTTCTGCACTTTTCCTGCCCCCCCCCCCCTTTTTTTTCTAAAGCGGTACCAGATGTTGTAGTCTTAACGCCAGCCTGTCATTTCTGACCTTTTTTTTCAACCTCTAAAAAACTCCGGCAGGAAGTGGGCCTCTGAAAGGGAAAAAAGAGAAAGTTTTAGAGGGGTACAGCCGAGGAGGGGTGCAGGGAGTGAGTGAAAGTGGAAGAGAGAAGAAAAGAAGAAGAGCGAGGGATAGAAGGCAATGGCACAGGATGTAACTAAGTCTTAGCTGATCTCTTTTTTTTTGCTTCCTTTAATTTAGATTGTGTATTTGCTCTGTGAGGTCACAATCAGTCCACATCTCCACTTCTGTGGAATTCTGCGTCTTCGATTCTTGTCTTCTTGTCATTCTCTCGGTCTCTGCAACTTCTGCTCTGTGCCGTCATTCCCAGTGTAATCCAAGCCGTTTCCTGAGACCCCAGCCCCTCCTGGACAGAAGGAGGGGGCGAGCGTTAGAGGGGGAAGCTGCCCCCTCTTTTTGAGAAATGTTGTGTTTTAGAGGCTCAGGCTGAATAATGACTTCCACATGTGGGCCTTCTCCTTCTATCTTTCAATCCCCCTTTCATTCTTTTTCTCTCCCTCCCAAGCCTTTTGCCACTCACCAAAAATCTTGCAGCATCCCAAAGTGCTCAGTCTTTTAGTAAGCTGCCCTCCAGCTATGTTAACTCTGATTACATGGATCTCGATCACACCAGCTCTGAGACTCTTTAGGACCAGCACGACGCTGCTATCAGGCTGTTATTAGAGCTGATTTGTGTTAAACATAAAATTGCAGCATCTGTTAAACAGCCGTACATGATTCCATTTGATTCAGGTTGTGTAATATGTGTGTTTAGAGGTTTTTGGCTTTCAAAGGCAGAAATAATCAAGATAAATTCCTCCAGTGCCCGCATGACCTCGACCTCTCCAATCATATAGGATGTCTCTCTGCTTTTTTTTGTTTTGTTTTTTAATAAAAAAAACTCTCTGCCAGCAATTATATACGATGGGGTTTTTTTTCCCAGTGACTGATATATTTTTTTTAATAATTTGTTTGTACGCTTTTGATTTTACTGTCAGTTAATAATCCAGAATCATTATTCATATACAGTGGGTATAAAAAGTGTACACACCCTGTTAAAATGATCGGTTTTTCTGATGTAAAAAAAATGAGACCGCGATAAATAGTTTCAAAACTTTTCCCACCTTTAATGTGACCTATAACCTGTACAATTCAATTGAAAAACAAACAAATCTGTTAGGGGGGAAAAAATAAAAGATGTACAATAAGCTGGTTGCATAAGTGTGCACACCCTTAAAGTAATACTTTGTTGAAGCACCTTTTGATTTCATTACAGCATTCAGTCTTTTTGGGTCGGAGTCCATCAGCCTGCCACATCTAGACTTGACAATATTTGCCCACTCTTGCTTGCAAAAGCGCTCCAAATCTGTCAGATTGCGAGGGCGTCTCTTGTGCACAGCCCTCTTCAGGTCACCCCGCAGATTTTCAATTGGATTTAGGTCTGGGCTCTGGCTGGGTCATTGTCGTGCTGAAAGATGAAATTCCTCTTCAGCTTTCTAGCAGACACCTGAAGGTTTGGGACCAAAACTGACTGGTATTTAGAACTGTTCATAATTCTCTCCACCTTGACTAAAGCCCCTGTTCTAGCTGAAGAAAAACAACCCCAAAACATGATGCTACCACCACCATGCTTCACCGTGGGTATGGTGTTCTTTTGGTGATGCGCAGTATTGTTTTTGCGCCAAACATACCTTTTGGAATTGTGGCCAAAAAGTTCAACCTTGGTTTCATCAGACCATAACACGTTTTCCTACATGCTTTTGGGAGAGTCGATGTATTTTTTTGCAAAATTTAGCCGGGCCTGGATGTTTTTCTTTGACCCTACCTCATCGTCCAGACATATGGGGAATACGGGAGATTGTTGTCACATGTAGTACACAACCAGTACTTGTCAGAAATTCCTGCAGCTCCTTCAGTGTTGCTGTCGGCCTCTTGGCAGCCTCTCTGACCAGTTTTTGTCTTGTCTTTTCATCAGTTTTGGAGGGAAGTCCAGTTCTCGGTAATGTCACTGTTGTCCCATATTTTCTCCACTTCTTGATGACTGTCTTCACTGTGCTCCATGGTATATCTAATGCTGTGGAAATTTTTTGTACCCTTCTCCTGACTGATACCTTTCAACAGTGAGATCCCTGTGATGCTTTGTAAGCTCTCTGTGAACGCTGGCTTTTGCTGGAGGATGCGACTGAGTAAATGTCTGAACTTTATTTGGGGTTAATCAGAGTCATTTTAATTGACGGCAGGTGTGAACCCAAAAAGACTGAATGCTGTAATGAAATCAAAAGGTGCTTCAACAAAGTAATAGTTTAAGGGTGTGCACACTTATGCAACCAGCTTATTGTACATTTTTTATTTTTTACGCTTTTCCCCCTAACAGATTTGTTTGTTTTTCAATTGAATTGTACAGGTCACATTAAAGGTGGGAAAAGTTTTGAAACTATTTATCGTGCTCTCATTTTTTTACATCAGAAAAACCGATCATTTTAACGAGGTGTGTACACTTTTTTTATAACCACTGTAGTATCGTTTTCACTTTGCATTCGGTGAAAAGACATTGGGTGCTTTTGATTTGTGTGAACAGAGTACAGACGTTTAGTTGATCTACAGTTAGCAAACAATACTTTCTGCGGTGCTGATTCTTTCCAGATTTTAATAAGAAAAAACAGTCATGTGGTTCCTGCGTGACTTGTATGGACAGTCTACGTAAAGTGAAAAAAAGTCTCATCTCATCATCTCTAGCCGCTTTGTCCTGTTCTACAGGGTCGCAGGCAAGCTGGAGCCTATCCCAGCTGACTACGGGCGAAAGGCGGGGTACACCCTGGACAAGTCGCCAGGTCATCACAGGGCTGACATATAGACACAGACAACCATTCACACTCACATTCACACCTACGGTCAATTTAGAGCCACCAGTTAACCTAACCTGCATGTCTTTGGACTGTGGGGGAAACCGGAGCACCCGGAGGAAACCCACGCGGACACGGGGAGAACATGCAAACTCTGCACAGAAAGGCCCTCGCCGGCCACGGGGCTCGAACCCGGACCTTCTTGTTGTGAGGCGACAGCGCTAACCACTACACCACCGTACCGCCCTGAAAAAAAGTAATTTATGGTATATCAAGAAGAGTCAGCTGTTGAACTAAAAACTGTAAAATGTTGAATTTTGAAAAGTGTAAACGATGGGTAAAGGTGGAGGAGTTTTTTCAATCCAAATTTTAATCCACTTGTACACTTTTATCCCAGAGTTACCGAGTCACATGATCAAGACTTGACTGCTGTCTTTTACAAGCTGACAAATTAGAAAGTCCAACCTGCTATTAGGAAAAAGTGCACTGATTGGCAAACATGACCAACTTTGAGTCAACCTTGTCATAAAGAGAGAAACACTCACTGTAAGAAGTCCTTACAGTGCGCTAATATAACCTGGACCACACAAGACATGAGCTTAGTCAGCATAGCTGCCAAATGAATTTCTGCCCCTGTTTGTGTGTCATCTCTTCAAGCTCCAAACACTAAAGCGCTTTGTGGTCAGAAGTCAGAAACATCAAGTAAACAACATCAAGTAGAACATCCAGCATCTGAGTTTGTTTACAAATTTTGAAAACAATCTTCCCTGAAAGTGATTCATGTCAAATGGTGGATTTTTGTATGGAGCCGTTCTAGAGTTATGGTTAAATGGTTTACGGGTGCGCTTGAGCTCGGCTCGAGATGGCCTCCTGTTTCAAACGCTTCACCCTTGATTTCTGTCCTGTGTGTGACCCTTTCCTCAGGAGAAGGAGAAGAAGTACATGTTGCCTCTGGACAACCTGAGAGTGCGCTATATGGAGAAGACTTTCATGTCCAGCAAACATGTCTTTTCCATCTTTAACATAGAGCAGAGGTGAGTTGTGAGATATATATATATATATATATATATATATATATATATATATATATATATTTATACACACACACACAGGAAGGAGGGGTTTATGTAGAAAGAAATGATCAGGCTGTAGACTGGGAACTGGAGACACAGCTAGTTACAGACAAACCGCACTTTAGTGACTCACAGCTCGGGACTCACACACCGACCAGAGTGTGTGTTTGTGTGTCTTGCCACTAATAAGAGGTCATGACACTCGCTCACAGCTGCACTTTGATTTATCATCAGGCAGTTATAAAATGGATTCAAATACATAAGAAAACTCGTAAAACTCGACACACACTTTGACGAACGCTCCACTCCCCATACCGAAACGGCCCGAGTATTACTAGTCACCCCGCTCCGTCTCTTCTGTGCGTCTGCGGTCCTCTGCTCGCTGCCACAGTCTCTGCTTTTGCCGGTGGAATTTGTGCTCTGTTCTCCTGGCTGCTCTCTGCTTGGGAGTTTCCCGGACATTTATTACGCTAGACACAAACTGGGAGCGCAGTAGATTTAGAAGTGGTGTACGCAGCACATACACACTCAAGGCAACATTCACAGACCAAATAAATGCAGTCCAATTTTTAGATTCACATTAACATGAGGGATTTACACTAATGGAAAAACTATACACTTCCTCTCACACACACACATACACATTAACACATGGGCAGTGCTGTAGGACTCACTGACACATTCCTGGCTAGTGTCAATCCCCCTTTCCCTCTCCCTTTCGGAGATTCTTTCCTAAGAAGCACAGCTCCGTTTCTGATTGTGGGTGTGACCTGGGACTAATTAGAGGCCTAATTAGAGGGATTGCTGTGTAAGCAAATGCAAATCCTCTCTGATTAACTCGCGTAATCTTTCATAAATGAACGCACACTTAGCAAACTGGTTGCCTTGCACATACGGTGCACTCTTAGGCGTGTTGCTGAGCTCTTCCGTTCTTTCAGTGTATGTATTTCCTGAACAGAGCATTTCTACTTACTTTATCAAGGAAACTATAATGTAATACCTAAAGCACTGATGTGTGTCTCTGAACCAAAGGTGATGTCAGGAGGTAGACACAACTCTGTCAGGGAATACGTTTGGGATGTCGGGACAAAGGAAAACACACAGCACTCCAGCACAAAAACTCAGACTAAAACTCATACATGGTGACTCACACAGCCACACTTTTTCACACATACAGTATAGAACTGAAATTATTTTGAAATGACGTCAAATTTTATGAGAAGGGACAAAAGTGCATGTCAGGTGTGAAGTGTCCTGCTCCACTGTTACGCCACTGGTTTAAGAAAGAAGGAGAGTGTGTGTGGTGTGTGTGTGAGGGAGCGATCATTTGGCTCTCACGTGTGATGGCGTGTTGCCTGTACGGCTCTGGTCGTGGTCAGAAAAGGCTCAGCTTCAGAGAAACAGCACACTCCGGAAATGGTGCAGAACATTTTCCTTGGCTAATCAAGGATTGTTTTGTTGATTTTGCTCATAGTAACACATTTTTAGATGCATTCTGAACTTTTGGTAAGTCAGACCCATAGCGTGTGTCAGCACGGTGTTTAACAGCGCACAGCCGTCTCAGACATGCTCAAATGGTAATGATAAAACAAGTTGTGGAGGCATTTTAAGTGATACAAGTTAAGTAATAGCCAGTTACACGTAATACCACTTGTGCTTGCCAGAACAGTTTTGTAGCTGAACATCATGAGTTATGTGGAAATGTGGCTCTGTGATGTGTGGGTTTTTGCACAACACTTTTTGGTGTACACAACAAAACGCCACAATTGGACTGTATGTTTGGATACAAGTACTGACCAGAGAACATAGAGGAAACTCAGCTGAGCACTAGGAGAACATGTGAAGTGTTGGGGAGCAAAAAAATTTTCTGTAATTTTTTTTTTTTTTGTCTGAGTTCCCTGATAGAACTGGCCGTTTCACATTGGAGCAGTCTGAATTGATATGCAGTAATTAATTAATTAATAAGTCATGATCTGAAAAATCTAACTTTATTATCTCATCTCATCTCATTATCTCTAGCCGCTTTATCCTTCTACAGGGTCGCAGGCAAGCTGGAGCCTATCCCAGCTGACTACGGGCGAAAGGCGGGGTACACCCTGGACAAGTCGCCAGGTCATCACAGGGCTGACACATAGACACAGACAACCATTCACACTCACATTCACACCTACGGTCAATTTAGAGTCACCAGTTAACCTAACCTGCATGTCTTTGGACTGTGGGGGAAACCGGAGCACCCGGAGGAAACCCACGCGGACACGGGGAGAACATGCAAACTCCGCACAGAAAGGCCCTCACCGGCCACGGGGCTCGAACCCGGACCTTCTTGCTGTGAGGCGACAGCGCTAACCACTACACCACCGTGCCGCCCTCTAACTTTATTAAAACAAAACAAAAAAGAGGGTTTTTTTATCACATTTGATGGCAAAAACAGACGATTCCCCAATTTTATTTTATTATATATTTATTGATTGATTGATTGATTTTCAGAAAAACAGCAAATCTGAATTTGCTGGATGGCTGGATTAGATCATGGCTGGATTCGGTTTCTTTTTAAGTCTATCCTGTGATACAGTCACCTGCTCATCGATATCATTGAATTTTTCCATGTTTTAATGCAATATTTGGTGAAATAAATGCCAATTCAGCAAACCAAGGAAGGTCAACAAATCACGAGTGAAAAGAAAGCACAACTTTATTCATCACACACTTGTGAAATTTCCTCTCTGCATTTAACCCATCTGAAGCAGTGAACACACACATACACGTGAGCAATGAGCACACACACACATACCCAGAGCAGTAGGCAGACATGCTAACAGCGCCCAGGGAGCAGTTGGGAGTTAGCTGCCTCACTCAAGGCCATCCCATATTAACCTAACCTGCATGTCTTTTGGACTGTGGGGGAAACCAGAGCACCCGGAGGAAACCCACGCAGAGAACATGCAAACTCCACACAGAATGGCCCTTGCCAGCCGCTGGGTTCGAACCCAGAACCTTCTTGCTGTGAGGCGACCGTGCTAAAGCCTAGGTCACAACCGGACATACAATTTTTTGGCCGTGCAATTTCTGGCGTTTCCCAAATCGCTGCGTTTTTTTTTTGTTCGTGGAGAAAGACGCACGTTGGCCGTAAGTTTGTCTTGCAACCTGAAAAAAACGTAAGCGCCCGTAGAGTTTGTTTGACATGACAAAGAACCTCTGCGGCCAGTCTACGGCTCGAAAATCAGCACGTCACACGCGTGCCCTCCGTGCGTTTCTTGCGTTTTTTGCACGTAGACCGGCCGTAGGAGCACGTACGGCCGGTTGTGACCGAGGCTTTATAACCACTACACCACCGTGTACCCATGATGGATGATGTTACTAGCAGGGACATCACTAGACATCTATGATTGAGAGGGCTGAGCCATCACTGGGTGGGTGGGGCAAAGAGCATGCCTATTGCTGGGTTTCACGTGATGTCACAGCCACCTCATTAGTTATTCAAAACTTTAGCTGGTGGTCTACCAAAGCTCAGCTGACAAAACGTTTGTACGGAGAAGGTGCATTGCTCACATGAAAAGTGCCTTACGCTTGCGTTGTTTTAGGTTGTTTGACTCGATCAAACCGTGAAACTGAAAAGTTTCTTCAGGGTTCCCAGTGAACTAATAAAAAAGGGTGAACGAACACAGGATTTCACAAAAAGATGTCAAGAAAGGTGGCTTTTGAATCTCTCACTGAAATCGAAGGGAGCCAAGTTGAAGCATGCTTGCGTTTGCAGTGATCTCTTCGTGAAAGGTTTGTACCTCCCTCTCAGCTATGTCTTTAGTGTTCTCCAAGTACTTTTCTTGCTATGTGTTATTATTTTACAGTACTTTTTTAGTCACAAAGCGCTAAAGTCCCCAGCTGTTTCTTTGTTTACTCCTCAATCCTCACAAAGTCCATATGCATGAAGGTCGCGACAAAATTCTTACCCAGCCATACAGTTACAATGCGCCGTGATCACTTCTCCGTCTTGTTTAACTAAGATCCAGGTCTTTAAAGGGGTTTCTGATTATCTTTGTGAATGATTTGCCTGAGAGATAAGAGCCAACACAAGTGAGAATCAGGCAAACTGTTATTTGTTTACACTTCAACTTGCAGTGCTTCGTTGTAAAGACGCGAACAAAAAGCTTAAAAATATATACTTACACGGGCAAAAACAATACAGGATTCATTCGGCAGCGACTTGATACCGAGGTCCTTCATCCAGCCATGTACAAAAAAGTTGTAAGCCTCCATACTCTTCCATGCTTTCATCTGTTTTGCGGTGTAGCAGGATTTCTGCTACACCAGATAGTTCGAAATGTCGGGAAACTCGACTGAAGGGTAGTTTTCAAGATCGTGTGACAAATCCTTCTTTCCCAGACTGTAGGGGTCGATTCCATTGTACATAACAATCTTCTGAGTATATCCAAAGCGAGCAGTGGCTTCTAGATTACGAGCATACTCTGATAAGTTATTGCTCGTTGTTTGCACTACGGCAGCTGTTTATACCACCAGCTATTTCACTTCCAGTAAAACCGCTAAGATAAGTCATGTGACTGAAACCCAGCAATAGTAAAGAGCATAAGGCCCTGCAGTATAGCTCATCGTAATTTCTATTGAGCATGGCTCTACTGATACAAATGCTATCCATCAGCTTATAACAGTCACAGTTCAAAGAATATGTCCTTTACAATACAAGTCACTGGTCCTATGAATGTTATTCATTTACACAGCGAACAGATTTGTTCAATCTTAGTTGGTTCAATCAGAAAGAACATAACTATAAGGTATAACAAAACTAAAATTTTCAAGATACAGTGGTGCTTGAAAGTTTGTGGACCCTTTAGAATTTTCGATATTTCTGCATAAATATGGCCTAAAACATCATCAGATTTTCACACAAGTCCTAAAAGTAGATCAAGAGAACCCAGTTAAACAAATGAGACAAAAATATTATACTTGGTCATTTATTTATTGAGGAAAATGATCCAATATTACATATCTGTGAGTGGCAAAAGTATGTGAACCTCTAGGATTAGCAGTTAATTTGAAGGTGAAATTAGAGTCAGGTGCTTTCAATCAATGGGATGACAATCAGGTGTGAGTGGGCACCCTGTTTTATTTAAAGAACAGGGATCTATCAAAGTCTGAGCTTCACAACACATGTTTCTGGAAGTGTATCATGGCACGAACAAAGGAGATTTCTGAGGACCTCAGAAAAAGTGTTGTTGATGCTCATTAGGCTGGAAAAGGTTACAAAACCATCTCTAGAGAGGTTGGACTCCACTAATCCACAGTCAGACAGATTATGTACAAATGGAGGAAATTCATGACCATTGTTACCCTCCCCAGGAGTGGTCAACCAACAAAGATCACTCCAAGAGCAAGGCGTGTAATAGTTGGCAAGGTCATAAAAGACCCCAGGGTAACTTCTAAGCAACTGAAGGCCTCTCTCACATTGGCTAATGTTAATGTTCATGAGTCCACCATTAGGAGAACACTGAAAAACAATAGTGTGCATGGCAGGGTTGTAAGGAGAAAGCCACTGCTCTCCAAAAAGAACATCGCTGCTCGTCTGCAGTTTGCTAAAGATCATGTGGACAAGCCAGAAGGCTACTGGGAAAATGTTTTGTGAATAGATGAGACCAAAATAGAACTTTTTGGTTTAAATGAGCATTGTTATGTTTGGAGAAAGGAAAATACTGCATTCCAGCATAAGAACCTTATCCCATCTGTGAAACATGGTGGTGGTAGTATCATGGTTTGGGCCTGTTTTGCTGCATCTGGGCCAGGACGGCTTGCCATCACTGATGGAACAATTAATTCTGAATTATACCAACGGATTCTAAAGGAAAATGTCAGGACATCTGTCCATGAACTGAATCGCAAGAGAAGGTGGGTCATGCAGCATGACAACAACCCTAAGCACACAAGTCATTCTACCAAAGAATGGTTAAAAAAGAATAAAGTTAATGTTTTGGAATGGCCAAGTCAAAGTCCTGACCTTAATCCAATCCAAATGTTGTAGAAGCACCTGAAGCAAGCAGTTCATGTGAGGAAACCCGGCAACATAACAGAGTTGAAGCTATTCTGTACGGAGGAATGGGCTAAAATTCCTCCAAGCCGGTGTGCAGGACTGATCAACAGTTACCGGAAACGTTTAGTTGCAGTTATTGCTGCACAAGGGGGTCACACCAGATACTGAAAGCAAAGGTTCACATACTTTTGCCACTCACAGACATGGAATATTGGATCATTTTCCTCAATAAATAAATGACCAAGTATAATATTTTTGTCTCATTTGTTTAACTGGGTTCTCTTTATCTACTTTTAGGACTTGTGTGAAACTCTGATGATGTTTTAGGTCATATTTATGCAGAAATATAGACAATTCTAAAGGGTTCACAAACCTTCAAGTACCACTGTACCAGTGGCGGCTGCTGGTTTTTAAAACAGGGGAAGCCCATTTTACGCATTCATCGTAAAACCTGTAGGCCGGATATCAAAGCATAGAAAGGTGTGCCCCATTAGCATAGTGAACTAGACAACCCTACCTAGTGGCAGAAAGTATTTTTGCTTGTACATTTCATGTTATAGTCTGGCTTGCCAGGCTAGTGCCTCATATCCTTAATCAAAAATATCAAACATCCAAAAATCACTGGCTATTCAGCGAAGAGCCTTGAACATCATACCCTGATATGCAACACAGAGTCTTTCACACAACACCCAGCTGTGCAACACATCCTTGAACATCTTCTGCAACACAGTCTGGAAATTCATAACCAGGTAGGCTATGCAACACACAGAACCTTGAATATTATACCCAGGTATAACCTATAACACAGAGCCCACCATTCTCTTAACATTACTGAACAATATACACACTTCAGATTCATGAACATTATATGATGCACACTATTTATACACAAATTCTGCCTTCCGCTCCTTTTCCAGAAAATGGTCTGTGACCCTGTCATACTAGCTGGTTGTGCTTTCCAGAGACTTCACCAATTTCTGTTAGCAGCTAGCACTGCAGATCCCAATAAGGCTCAAGCTAGCCTACAACCAGATTGAACTACAAATGAAATAAACGAGTGAATTCGCGAATGATCAAACTGATAGAATGGATGAAAGTTAACGGAGCACAACGAGTAATATTTACATTTATTTACAGAGTAATGTACAGAGACATCAATGAGAAGAAACGTTTATATGAAAAGAAAGTCAGACAGCACTTTGGCACACGACTACACTTTCTCGACATCCGCTGGGGACTGACTGATCATACTTCCGTGTTCCTCGCCGACGCCGAAGTATAGAGCCCGCCCTCCTCATGTCTTTCAAACACTACCTCCAATAATCCTTCATCAGCCCGGCTTCTTGTCCCTCCCACTGTCTCGTTTAGTCCCAGAGAAGCCCGGCTTCCCTGGAAGTAACGATTTTGTCGATTTTAACCAATAACAACTAGCCGAAATTGGCTGTTCAGAGCCCTCTCATAGACTACAACGGATACCCGGCTGCCAGCCATAGAGCCCATTGAAATAAGAAAGGTTACAGCCAGTGTTGCCAGATTGGGCGGTTTTAAGTGCATTTTGGCGGGTTTTGAACATATTTTGGCTGGAAAACATCAGCAGTATCTGGCAACGCTGGTTACAGCCTGGCAGCAAAGGTGATTCTCGTAGCGAACTGCAAGTTCATCAGACATCACTCAAATAAGTTACAGGATAGTTATGAACGTAAATACAATCTTGGGCATATATTATGTTATGCAAGTTATTGTTTTAATGAGAATTCAATGTCGTAGATGCCGCAGTTTGGGGAGAGAATTTTAGGGGAAGCTCGGCTTCCCTTGTTGTCTCTGAGAAATCACCCCTCCACTGTACCATTAGCTAAAATGTGCAAGATCCTTTAAATTGTTCATAAAATATTCACTTAATCAAAAAAGTCTCAATTTAAAGCTAGAAACCTTGCATTTACTATATCCCTCTAATAATCATGAAAATTAAGGATTTGCAGCTTCAAAAGACAGGTTACTTGGGGAGACAACGATTACTACACAAGACTCATTTGTGTGAAAAACTTCTCTCGTTGTCTAGCAAGGTAAACTTTCTTTTGGAACAGGCTAATAAACGACCGCAAATGAGAGTTGGTTTTCAATATCAGGCTATATTTTGCCATAAATCAGTATGTTAGGTAGGGATTTTCAATTAAGTATTTACTACTGCAGCTTATCCAAGTCCCACATGAACTGTGATAAAAGGTAAGTGTCACTACTTTATAGAGCGTGTGGCACAGAAATGAAAAAGGTAGCCTTCTGGTTCACTCAGTGCACTGAATGTCAAGTCTGTGTTGACACTTCCAATCGTGACAGACACTCATTTGTGAAGGTGGCAGAAATTCCTGACTTCTGCTTCCATCCCAGGCTAGTGAAATTTGTCACAGAAATGTTTGAGGGTGGGCGGCACGGTGGTGTAGTGGTTAGCGCTGTCGCCTCACAGCAAGAAGGTCCTGGGTTCGAGCCCCGGGGCCGGCGAGGGCCTTTCTGTGTGGAGTTTGCATGTTCTCCCTGTGTCCGCGTGGGTTTCCTCCGGGTGCTCCGGTTTCCCCCACAGTCCAAAGACATGCAGGTTAGGTTAACTGGTGACTCTAAATTGACCATAGGTGTGAGTGTGAATGGTTGTCTGTGTCTATGTGTCAGCCCTGTGATGACCTGGCGACTTGTCCAGGGTGTACCCCGCCTTTCGCCCGTAGTCAGCTGGGATAGGCTCCAGCTTGCCTGCGACCCTGTAGAAGGATAAAGCGGCTAGAGATAATGAGATGAGATGTTTGAGGGTGTTGCGGCAGCTAGGTGACCTCCTAGGGGGTGAGTGTGATTGAGGTGCATGGCTACGTTCACCGTTGTATGAGGGACCACCAGTAGGACAGAAGGCTGGCTGCATCGCTCAGTGCAATTGTATAGGAGGCCCCATTGGATCAAGAAGCAGGTGGCGGGAAAGGCTTGCCCTGGCTGTTGGTTCTCACCCTCGACCAGACTCACTTGCCCCCATTAGTACTTCAGTTGATTGTCCTCCATCTGTTCCCGGTTGAAATTCCCCTTCTGGGCAGCCTGCTGATACATAAGAGAGAGTGTGTTCGCAGCGATGGCTGCTACTTCTGCACTTTTGGCTGCAACTTTGGCTTCTGCTTCTTTGGCTGCTACTTCTGCACTGTCTCATTGATACCTGGCCCTGCAGAGAGTTCAGGGTGGAGCTGGGGGGCGTCAGCCCCTCCAGGGTGGCCTGGGGTGTTCCCCTCTTTGGCTGGATGGCAGTTCTGTTGGGAACCTTGGTCAATCTCAGCCTATTAGGAAAGACACAGGCAAGTCAGCCATAATTCCCACCAGAAGGTCCCACTCACCGTTGTTGCCCCCTACTTGGACCTTGGCAATGGCCACCTCTTGTGCGTCCCCATGCACACAGGTGACCTTGACTATACAGCCCATCTCAGCCATACTGGGCAGTATAGACGATTGGGCTAGGCCGATTGTACTCTGTGAGTCTAAGAAGGTCTGAACCTCTAGCTGGACCTGGATGCTAGGAAGTCTGGAGTTAGGGGAGGAGTACAGGACACAGCTTATCAGCCATGGCTTTACAGCCACAGGGCCTCCTGCCAAGAGTCAGGGAGACGAGGAGGAGTAGGCCTTGTGAAGTTTCTCATTTGCAGCAGCTCGTGAGTGGTTGCCTGTAGTCCTCATGCTGGTTCATGGGTCTCATGCTGATGCTGGAGGTTGGCTTTGAGGAGGTGCTGGAGCAGGAGTTCCATGAGGAGGGAAGACAGGGGTGCTGCGTTTATGCCTGAATTCTCCACCACTGAAGCAGAATGCTAAGGGAGGCAAAACACAGAGATGGACCCAAGAGGGAAGTGCAAGGAAAGTGCTCTTTTATTAATACAATTTAGGGGGAAAGGGGATAGGTGTAGGGTTGTGGATCTTGAAATGGAAGTGTTCTGTTCCACCAGAGTGCAGAGCGGGAGTGAACTGACCGTCTCGGAGGTGCAGGGTTTTGTGGAGGGCTGGTTGGGCCACAGGTTGCAGGCAAGCCGAGGGGAGCATTGGCCAGAGCCCTGAAGGTTTTCAGTCTCTGACTGGAGCAGGAAGGAGAACCTGGGTTGCTCTTGGCATGGCTAGAATGTCAATTTCCTCATCTTCATTGTCGGCAGTGTGGCCTCAGTAGACAGTAGCTGTACCTAAACTAGACTCACCTCTGTTGCTGGTGGCGCTGTCTTATAATCCCCTAATTTCTCAAGGAGGGTAAAAAGAGGTGCTTAAGCTCCTTCAACTGTTAGGGTTTTGCTGGGATTCGAACCTGGTTCGTTGGTGTGATAATCCAGCAAACCCCCACTAGGCCACCAGGGGGATGACTCAAATGCAGAGGCGTGAGGCGGAAGTAGAAAAAGAATCAAATGGTTTATTTAAACTATATACACTATATACAGGGCAAAACAAAAGACAAAAAAAACCAAAGAGTAAATCCAAAAGAAAAGCAAAGTGCAAAAATTCAAAAGCTAAGAAGATCAAAAACACAGTACAAAGGAAACTGGAGATAAACATAACAGCACAAAGACTCCGTGACAAGAGGACTGAACTCAGGGGTATAAATAGACAAACTAATTAAGGACACAGGTGAAGATAATTAGGCAATTAACACAAACACAAAACACAGGAACAGTGGCGGCCTCTAGAGGCCAAAATAAACACGACATGAAAAGGAAATAACAGCGGCCTCTAGAGGCCAAAACAGTCCTAGTCCTAACAGGACCCCCCCCTCTAGGAGCGTCTCCTGACGTTCCCAGGGCGATCCGGATGGGCCGAATGGAAGTCCCGACATAGTTCTTTATCAAGGACATCCCGAGCAGGAACCCAGCAGCGCTCCTCAGGACCATAGCCCTCCCAGTCCACCAGATATTGCAACCCGCCGCGGACCCGGCGGGAGTCAAGCAGGCGATTCACAGTGAACACAGTCTGCCCCTGGAAGATGCGGGGGGGTGGGGGGTTCCTAGGGGCAGGGGCATACGTAGACGTCAGTACGGGCCGTAACAGGGAAACATGGAAAGTGGGGTTGATCCTCAGAGTCCGGGGCAACTGGAGCCGGTAGGAGACAGGGTTCACCCTGCGCACCACCTTGAAGGGGCCAATGTAGCGAGGAGCAAGCTTGCGGTTCTCCACCTGCAGTGGAAGGTCCTTAGTGGACAGCCAAACACGCTGCCCAGGGCGGAAAGCGTGTGCAGGTCTCCTATGGCGGTTGGCCTGAGTCTGGTTGGTTCTGGAGGTCTGTATGAGGGTCTTCCTGACCATGCTCCAGGTCTTGCGACACCGTCTCACATATTGGTTGACCGAGGGCACCCCCGCGTCCTCCTCCTGGTCCGGGAACAGAGGTGGCTGGAACCCGAATTGGCACTGGAATGGCGACAGCTTGGTGGCCGATGACTGCAGGGTGTTGTGGGCGTACTCCGCCCATGGCAGCCAGGTGCTCCACGATGTCGGGTTATCCATAGCCAGGCCTCGCAGGGTGGTTTCCAGGTCCTGGTTGAGCCTCTCTGTCTGACCATTGGACTGTGGGTGAAACCCAGAGGAGAGGCTGGCAGTGGCTCCGATGACCTTGCAGAACCCGTGCCACACTCGGGAGGAGAACTGGGGCCCTCGGTCTGAGACGATGTCCTGTGGAAGACCAAAGACTCGGAAGACATGATTAAACAAAAGTTTCGCAGTTTCAAGAGCAGAGGGGAGTTTGCACAGTGGTATGAAGCGGCAGGCCTTGGAGAATCTGTCAACTAAGACCAAAATGACCGTGTTACCTTGTGACTCAGGGAGACCCGTGATAAAGTCGACTGCCACGTGGGACCAGGGACGCCGGGGAATGGTCAGAGGATGCAGGAGACCCTGGGGACGCTGTCGTGGGTTCTTGGTTCTGGTGCAAACCTCACAGGACAGGACAAATGACCTTACTTCCTTCTCCATGTTAGGCCACCAGAAGCGTCTTTTCAGGAAGTCCAGGGTCCTCCGAGCTCCCGGGTGGGCGGTGAGAGGGGAAGAGTGACCCCACTGGAGAACCTTGGCCCGGGCTTGATGTGGGACGTACAAGAGGCCTGGTGGCCCCGTCCCAGGACCGGGGTCCTGGCGTTGGGCTCGTCGGACAGCCTCCTCAATACCCCAGCGGACAGGGGCCACAATCCGGGACACAGGGATAATAGGCCCGACTTCATTCTCCCTGTTAGTGGCAGAGAACAGTCTGGACAGTGCGTCAGGTTTGGTGTTCTTGGAGCCGGGGCGGTATGAGAGGGTGAAGTCAAACCGACTGAAAAACAGGGCCCACCTAGCCTGTCGAGGGTTCAGTCTCTTGGCTTGCTGGAGGTACTCCAGGTTCTTGTGGTCAGTCCAAACCAGGAATGGATGTTGTGCTCCCTCCAGCCAGTGCCTCCACTCCTCAAGGGCCAGTTTGACCGCTAGCAGTTCTCGATCCCCCACATCGTACCGGGACTCAGCAGGACTCAGGCGGTGGGAGAAGTAAGCGCAGGGGTGCAGCTTTCCTTCCGAACGTTGAGAGAGCACCGCGCCGACACCACTGTCCGAGGCGTCCACCTCCACGATGAATGGTTGGGAGGTGTCCGGGAGAACCAGAATGGGTGCCGTGCAGAAGCGGTCCTTGAGGTCTTTGAACGCCTTTTCTGCCTGAGGAGACCAGCCATAAGATCCACCTGTCCCTTTGGTGAGGTCTGACATGGGTGCTGCCACAGAACTGAAGTTCCTGATGAACTTGCGGTAGAAGTTAGCGAATCCTAAGAACCGCTGAACCTCCTTAACGGACTTGGGAGTAGGCCAATCCTGGACGGCCAGGGTCTTGGCAGGGTCCATTTGGAGTTGGCCTGTCCGTACAATAAATCCCAGAAAGGAGACCTCGGGAACATGAAATTCGCATTTCTGGGCCTTGGCGAACAGATTGTTCTGTAGCAGCCTCTGGAGAACCTGGCGGACATGGTGGCGGTGCTCCTGCACGGTCTTGGAGAAGATAAGGATGTCGTCGAGGTAGACAAAAACGTATAGGTTAATCATGTCCCTTAAGACGTCATTGATTAGGGCCTGAAAAACAGCTGGTGCGTTGGTGAGTCCGAAGGGCATCACCTGGTATTCGTAGTGCCCAGACGGGGTGTTAAAGGCAGTCTTCCACTCGTCTCCCTGTCGGATACGGATGAGGTGGTATGCGTTCCGTAGGTCCAACTTGGTGAAGACGGTGGCGCCTTGGAGCAGGTCGAAAGCTGTGGACATCAGCGGAAGGGGATATCGGTTGCGCACAGTGATCTTATTCAGGCCCCTGTAATCAATACATGGTCGGAGCCCCCCATCCTTCTTGCCGACAAAGAAGAAGCCGGCTCCAGCAGGTGAAGTGGAGGGTCGAATAAACCCAGAGACCAGGGCATCTTTGAGGTATTCCTCCATGGCCTTGCGTTCTGGCTGAGAGAGTGAAAACAGTCTGCCACGAGGAGGGGTAGTCCCAGGGAGCAAGTCGATGGCACAGTCGTAGGCCCGGTGCGGAGGAAGAACGGCGGCCCTGCTCTTGCTGAATACCTCCTTGAGATCCCAGTACTCTGTGGGAACTTGAGATAACTCGGTGAGATCAGGGGGCTCGGCAGGAGACACAGGAGAGCTAGAGAGCAGACAAGAGGCATGGCATGCAGGGCCCCATTCCACAACCTGGCTTGTTACCCAGTCTATGCGAGGGTTGTGGCGAGTAAGCCAAGGAAGGCCTAGAATAACTGGGAACTCAGGTGAAGGAATCAGGTGCAGGGATATTTCTTCCTTGTGACCTTGAGACTGGAGGAAAACTGGAGAAGTAACTTGGGTGACTCTTCCATCACCTAACGCTTGGCCATCGAGGGCAGACACAGACAGTGGGACTTCAAGAGGTGCAGTCGGAATATTGATGCTTTGGGCGAAGTGAATATCCATAAAGTTCCCAGCCGCCCCTGAGTCTATCAAAGCTTGACAAGAGTGGACAGACTCACCCCAGGAGATGGAGACCGGGATGTAGATTCCTTGGCCAGGGAGTCCGGGAGAGAGGGTAGGCCCCGTCACAACCCTCCCTCGGCTGGACGGGGCGGTCCTTTTCCCAAGAGTTCGGGACATGATGCTCGGAAGTGACCAGGATTGCCACAGTAGATGCAGCACTTGTCTCTCCTTCTGCGCTCCCTCTCAGATGCGGAGAGGCGAGTACGACCCACTTGCATGGGTTCTGGACAGTCACTGAAGGAGGTAGACGGTCTCCAGGTAGAGGTAGGGAGGCTGGGGGGGCTCAAGGCTTGGTGGCGTTCTCTCATCCTGTTGTCCAGACGAATAGCATGTGAGATGAGGGTTTCGAGGTCACTTGGGCATCCAATAGAGGCCAGACCGTCCTTGATGGGGTCAGACAGACCATGGTGGAAGGCTGACACCAGGGCAGTCTCGTTCCATCCACTTACTGCTGCGAGTGTTCGGAACGAGATGGCGTAATCTGCGACGCTTCCTCCTTGCCGGATGGACATGAGCTTTCGGGCTGCGTCGGTACTGATGTCTGCCTGATCGAAGACCCGAAGCATCTCTTCAGAAAACAGCTGGAAATCAAAGCACTCAGGTCCCTGTCTTTGCCAGATAGCAGTAGCCCAGGCTCGCGCCTTACCAGCTAATAAGGTGATCACAAAGGCAATCTTGCGGCGATCCGTAGTGTAGGTGGTAGGCTGAAGCTCAAAGGTGAGTTGACACTGGGTAAGGAACTCTCGGCACTCACTGTGCTTGCCGTCATACCTCTGTGGTGCAGGAAGGCTGGGTTCGCGAGGTGAAGAAGGCAGCATTGCAGGAGGCACTGGAGCAGGAGTGGGAGCTGGATCAGGAGCAGGAAATGCAGGCAGAGATGTCAGCTGTGCCAGGGTTTTCCCAATTTGCTGAAGCAGTTCCTCGTGGCGAGCGAGGGCCTCACGTTGGCTGGTGAGCGTACGTCCATGAGCGTCCATGGTCGCTCCGAAGCGTGTCAAAGCTGCCATAATTCCCTGAAGGTTGGCCGGGTAGACAGTTGAAGCAGCCTCTGCTGAGTCGGTCATGACGGAGTCTTTCTGTTAGGGTTTTGCTGGGATTCGAACCTGGTTCGTTGGTGTGATAATCCAGCAAACCCCCACTAGGCCACCAGGGGGATGACTCAAATGCAGAGGCGTGAGGCGGAAGTAGAAAAAGAATCAAATGGTTTATTTAAACTATATACACTATATACAGGGCAAAACAAAAGACAAAAAAACCAAAGAGTAAATCCAAAAGAAAAGCAAAGTGCAAAAATTCAAAAGCTAAGAAGATCAAAAACACAGTACAAAGGAAACTGGAGATAAACATAACAGCACAAAGACTCCGTGACAAGAGGACTGAACTCAGGGGTATAAATAGACAAACTAATTAAGGACACAGGTGAAGATAATTAGGCAATTAACACAAACACAAAACACAGGAACAGTGGCGGCCTCTAGAGGCCAAAATAAACACGACATGAAAAGGAAATAACAGCGGCCTCTAGAGGCCAAAACAGTCCTAGTCCTAACATCAACTTAAGCTGCTTCAGCTGAGGCTGGTTAATTTTCTTCCACCCTGCGGCCACGTGCTGCTCTGCTTTCCCAAACACTTGTGCTGAACAGGAGCTGTCCTTTCAGCACCTGCAGCACGGTGAGGTGAGGAGCGGTGAACAGGCTGAATGGAGTGTCGCCGTCACAGTGATGTACAAAGCATACATTAAAACATGCTCATATTTTATATCCTGTCTCAGTTTTTTACGTTTAATATGAGCATTCAAAAGAATTAAAAGGGTGAACACATTCAGGCTCGCAATTGGCGAGTTTTCCTTTTCCTCAAGAGTCTGTTCATTTGAAACCTGATGATGCTACAGGCATCTGTGGCATGGGGCCAAGAAAACAAAATGGGAGACAGGAATGGCATAGTATCTCCCCTGTCAATCACAGCGACACTAGCCAATCATAGGTGTCTGTGAGCTCATGTATGTGGAAGAGGGTAGATAGCATTGTCCGCCAAGTGTGTTACACTGCCCTGTGATACAGCATTCTGGCTTCTTGTGACTCAGAGGAAGCACGTGTTTGTTTTCAGCCACCCTGCTTGGAATCTGTTGTATGATGGGGAGAGCTAAAAGATGGGTGGGAATTTGGCAAGTGACCAAATTTGGAAGAAAAACAAGGAAAATTTGAAAAAAGAAAGAAAAGGATTAACATTTTTTAGAAATACTTTAGGGATTCTTTTTAGGACACATGCACCTGGACAATACATATTCATACATTTGATGCATTGTAAGATTGTGTGTGTGTGTGTGTGTGTGTGTGTGTGTGTGTGTGTGTCCATGCCTGCTGTTAGCTCATGTCCAGGCTATGTGTACTTTATGATGCTGGTATGAGGTGCAGCCAGAAACGGACCCATGTTGTGGAGCAGCCTGACAGCCTCTCGCCCCACAGGCGCAACAAAGCCGAACAACAAGCTGTGCAAACAGGGTGGGGGGTGGGGGAATTGTGTTGATGGTGAGGGTGGGTTGGGGATGGGGTGGGGTGGGGGGGCACAAAAAGAGGAAGAAACAACACAGTCATTAGGAGGAATGTGGAACAGATGGAAGGAGCTGGACTCCAGATTACTGGCTCTCGGAGCTATGCCTGCAAGAGACGGAGACTGGGGAGGAGACAGCGAGTATGGAGGAAAAGCATAGATGGGAGATGGGTACAGCACAAAAGCATTCCAAAAAATGTCACAGTATTAAGAAAGGATATAAAAATGTGAATGTGAATAAAAGACTATTGTGGGTGTCAGATGGAGCTCTGAAAGATGCCAGTTGTACTGGGTGACCTTCTAAGTTGGTCGATGTTTGTTCGGAAGTGTGTATGCTGTCCTGACCAGTGTGCATGTCTGTACTGTATGTGTTACTGTCATAGGAACGTATATAAGGACTACAGGCACCTGGAGCTCGCCTGCGACACACAGGAGGAGGTGGACAACTGGAAGGCCTCACTGTTGCGCGCTGGAGTCTATCCTGAGAAAACAACAGTAAGATAACCGTATCCATAACCTATACTGCTGTACAGCACTCACCTGTCGGGTATACACACTGTACACTGTCTACTGCTCAAGTGGATAGCATTGAAAATGCAACCCATTGGTCTGAAGCGGGTTATATTGCTTTACTCCAGGATTTTTAAAGGTGACCTATTATACCCCTTTTCCACAAGTTGACACAGTTCTCTGAGGTCTTAATGAAATGTCTATGACATGCTTTGGATAAAACACCACAGCTCCCTTCTCACCCTAATTTGAGTGCCTGTCCCCTTAAAGGATAATGAGCCACTGCTCATGCCCCCCCCCCCCCCCCCCCCTTCCACGAGCCTGTCAGGTAGCACTTTCCTCATGAATATTCATTTGCAAAGGCAGTTCTCAATCCATGAGTGGAGATACTCAGACGAGGGGGAGGCACAATTCTAATGAGCTCCTCTTGTGACATAGAAAATGGAGCCAAATCTGAACGGCTTGTTGAAGCACGTGTTTTCTGAAATGGACAGCCCAAAAAAAACCTGACTGGATGTCTTATTTCATAGTTTGTGGGTTGGTAGCACTCCAGATACCTAAATATTTGTGCACAAGCACTGAAAAAGTGAGTTTTTCATAATATGTCGTCTTTAATATAGCTTGTTCTATTGTATCTTCAACACATGTACACCTTATACTGTATATCCACGACCAGAGGTGGACAAAGTACCCAACTTCATTCCTTAAGTCAAAGTACAGATCCCACTGGTCAAATGTTACTCCGATACAAGTGAAAGTTGTCCAGTCAAATTTTTATTTAAGTTAAAGTACTGAAGTACTTGCTTTTAAAAATACTCAAGTATTAAAAGAACATTTTCTGCCAACGCATTGTTGTATTATTGCCACAACGCTTACAAAACCTAATGCCGTTACCAAAGACAGAAATGTGAATTCACAAAATGAACGCATGCTGTGCCATTATGGTGGTTTAACGTTAAGCTAGCTAGTCAGTGAAGCTCCATCTGACATGCTAGCAAACTCTTTTCAAACTCGAAATCATATTGGGTAGCTAACGCTACAAGAAAAGAAAGATTTATACATTCTGTTTATTTGGCAAGATTATGCTGAAACGTACAGTATTTCTGAAAGGACTTCAGATAAGTTAATGTTATTCATGTTAGCGTAACACAGTTTTTACATGCTAACTAACAGTGTCCAAGTTAACTAGCTATGTGTTGAGGTTAGCCATGGACAAGGCTACGGCAACTTGGCAGGTAAATCCATAGAAAGTCATTTCACTAACCAGACTGCATAGCTACATTTGCAACGTTATCACTAGCTCTAAAAGCACAGACAACTTCACTGCAAGCTTTCTCTTGGAATAAAACATTTATATACAACCCCGATTCCAAAAAAGTTGGGACAAAGTGCAAATTGTAAATAAAAAACGGAATGCAATAATTTACAAATCTCAAAAACTGATATTGTATTCACAATAGAACATAGACAACATATCAAATGTCGAAAGTGAGACATTTTGAAATTTCATGCCAAATATTGGCTCATTTGAAATTTCATGACAGCAACACATCTCAAAAAAGTTGGGACAGGGGCAATAAGAGGCTGGAAAAGTTAAAGGTACAAAAAAGGAACAGCTGGAGGACCAAATTACAACTCATTAGGTCAATTGGCAATAGGTCATTAACATGACTGGGTATAAAAAGAGCATCTTGGAGTGGCAGCGGCTCTCAGAAGTAAAGATGGGAAGAGGATCACCAATCCCCCTAATTCTGCGCCGACAAATAGTGGAGCAATATCAGAAAGGAGTTCGACAGTGTAAAATTGCAAAGAGTTTGAACATATCATCATCTACAGTGCATAATATCATCAAAAGATTCAGAGAATCTGGAAGAATCTCTGTGCGTAAGGGTCAAGGCCGGAAAACCATACTGGGTGCCCGTGATCTTCGGGCCCTTAGATGGCACTGCATCACATACAGGCATGCTTCTGTATTGGAAATCACAAAATGGGCTCAGGAATATTTCCAGAGAACATTATCTGTGAACACAATTCACCGTGCCATCCGCCGTTGCCAGCTAAAACTCTATAGTGCAAAGAAGAAGCCGTATCTAAACATGATCCAGAAGCGCAGACATCTTCTCTGGGCCAAGGCTCATTTAAAATGGACTGTGGCAAAGTGGAAAACTGTTCTGTGGTCAGACGAATCAAAATTTGAAGTTCTTTATGGAAATCAGGGACGCCGTGTCATTCGGACTAAAGAGGAGAAGGACGACCCAAGTTGTCATCAGCGCTCAGTTCAGCAGCCTGCATCTCTGATGGTATGGGGTTGCATTAGTGCGTGTGGCATGGGCAGCTTACACATCTGGAAAGACACCATCAATGCTGAAAGGTATATCCAGGTTCTAGAGCAACATATGCTCCCATCCAGATGACGTCTCTTTCAGGAAAGACCTTGCATTTTCCAACATGACAATGCCAAACCACATACTGCATCAATTACAGCATCATGGCTACGTAGAATAAGGGTCCGGGTACTGAACTGGCCAGCCTGCAGTCCAGATCTTTCACCCATAGAAAACATTTGGCGCATCATAAAACGGAAGATACGACAAAAATGTCCTAAGACAGTTGAGCAACTAGAATCCTACATTAGACAAGAATGGGTTAACATTCCTATCCCTAAACTTGAGCAACTTGTCTCCTCAGTCCCCAGACGTTTACAGACTGTTGTAAAGAGAAAAGGGGATGTCTCACAGTGGTAAACATGGCCTTGTCCCAACTTTTTTGAGATGTGTTGTTGTCATGAAATTTAAAATCACCTAATTTTTCTCTTTAAATGATACATTTTCTCAGTTTAAACATTTGATATGCCATCTATGTTCTATTCTGAATAAAATATGGAATTTTGAAACGTCCACATCATTGCATTCTGTTTTTATTTACAATTTGTACTTTGTCCCAACTTTTTTGGAATCGGGGTTGTACCTCAATATGCTTCTGCAGGTTGGACGGCAAGTTTTTGTAGGCTGTGATGTGGTTTGTTTCGACAAACAAAGCAAACATTTAAAACGAAACGCATCTTTAATCCTTTCAGAAAACTGAAATATGGGTTCTAGGTATGGCCATGGGTGCGTGCATTCCCCAGAAGAACCGCCTCCTTCCGTTCAGCCATCAACTGATTGTGTTAAATAATTCTGCGGAGAAATAATTGAGCTTGAGTTTATACAGTCTATGGACAGGATGTGACCCTAGTGATTACTGATAGGCTGTCTCAGTGTCACCTGCGAAAAAACCAATCACGTTTTAGAAAAGAAAAGAAAAAATATCCACTTTCAAAGCCACTTAATAGTAACGAGGACCTTGATAGAAATGTAGTGGAGTAAAGAGTACAATATTTGTCTTTCAAATATAGCGAAGTTAAAGTCATAAGTTTCTAAAAAAAATAATACTCAAGTAAAGTACAGATACTCAAAAAATGTACTTAAGTACAGTCTCATCTCATCTCATTATCTCTAGCTGCTTTATCCTGTTCTACAGGGTCGCAGGCAAGCTGGAGCCTATCCCAGCTGACTACGGGCGAAAGGCGGGGTACACCCTGGACAAGTCGCCAGGTCATCACAGGGCTGACACATAGACACAGACAACCATTCACATTCACACCTACGGTCAATTTAGAGTCACCAGTTAACCTAACCTGCATGTCTTTGGACTGTGGGGGAAACCGGAGCACCCGGAGGAAACCCACGCGGACTCGGGGAGAACATGCAAACTCCGCACAGAAAGGCCCTCGCCGGCCACGGGGCTCGAACCCGGACCTTCTTGCTGTGAGGCGACAGCGCTAACCACTACACCACCGTGCCGCCCTACTTAAGTACAGTACTCAAGTAAATGTACTTCATTACTGTCCACCTCTGTCCACGACTATCCGGTTTGTCTTCAGCTACACTTTTAAAGCAGCACATGATGACCATTGATCCCAAATATCTGTCAAAAATGCAGTGCAATAGTTTTATTGTAATTTTAATACTTTTAGATTAACCTATATACTTGAGTCCTGTTGTGTAACTCAAAATGTTTACTTGTGTTTCGATTTGGCAGTATCCAGTAAGACTTCGTTCTCGCATTCTAGTTTCGGACTTAACCTTTTTCCCAGAGTGTTTCTGAGCATGTGTTTTCTTTCAGAGTCATTTTTTCCCCCCTGAACATTTGTACTTTTTCTGTTCACTTTCTCACAGTCCTCTCTCTGACTGTGTGCGAATATGTGTGTCACCTCTCTGAGACTGTTCAAGTTTAAGGGCAGGAGTCTGAACGTGACCTCTCTGAATGTGTACAAGACACTTCTAAAGTGTCAGTATATGTGTCCTGTTTGTTAGTGCGTATCGCTTGCTCTGCCACTTGGCCAGCAGTCTTCAGGCTCTCTACCGGCTGCTCTACCGTCAGCAGGCCGCCTGCATTCCTCAGCTCTTGTGTCACTGTGTTGAGGAGAAGAGAGGGGAAAGAGGGGCGTTAATGTCTGTTTCTAATCAGCTCCCTCTTTTTTTACCCTCTTTCTCCATCTCAGTCTCCATCTCTCCCGTTCTCTAGTTCTTTCTCGTGCTCTTTTTTCCTCTCATGGTGAAACTTGCTGAATGATGTTAGAGATCTGTCAGGGTTCTGTCCTTCCCTGTCCCTGGATGTACCGTATTATGTCCTTCTGTTTCTTTCTCTCATTCTTTTATTGTCTCTAGCTAATGTCTTGTACTCTGATTCTATTTCTTACTCTTATAACTATGACACTTCATTCTTTCCATGCATCTTGCCCACATCTCTCTATCTCTCTGTCCTTTGTCAGGCAGATGGTGAGAGCTCAATGGTGGATGAGAACTTGTCCATGGACCCACAGTTGGAGAGGCAGGTCGAGACCATCCGCAACCTGGTGGACTCTTACATGAGCATTGTCTACAAGAGCATCCGAGACCTGATTCCCAAAACCATCATGCATCTGATGATCAACAACGTCAGTGATGGTTATGCATTTCCTCTCTCAGCCCAAAATCAAATATTAAAGTGTTATGTTGTTAAATTATTTGGAAAGTCAAGCAAGTAAATGAACTTGACCGTTCATGTCATAGTCACTGAAAATAGTTTCTCATTGGTTAACAGCTGTCCAGTCAGAACATTTCTCAATCAACGCTTTTGATACTGTGTAAGCCTGCTGTAACTATGACGACCATAAATAATAATTAGGTGTATGTTTACCATCCAAACTATGGATATCACATACAACCTGGAAGCTAAAAAGTGTAGGGATGTAAGCAAATACGAACGGCCCTTGCGGGTACATTTCAAGTGTTGACTCTGTTAGTCACTGTCACCTCTGTTATCGTTAAACTGGGCGATCCGTTAACAGAATTGGTGATAACAGAGTTGACATTTCCCACCATTTCGTGTCTTAACTCCAGTTGCTAACCTCAAAATAGCTACCACATGGCATGTATAAAAACAGAACTTTATGCATTTTAATCATATTATTGTTTAAAAAAAAAAGATTCACTCCAATATCACAATAACAGATTTGATGAATAATTAATCTACTGTTGGTGTATCTTCAACATTTTGTTCAAATTAATGAGAGAAGAAACGTAACATGCCTCACTGCCTTTCTGAAGTTTCCTGCCAGAGGAAGTGACATCACTCAGTGCAGGGGTCATGCGTATTATTAAAAGTCTTTGTGGACTTTATGCGGCTTTAGAACAGAGTTAACAGAGTTGACAAGAACATTGGGACGGATCGTTTTTTTATTACTGAAATTTCACATCTCATCTCATCTCATTATCTCTAGCCGCTTTATCCTTCTACAGGGTCGCAGGCAAGCTGGAGCCTATCCCAGCTGACTACGGGCGAAAGGCGGGGTACACCCTGGACAAGTCGCCAGGTCATCACAGGGCTGACACATAGACACAGACAACCATTCACACTCACATTCACACCTACGGTCAATTTAGAGTCACCAGTTAACCTAACCTGCATGTCTTTGGACTGTGGGGGAAACCGGAGCACCCGGAGGAAACCCACGCGGACACGGGGAGAACATGCAAACTCCGCACAGAAAGGCCCTCGCCGGCCCCGGGGCTCGAACCCAGACCTTCTTGCTGTGAGGCGACAGCGCTAACCACTACACCACCGTGCCGCCCTGAAATTTCACATAATACAGAAAATAGACTTTCTATGCAACTGATTTTATAACAGTTAATAGAATAAGCCCCAAATAGATTGTTAGACTGAATCACTTCATGTTTATTCAAGTTGAATGTATGAACCAGTAGTTGAAGACAGCCAATAATGTGGGGGGTGGGAGTCATTTAGTTAATATATTATGGATAAATTGGGTCTAAAATGTACATCAAGCATTGCTATTGGTGAAAGTTTGTCATAATTTGCATTACTGTTCAAAACTGATTCAATAAAGATTTTCTTTTGTGGAAAATAACAAAAGATTTATCTCGGAGACGTGAAATGTACCCCTAATTCTAGAATGACCCGAATATATTATTTGGATTGAACAGATAATGCATCCTAAACAAATGCGAATATAGATACGGACAAAAGGTGGTGTATAGGGAAGAGTCGTCAAGGTTCAGCAAAATTCCCATCACAAATACAACTTAAAAACCATGACAAAAATCTAACCAAAAACTAGACACAGGAAAATATAAACACATTGTTCTTCTGTTTGTCAGTCATTTCATGAGAAAGTGGTGTGCATTTCTGATTTGAAGAAAATATATTATCTGGCCAGAAGTATGTGGGCACCTGGCTATCACACCCATACCGTATATGGCTCTTCACCAAACTGTAGCCACAAAGTCGGAAGGGCACAACTGGCTCGAATGTATATTTTATGTTGTAGCATTACAATTTCCCTTCATTGAAACTAAGAGACCTAAATGTGTTCCAGCATGACAATGCCACTGTGCACCAACAGAGCTCCATAAAGACATGGTGTGCCAAGGAAGAACTCGAGTGACCTGCAACAAGCACATATGGGTGTGATGGTCAGGTGTCCACAAACTTTTGGCCATATAGTGGATCTGCACCACAAACAAAAGATTATAGAACCCCATTTTGACTCAGAGCAGCACTCCATGGTGTGTCCCAGCTTTATAGTGGATTCTGATAGCATGTCCAGTGAACTTTTCTGATCTTTCTGGAACATAACAACCCCAAAATAATTTTATTAGATGACTATTGTCAACGGGGTGGCACGGTGGTGTAGTGGTTAGCGCTGTCGCCTCACAGCAAGAAGGTCCGGGTTCGAGCCCCGTGGCCGGCGAGGGCCTTTCTGTGTGGAGTTTGCATGTTCTCCCCGTGTCCGCGTGGGTTTCCTCCGGGTGCTCCGGTTTCCCCCACAGTCCAAAGACATGCAGGTTAGGTTAACTGGTGACTCTAAATTGACCGTAGGTGTGAATGTGAGTGTGAATGGTTGTCTGTGTCTATGTGTCAGCCCTGTGATGACCTGGCGACTTGTCCAGGGTGTACCCCGCCTTTCACCCGTAGTCAGCTGGGATAGGCTCCAGCTTGCCTGCGACCCTGTAGAACAGGATAAAGCGGCTAGAGATAATGAGATGAGATGAGACTATCGTCAACTGTAACTTTGTAAGTTGATTTGCATTGAGCAAGTTAACTTGCTCAGTCACGTCAGATAGAAGATAGAAATCTACATTGTTATTATAATTTTTCCAGCAGCCCTGATTTTTTTTTTTTCATTGTTTTCCAGGACATAGTGGTAGGGTTAACCAAAGCAAACAAAAATCAAACTTCTGGTATAGACCACACACACTTCTGGTTTTAATCCATACACAAAAACAGATACGAATTTTGAGTGGCAAACAGGTAGAGATACAATTACTGATATTGGCACTGTTTTACACCCCGACTCTTTTTGCCCACTTCACAGTTGAACCAGTGGGAACGTTTCATTTTCATTAATTGTGTGCTTAGACTGACATTCCTGCGAGGATCAGTCAAAACAATCAATCAGTTCCCAGTGTCAGTGTTAATAAGTGAAAAATAAAATCAGAACTGGGCATGCTGATGAGCAATGGGTGGTGTGATGTGTTGCCACCTGAAGTTGATATTTTCCAAAAGTAGCATTTTGATTACTACACTTTAATTCCTCGTGTATCACAGCAATGCTATCAATTTTTATTTATTAAGAAATATCTGGTCATACTTTTCACTCATGTGGTGGTGGTGGTGGACTGAGTCATCGCAGGCAACGAATCTCATTCTCCCGGTCATTTAGTGACGATGCCTGCGATGGCTGAGGAGTCCAATGTGCGAAGCGCAGACGCCGTTGGCAGTCATCGCAGATGAAGTGATGGTGTGGGGGTGATGGGTTGAGGGGCAGCGGCGGGGGCAGCAGCAACATGATGCCTTCGCAGGCTTTTCTCTATCAGCCTGGTAGTCCTCTTTTCTTCAGAGGTTTTGCAGCCATCTTGGCAGATCTTGTGCCACTGGGCACGGTCTTGAGCCTTCCTCTCCCAAGATGAAGGATCGATGTTGTAGGCCTTCAGGGTGGCTTTCAGGACATCTTTATAGCGCTTGCGTTGTCCTCATTTATAGTCACATGGAATGGAGCAAAATATCTATAAAATAAGCTACTTCCTGATATTATAACTGTCCCTCTCCAGCCACTCATTTTTTCTCTCTGTTGAAGTTGCAGCTTGTCATGTTACTAAGAACCTGCAAAAATGTCTGTACTGAAGCCTTTCCTGTGACACAAACCTTACTGTTCAAACTTAAAGTGAGTGTTTCAGAGCACTGACATTGGAGACTCTGTACAAAAATGCTACAACCCCGAATCAGAAAAAGTTGGGATGGTATGGAAAATGCAAAACAAACTAATAATCATAATAATAAGTTAATATCCATCCATTCCTGCATTTCAGGCTGCAGCACATTATAAAAAAAGTTGGGACGGGGCAATTTAGGGCTATTAATGAGGTAAAACAATTAAATAATGATGTGATTTGAAACGGGCAATGTCAACTGGTGATTGTAATCATGATTTGATACAAAATCGGTATCCAAGAAAAGCCTAGTCTCTGAGGAACAAGAATGGAGCAAGGATCTCCAGTTTGTCAACAAACGTGTGAGAAGATAATAGAAATGTTTAAAAAAACAATGTTCTTCAAAGAAAGATATGAAGGGGTTTGGATATTTCACCCTCTTACGGTGCGTGATATCATTCACGATTCAAAGAATCTGGAGGAATTTCAGTGTGTAAAGGGCAAGGGCACAAGCCTAAGCTGAACACCTGTCCCTCAGATGGCACTATGTCAAGAGCTGTCATCCATCGATAGTTGATATAACCAGATGGGGTCGGGATTACTTTGGCAAACCTTTGTCAAGCACAACAATACAGCATTACATCCACAAATGCCAGTTAAAACTTTACTGTGCAAAAAGGATGCCTTATGTTAACTGCGTCCAGAAGCACCGTTGACTTCTCTGGGCTTGGAGGCATCTGGGATGGACCATCACATAGTGGAAATGTGTATTGTGGTCAGTTGAGTCAGTATTTCAAGTGTTTTTTGTAAGAAATGGATACCGTGTGCCAAAGACAAAAGACAAAGACAAAAAGATAAAAAGGACCATCCAGACTGTTATCAGCAACAAATCCAAAAGTCAGGGTCTGTCATGGTATGGGGTTGTGTCAGTGCCCTTGGCAAAGGTATCTTACACTTCTGTGATGGCAGCGTTAATGCAGAAAAGTACATTAAGATTTTTGAGCAACATACGTATGCTGCCTTCAAGATCACATCTTTTCCAGGGATATTTCAACAAGACAATGCAAAATCACATTCTGCACACATTGCAAAGGCATGGGTGTGGAAGAAGAGGGTGCCTGTCACCTATGTCCCCAACAGAGAATGTCTCATCTCATCTCATTATCTCTAGCCGCTTTATCCTGTTCTACAGGGTCGCAGGCAAGCTGGAGCCTATCCCAGCTGACTACGGGCGAAAGGCGGGGTACACCCTGGACAAGTCGCCAGGTCATCACAGGGCTGACACATAGACACAGACAACCATTCACACTCACACCTATGGTCAATTTAGAGTCACCAGTTAACCTAACCTGCATGTCTTTGGACTGTGGGGGAAACCGGAGCACCCGGAGGAAACCCACGCGGACACGGGGAGAACATGCAAACTCCGCACAGAAAGGCCCTCGCCGGACCCGGGGTTCGAACCCAGGACCTTCTTGCTGTGAGGCGACAGCGCTAACCACTACACCACCGTGCCGCCCCAATAGAGAATGTGTGAAATGAAAAATACAACGACGACCTCGTACTGTTGCACACTTTAAGACCTGTTTGCGGGAAAATGGGACAAAATAACACCTGAAATACTTCATCACTTGGTGTCCTCAGTCCCTAAACATCATTTAAGTGTGGTGAGAAGGAATGTCAACATTATAAAGTGGTAAATGCTTCACCGTCCCAATTTTGTTTCGAAATGTGTTGTAAGAATCGAAATTGAAATGTGTTTATTTGGGGGGGATTAATGAATTTAAAACATCAAATAATGTACTGTTGTATTGTTTTGAGTGCAATACAGGTCAAAGATTACTTACAAACCAATGTTTTCAGTTTTAATTTCAATTTCAGCATAATTTCCCAACTTTTTCTGATTTGGGTTTGTAAATAAACTCCTCCTCTCCTCAGAGAAAACTTCATTATCACAACCATGTCAGTGATTACACACTATTTTTAATCCCTTGTTCGAATAGAGAAAACAGAAAAAAAGTCCTTGAAGGTATGTAGTTCTTGGGGGATTCTCTAGTGGGTAGTTTTATAAAAAAAAAATGCATTTTTTCCTTGTTACATTATAGCTGCACGTACGTGGTGTGATCAAAAAGTTCACAGACCATTCCTGTTGCGAACCAACGGAGCGCAGAATGGTCATGCATGCAGTTTGATGCGGTGTCACTATGATGACTAGCTGTCGTGGAAAACAAGCTGCTGATACCAAAAGCAGGTAGTTTTGAGTCAAGTCATGCTGGTACCATGCTGTGGAAAAAGGCCGTTAGTTCCTGAAGTGCGGACACACAACAAAGGGGGAACTTCCTCCATTACTTTTAAGAACTAGCCTGAAAGTGTTTATCAAACCATGAACTTCAGCATTAATGTCCCGTAAGTAATGTTAATGAAGTAACGTGTGACCATAGTTAATATGTATTAATTGATGCTTATTTAAATGTTAATAAATCTTTATTAAAGTCATGATTAAAAATAAGTCTACATAAATTACAGCATGTTTCTATATACAACCCCGATTCCAAAAAAGTTGGGACAAAGTACAAATTGTAAATAAAAACAGAATGCAGTGATGTGGAAGTTTCAAAATTCCATATTTTATTCAGAATAGAACATAGATGACACATCAAATGTTTAAACTGAGAAAATGTATCATTTAAAGAGAAAAATTAGGTGATTTTAAATTTCATGACAACACCACATCTCAAAAAAGTTGGGACAAGGCCATGTTTCCCACTGTGAGACATCCCCTTTTCTCTTTACAACAGTCTGTAAACATCTGGGGACTGAGGAGACAAGTTGCTCAAGTTTAGGGATAGGAACGTTAACCCATTCTTGTCTAATGTAGGATTCTAGTTGCTCAACTGTCTTAGGTCTTTGTTGTCGTATCTTCCGTTTTATGATGCGCCAAATGTTTTCTATGGGTGAAAGATCTGGACTGCAGGCTGGCCAGTTCAGTACCCGGACCCTTCTTCTACACAGCCATGATGCTGTAATTGATGCAGTATGTGGTTTGGCATTGTCATGTTGGAAAATGCAAGGTCTTCCCTGAAAGAGACGTTGTCTGGATGGGAGCATATGTTGCTCTAGAACCTGGATATACCTTTCAGCATTGATGGTGTCTTTCCAGATGTGTAAGCTGCCCATGCCACACGCACTAATGCAACCCCATACCATCAGAGATGCAGGCTTCTGAACTGAGCGCTGATAACAACTTGGGTCGTCCTTCTCCTCTTTAGTCCGAATGACACGGCGTCCCTGATTTCCATAAAGAACAATTTTGATTTGTTTGACCACAGAACAGTTTTCCACTTTGCCACAGTCCATTTTAAATGAGCCTTGGCCCAGAGAAGACGTCTGCGCTTCTGGATCGTGTTTAGATACGGCTTCTTCACTGAACTATAGAGTTTTAGCTGGCAACGGTGGATGGCACGGTGAATTGTGTTCACAGATAATGTTCTCTGGAAATATTCCTGAGCCCATTTTGTGATTTCCAATACAGAAGCATGCCTGTATGTGATGCAGTGCCATCTAAGGGCCCGAAGATCACGGGCACCCAGTATGGTTTTCCGGCCTTGACCCTTACGCACAGAGATTCTTCCAGATTCTCTGAATCTTTTGATGATATTATGCACTGTAGATGATGATATGTTCAAACTCTTTGCAATTTTACACTGTCGAACTCCTTTCTGATATTGCTCCACTATTTGTCGGTGCAGAATTAGGGGGATTGGTGATCCTCTTCCCATTTTTACTTCTGAGAGCCGCTGCCACTCCAAGATGCTCTTTTTATACCCAGTCATGTTAATGACCTATTGCCAATTGACCTAATGAGTTGCAATTTGGTCCTCCAGCTGTTCCTTTTTTGTACCTTTAACTTTTCCAGCCTCTTATTGCCCCTGTCCCAACTTTTTTGAGATGTGTTGCTGTCATGAAATTTCAAATGAGCCAATATTTGGCATGAAATTTCAAAATGTCTCACTTTCGACATTTGATATGTTGTCTATGTTCTATTGTGAATACAATATCAGTTTTTGAGATTTGTAAAGTATTGCATTCCGTTTTTATTTACAATTTGTACTTTGTCCCAACTTTTTTGGAATCGGGGTTGTATGTGGTGAGAAATAAATTAAGTCTCTTGTCTCCAGGTTTAGATATTGGAACTTGCTCTTCTGAATTTTGCCTTTTAACAAACGCAAACATGTTAATTAAGATGTTAATTTAAGCTCATATTGGTCATTATGAGCTTAAATTAATCATTGATGGAATAGACATTGATTCATGTCGGTGTTGATTATTACTCACCCGGCCGACAAGCTTATGCCGTCATGTTGTCCATCGTCTGTCAAGCATCGTCCATAGTTCACAAAAATCACTTCTTCTCTCTCAATTCTTCACTGATTTTTATTCTTTTTGGCAGGAAGGTGGGTCTGCCTGGGGTGCATATAGCTTCCACCCAAATTTGCATAATTGCAAGTAATAATGAAGATTATGGAGTAATTAATCCCTAACGAGCAGTTTCCACACAAATTGCTTCTTCTCCCTCAATTCTTCACCGATTTTGATTCTTTCTGGCATAAAGGTAGGGGTGCCTAGGGTGCATATAACTTCTACCCAGATTTGCTTCATTACAATTACTAATGAAGTTATGGACTAATTAAGCCTTAATGAGCAGTTCAACAAAAAAATCGCTTCTTTTCAGTCAATTCCTCACCGTTTTGGATTCTTTCTGGCAAATAGGTCAGTATTCCTAGGGTGTATATAGCTTCTATATATAGCTTGTATATAGTGTATATAGTTTGCAACATTTATTGTGCAAGGTGGCCCACTTTAGATCGTTCCTTCTGGACTAGACGGGGCCGGAGTGAGCTACGCCGTCATTGACAGTCTCGTTTGGCTTTATTTCGGTTCTGATTTGAAAAAAAAAAATCAATTTATATGCATTTGTTAGTTTACGTACATGTGTTACCATTGCCTATGATGTATTAATTATCCTTATGAACAATGATGATGAAAATATAAAAAATAATACTTATAAAGGATTATTGTCCTGTCAACCCAGTTTTACAGAAAAAAAGTTGGGGGGGGGGGGGGGGGGGGGTTTCAGCACCTTCTATATGCTGAATATCAGTGTTTATTCTGTCCACATTCACTGGATATGAGCAATCGCACGCTCTGATTGGCTACTCTACTACTAGGATATCAGCTCATATACCATGAGTAGAGAAAAACAAAATGGCAGAGCGTGTTGCTGAACCAACCGAGGACAAAGTAAAGACAACTCAAAAACAAAACTTCAAAAAATACCAAAAAAAGCAACAAGAAAAAGGAATAAAAGTATTTGATGGTAAGAAAGTGTCTTTTTTCATTTTTCAAGAGTTATTATAGCATTTTTCCACAAATTGCTACTGTCATTTCGCCGGTTTGTTTACACTGTAAGCAGAAATGATTTTGTCGGACATTTTGTAGAAAGTTTATATTTATCGGATTTGCAAAAAATTTTTAAAAATGCTCTGTTTCTCAAAATCCAGTGAATGTGGATAGAATAAAACAGTTATTCCACTCAGTCTCGTCGTACATAGCTTATAGCCAACTCAGTGTTATGTGCCTCATCGGCTATCAGCTCATGTATGACTCGATTTCGTGGAATAACTTAATTGTACCATAAGTTGCATATCAACATATCAAACCTCACTCAAATGTTCTGTATGCCACATTATTCATCAACATACAGTATTTCAACCAAGCTAACTTCAACCACTATGCTATTTGAATCAGATCATTTAACCTCTTTTTTTTTAATTATTGAGCATTTCCTGGGGCGGCACAGTGGTGTAGTGGTTAGCGCTGTTGCCTCACAGCAACAAGGTCCGAGTTCAAGCCCCGTGGCCAGCGAGGGCCTTTCTGTGCGGAGTTTGCATGTTCTCCCCGTATCCGCGTGGGTTTCCTCCGGGTGCTCCGGTTTCCCCCACAGTCCAAAGACATGCAGGTTAGGTTAACTGGTGACTCTAAATTGACCGTAGGTGTGAATGTGAGTGTGAATGGTTGTCTGTGTCTATGTGTCAGCCCTGTGATGACCTGGCGACTTGTCCAGGGTGTACCCCGCCTTTCGCCCGTAGTCAGCTGGGATAGGCTCCAGCTTGCCTGCGACCCTGTAGAACAGGATAAAGCAGGCTAAAGATGATGAGATGAGATGAGATGAGCATTTCCTCGTGCATGCATAAAGTTTGTGCTTTTTGTGACATATGATTAATCTTAGCAGGCTCATGAAACTTCTCTGCAAACACAATCAGGCTTGCAAGTCACATGGTAGCACGGTACGGTAATGCGAGTGTTTTCAAAATTTGGATATGTGCTTTTTAGGCTGTAAATTCTTTAAGCTTCTGACAATACAAAGACTTTCCACATTTTTGAGAAAAAAGAACTGCATTACTAAACAAATTGAACACTTGTTTGTGTTAATGGTGAGTGCCCCAGTGTTACGCTAATTGAACAGGGCCACAGTTCCAGATTGTATTTGGGTGTTGGATGATAGAAGCTGATTGAGTGGTTTAAAGTGACAAAGCGCTCAATGACCAAATGCTGCATAAGTAATGAAAGTGATTTGTCATACGTGATGGTCAAATGTCTGAAATAGTTTTACTTCAATTGCTTCCTTTCTGTTTATCATACAAAGAGGTTACTTACACCTCCATGTTCAGGAAATCCATCCATCCATTATCCGTAACCGCGTATCCTGTGCAGGGTCGCAGGCAAGCTGGAGCCTATCCCAGCTGACTATGGGTGAAAGGCAGGGTACAACCTGTACAAGTCGCCAGGTCATCGCAGGGCTGTTCAGGAAATCAAGACCCATTTTCATCGCTGTCTATGAATATTACCATCAGTCCATCCATCCTCTTTTCACTCTCATTAGCACGATATTTCAAAAACGAGTGGTTGAATGTATGTAGGATTATATGGAATTATCATTGTCACAGATGAACTGATTAGATATTGGACTTGATCCAGACAGGGTCAAGACCACCGAAATAGTTTTTCTTCAATAGCCTCTTCACATTTGAAGTATAATTCAAGGGTAATTCTGCCCTACAAATTAGTAACAAGAAGGATTAGACTTCCCTCTTCCTTTTCACATTTCCCATTATCCCTACTTGCATTTTGTATCTCTTTTTTTCCCCACAGGTGAAAGAGTTTATCCACTCAGAGCTGCTGGCTCATCTCTACTCTTTAGGAGACCATTCAGCTCTAATGAACGAGTCTCCGGAACAGGCTTTGCACAGAGAACATGTGTTGCGGACTCACTCAGCCCTGAAGGAAGCGTTGTCCATTCTCAGTGAGATCTCCACTTCTACCCTGTCCACCTTGTTCTCAGCCTCTATAGAAGGTCCCAGACTACCGACCAGCATCACTGGTGACCTCAGGTAGGATATAGTCCCGGAGTCAAAAGATTTTGACGCAGTTTAAATCATATTGTGAGGTAGATTAAAGTCTAGGTAAAATAGATGGTGTGGATAATTCCTGTCAGTCAGAGGATGGAGAAGGTTGGTATAAGTTAATAAAGAGTAATAAATAAATGAAGTACAGAAGGGCTTTGTGAATAGGAAGTTCAATAAACTGCAAAGAACACCAACAGGTATTCCCTGTGCTTCCCTTTTGGTTTATTGCTGTAACAGTTCAGTGCAGTTGGATTCAGTGCTAGTTGTGTTTTTAGTTGTGATCCTCAAAATGTTCCACTACCAAAATTCAGTAATAGCAAATTAAAAAAAAAACAACAACAACAAGGTGAATCCATAGAAATCCCTAACAAGGGATTTATGTGCTTAAATCACACAGAAACATGCCAAGGCACATGGTTAAACAAGAAAACACATCATTAATAATGTTGCCTGGAGACAAGCAAGACTGTGACAAAACAAGAGATAATCTACAACCCCAATTCCAAAAAAGTTGGGACAAAGTACAAATTGTAAATAAAAACGGAATGCAGTGATGTGGAAGTTTCAAAATTCCATATTTTATTCAGAATAGAACATAGATGACATATCAAATGTTTAAACTGAGAAAATGTATCATTTAAAGAGAAAAATTAGGTGATTTTAAATTTCATGACAACAACACATCTCAAAAAAGTTGAGACAAGGCCATGTTTACCACTGTGAGACATCCCCTTTTCTCTTTACAACAGTCTGTAAACGTCTGGGGACTGAGGAGACAAGTTGCTCAAGTTTAGGGATAGGAATGTTAACCCATTCTTGTCTAATGTAGGATTCTAGTTGCTCAACTGTCTTAGGTCTTTGTTGTCGTATCTTCCGTTTTATGATGCGCCAAATGTTTTCTATGGGTGAAAGATCTGGACTGCAGGCTGGCCAGTTCAGTACCCGGACCCTTCTTCTACACAGCCATGATGCTGTAATTGATGCAGTATGTGGTTTGGCATTGTCATGTTGGAAAATGCAAGGTCTTCCCTGAAAGAGACGTTGTCTGGATGGGAGCATATGTTGCTCTAGAACCTGGATATACCTTTCAGCATTGATGGTGTCTTTCCAGATGTGTAAGCTGCCCATGCCACACGCACTAATGCAACCCCATACCATCAGAGATGCAGGCTTCTGAACTGAGCGCTGATAACAACTTGGGTCGTCCTTCTCCTCTTTAGTCCGAATGACACGGCGTCCCTGATTTCCATAAAGAACTTCAAATTTTGATTCGTCTGACCACAGAACAGTTTTCCACTTTGCCACAGTCCATTTTAAATGAGCCTTGGCCCAGAGAAGACGTCTGCGCTTCTGGATCATGTTTAGATACGGCTTCTTCTTTGAACTATAGAGTTTTAGCTGGCAACGGCGGATGGCACGGTGAATTGCGTTCACAGATAATGTTCTCTGGAAATATTCCTGAGCCCATTTTGTGATTTCCAATACAGAAGCATGCCTGTATGTGATGCAGTGCCGTCTAAGGGCCCGAAGATCACGGGCGCCCAGTATGGTTTTCCGGCCTTGACCCTTACGCACAGAGATTCTTCCAGATTCTCTGAATCTTTTGATGATATTATGCACTGTAGATGATATGTTCAAACTCTTTGCAATTTTACACTGTCGAACTCCTTTCTGATATTGCTCCACTATTTGTCGGCGCAGAATTAGGGGGATTGGTGATCCTCTTCCCATCTTTACTTCTGAGAGCCGCTGCCACTCCAAGATGCTCTTTTTATACCCAGTCATGTTAATGACTTATTGCCAATTGACCTAATGAGTTGCAATTTGGTCCTCCAGCTGTTCCTTTTTTGTACCTTTAACTTTTCCAGCCTCTTATTGCCCCTGTCCCAACTTTTTTTTAGATGTGTTGCTGTCATGAAATTTGAAATGAGCCAATATTTGGCATGAAATTTCAAAATGTCTCACTTTCGACATTTGATATGTTGTCTATGTTCTATTGTGAATACAATATCAGTTTTTGAGATTTGTAAATTATTGCATTCCGTTTTTATTTACAATTTGTACTTTGTCCCAACTTTTTTGGAATCGGGGTTGTATACAAGGCATTATGATAATTCTTAAAGCCAAACAAAACCCAAAAATTAAACACGGTTTGCCGATCATGGCAAGTGCCCTGATGTGCCCTCCACATGTTTTAAATTAAAAATAAAACTTTATAACAATTTATATATTTTAAAGGTTACGATATTGCTAAAATAGGCTTCCCTGGGCGCAGGCATTTGCGTTGAAACCGGATATCCGCTTGTGAGGTAACCGGTTCACGAATACACGGTTTCTCTAAGTAACACAGAGCCCTCAAATAAAGGCTTCTAATTTAAAAAAAAAATTCCCAACCACCACTGCTCTCTGCCTCTCTCTCTCTGTGTGCACGTTTTCACTGCTTCAGATGGGTTAAATACAGAGAAAGAATTTCACTGTGATGTAATGTATATTTGACAAATAACAGCTTCTAATTCTAAAAATCTAATCAGAAGTTTTCTGTAATCATGTGATTTTTACTGGCAACAAAACACGCAAATCAACAGAGTTCACTTTTATGAAGTGTGAATCTCACTCGGCTAGATAACGCATACGCAGTAGTAAACAATGTCCATTGTCCTAGCACAAACGCAATTCTTGCCATCTAAAAATATCACTTTTATCAATGAATAAGAACAAACAAAAGCATGTCACATAAAAATACAATTTAATTAAAAAAAAAAACAACTGCAAGTAGCCAGCAATGGAGTTTATAGGCAGCAAACAGCATCCTGGTTGGGTATGTGTCTGTTTACTACTCACGTGTGTGTGTGTGTGTGTGTGTGTGTGTGTGTGTGTGTGTGTGTGTGTGTGTGTGTGTGTGTGTGCACGCGCATGTGTGTGTGTTCATTGCTTCAATGATCGGGCTTATTTTTACAGCCGAACGTTTGACACTCGGCATCTTCAAGGTTGTTTACAACAATTTAGAAGTGATGTATCCACTAGATCTCAGCCTCGGTAACTCATGTAGCATGTAAGTAACGTCACAATCTCGGATTCTGTCATGTAATTTGTACTCAGAGTGCAATATTTGAACCTCGGACAGAGTAAGATGGCAGCACCCAGGGACATTTTATTTTAAAAGGAAAACAGTCTGTAGACAATATACAGGTACAAATATGAACAAATGAATAATCGAACATGTCTTATATGGATATTATCTGTCAGTATAAAGAAGTTAATTGTTTGGGTTTTGCTTGCCTTTAAAGCAAAATCTTCTAAGCCGTTAGCTTCAAACCTTCCCTCTCATTTCTCTCTCTCAGCTCTCCATCAATCATCTGTGCTCCTAAGAAGACTTTGTCTTGTCCTAGTCCTCAAACCCGTGGTTCTGCTCCTCCTGCTCCTCGCATCCTGCTTCACCCATCTCGTTCTGCTCCTGCTGTCCCCAAAGGCCTGAAGAAAAAAGAGTCCTCTCAAACACTGACACGCCCTAACCGATCTGCTCCCAGCATACCCAGGTAATGAATTACTGTGCGCTCAGATCATTCATGCTTTCTGCATCAGGTCTAAGCTCAGGAAGAATCCTACAGGACACAACTTATACTGTAAATATGTGAAAATAGACAGTGCGAACTTTTTAGGGTTTGCATACAATATTTATGAAAGCATGTTAAAGAGGTACACTTACACTTAAATGTGTTTTTTGAGCTGTAAAACTAAATTATATTACTACTGTGAGGAAACACATCAATGCTGGTGTTAAAGTGCATATTCTGGACCAATTTTGTGTTTTTTTTATATGAAAGTACGTCCCTTTACACACTCATCCAGAAGGGTAATTTTGCACAAGGCCATCTGTCTACAGCAGAAAAAAATAAAATAACAAAACGTGTCTGGAAAAATCCCAAGGGAGTCTGGAGCCAGATTCGTGACGTCACCTGCGGAAGCGCCAGCAGGCTGCGCGAGCTTTGCACGGTTTCAGTGCGCAGCCTGTGTAGTCAAGTCAAGTCAACTTTATTGTCAAATATGCTATACATGCTCGACATACAGCACAGATGAAATATCAGTCCTCTCTGACCCACGGTGTAAACAGGCAATGCAATAAATAAAAATAAAATAATTGAAAAAAACAAACAATAAAAACAGTATAAACACTCTAGATAGGAACTAGACATAGACTAAACACTCAAGCAATATAAACAGTATAAACACTAGATAACTACACACAGACTAAACACTCAGACAATATAAACAGTATAAACACTCTAGATAGGAACTAGACGTAGACTAAACACTCAAGCAATATAAACAGTATAAACACTCTAGATAGGAACTAGACGTAGACTAAACACTCAAGCAATATAAACAGTATAAACACTCTAGATAGGAACTAGACGTAGACTAAACACTCAGACAATATAAACAGTATAAACACTCTAGATAGGAACTAGACATAGACTAAACACTCAAGCAATATAAACAGTATAAACACTAGATAAGAACTACACACAGACTAAACACTCAGACAATATAAACAGTATAAACACTCTAGATAGGAACTAGACGTAGACTAAACACTCATATATATATATACATACACACACACACACACACACACACACATAAATTGGTGCAAATAAACAAACAGTCAAGGGCACTTGAGGTATAGCAGGTAAACATGAGTAAAGCTGTGTAGACCAAGCGCTCCCATTTCTCTCTCGTTGTCTGGTCTTTTGGAAAACGATGAGTACTAATCCCACCAAGATTGGTGTTGCTACCCCCTCCTACGATACATCTGTTAACCATTTTAATAATTACGTGATAACGTTGAAGAAATTTGCAGAAAACCACCAGGTCGTTTTCTCATAAACAAACCAGCGCTGACGTAGGATTCAGAGGGAGGCGTCCCACACGCGACGTCACGAAAATCAATGTTTGCCAGAAAATCCAAATGCCAAGTTTTTTCAGAGGCGGACCAATTCGCCTCAAATGGCTTGATTTCAACTGAATTTTTCTGGTATTGCGCAAGGTAAAAAAAATTGCAGAGAATGCAGAATGTGACAGATATTTGACCAAAGTTTAATATAAAATAGGAGAATTACACTGATCTCGCTCCTGAATTTACCCGTGATATGCACTTTAACGTTGGCAAAATGTTTATAAAAACACAGCATTTTATGGGCTGAAAATGTCTCAAGACGCCATCTACTGTTTAAAATCATTCTGAACCTTGCAAGCCTGATACTGATGTAGAGTTGATCGTTTGATACTTCTCTGTATCATGAAATTTTTATCTTTAAAAAAAAAAGGATGCTAACACTTTCTAATCAGAGGTGGGCAACCCAACCCCCCATAGCCCCGGCCCTTGAGTGGGAGTCTGTGAAACAGCACTCGTTTTCAAATATACCGTATGCTGATCGAGACTCACTGAGCAACTCCGGCCTCATACGTCCCCATCCCGCCCCCTCCTCAGCCCCTCCCAACCCCACCTCAGCACCTCCCTGCCCTCCCCCTCTAGCCCCTTTCCACTTTTTAGCATTTTTCAAAATTACGCAGTGGGTGGAGTTTGGCTCAGGGCTAAGTAAGGGTGAGTTACATTTTAATATTTGCTCAAGCAGTGGGTCACATTACACTGTTAAAACAAATCAGTTTAGTAGACCAACAACACATAAACAACTCGTTTAAATGTGTTAATTTCTTTAAATTTATCAGAAATAAATAAAATAAAAACATTTTGATTGCATAAGTATTCACCCCTAATGCTGTTAAACCCTTACATTAGTTCTTATGGAAAGACATGCTTACACTGTCAAATAGTTTGATTGCTAATGAAGAATTACATATCACTGGCACATTTTTAAATAGCTTATTTTATAGCCTATAGTTTACTGTTCCGTTTCGCCCCCTAGTGGAATAACAGAGACTAGGAAAGGAGTGTCCCTCGTCACAATTACACTCTGAGAGAAAAAGGGTTCAAAGCGTTCATTTGGATGGTTATTGTTAATAGTTCTAGCTTACCAAAGGGGTTCTCCTTGGAACAACTGCTGTAGGGTACTACATAGAACCTTAGGCGCCGTTTACACATACCCGGGTATTTTTAAAAACGCAGACCTTTGCCTTCGTTTGTGCCTTTCGTTTATACACAAACGGAGTTTTTTCCTCTGAAAACGATTCTTTCTAAAAACTCCGGCAAAAGTGGAGATTTTTTGAAAACTCCGTTTTGCGTTTGTGTGTAAAGAGACCAAAACGGAGTTTTAGGCAATCTTCGCGCCACAAAAGAGCGACCATTGTACATATGACAAGCATGGAAACACTCAGAGTAGCAGCATTTCTGTTATTAAGAGCTATATTCGCCTGTTTGCTTTTGAGAATAAAGCTCATAAAGCTCATTGACCAGCAGAGACGCATTAGGGCTCGGAGGGCAGCAATTGCGGAGCTTCTGGTGACCAAAAGAGCCCGACCGTACCACCACCAGCATCGGCGATTTTGGGTTCGACCTGGACGGACTGCTATCTGGTGGGAGAATTTCGAGAATGGCGTTGTCGTCCCGGAGGAATGGCAGGAAAATTTCAGAATGTCGCGATCCTCACTCCTGTCACTCGCAGAGTTGGTACGTCCGTACATACGGGGTAAGTGTACTCACATGCGCGCTTCTGTCGATGTCGTCAAAAAAGTTGCCTGCACACTCTGGCGTAGTTTAACAGCTCTTGACAGCGTATTTATGCGGATCAATATAAACGTAATTTTTTTAAAAAACGCAGCTGTGTGCACGAAGTTATTTTGGAAAACGGAGTTTAGAAAATATGCGTTTTTAAAAATACCCGGGTATGTGTAAACAGCACCTTAAAGTGTAACTTCACTTCTGAGCCCAACTCCACCCACTGCATCGTTTTGACAAATACTAAAAAAGTAGGTAACGGGCTGTGCGTGGGGAGTGGGGTCATAAACTCCTGTGAATGATTAGTCTCAATCAGCATATATTTGAAAATGAGCACGGTTTCACAACCTCCGATCAAGGGTGGGGGGCTGGGGCGGGGGGATGCCCACCTCTGATTAGGGGGGTTTCTTATTTTTTGTAGAGAAAAACCAAAAGGTCGACTCTACATTAACATCGGCCTTGCAAGGGTCAGGATGATTTTAAACAGTAGACGGCATTCTGAGCCATTTTCAACCCATAACATGCCGATTTTTATAAAAACGTTCGTTTTGTCAGTGTTAACACCTGCATTGGTGTGTTTTATCACAGTGCAGTAATATCGTTTAGTTTTCAGCTAAAAAAAAACACATTTAAGCGTGCAGTACCTCTTTAAGATGCAAGCAGAGCCTGCATTAACTGGCAGGCTGTGAGCCGAGCAGTGTATTTCAACAGATTGAACCGAGCACGAGAAAAATACTTTAGCACAACCAGTTAACTGATTAAAAAAAAATGGCCGTAGTTAAATAATTATAGTTTGTTTGTTTTTTAACAAGAAACATCAAGACTTGTATAGCAGATACTCTGCTGTAGCGTGTTGCAGCAAGTCACAAGCATTTATGGAAATAATTTAGCTGAAGACAGGAAGAGTTTTCACAGACTTTCAGAGATTTGTTTTATGTTGTTTACTTTCTCTGGCCTGATTAGTGATGTCATGCTCGTTAATAAAAGGAAGCAATGAAAATAGCTTGTTTAAAGACGACTGGAGCGGCACGGTGGTGTAGTGGCTAGCACTGTCACCTCACAGCAAGAAGGTCCGGGTTCGAGCCCCGTGGCCGGCGAGGGCCTTTCTGTGCGGAGTTTGCATGTTCTCCCTGTGTCCGCGTGGGTTTCCTCCGGGTGCTCCGGTTTCCCCCACAGTCCAAAGACATGCAGGTTAGGTTAACTGGTGACTCTAAATTGACTGTGAGTGAGGGTGTGAATGGTTGTTTGTCCCTGTGTCAGCCCTGTGATGACCTGGCGACTTGTCCAGGGTGTACCCCGCCTCTCACCCATAGTCAGCTGGGATAGGCTCCAGCTTGCCTGCGACCCTGTAGAACAGGATAAAGCGGCTAGAGATCATCGATGGATGGAAGGAAGATGACTGGACAGAGAAGGATGCATGTATAGGGGACATATGTTTTGAAAAACTCACTTTTTCAGTGCTTGTGCACATACATTTGGGTATGTGGAATGCCAGCAACCCACAAACTCTGAAATAAGACACCCGGTCAGTTTCTTTTGGGCTGCATATTTCAGAAAACATGTGATTCAACAAGCCGTTCAGATTTAGCTCCACTTTCTACGTCACAAAGGGAATTTGAATTATTCTGCCACCTCATCTGAGTGTCTCCACTCATGGCTTGAGAACTGCTTTTGCGAATAAATATTACTGAGAAAAGTGCTACCTGATTGGCTGGCGGAAGAGGGAGGGGTGGAATGAGCAATGGCTTATTATCATTTAAAGGAACAGGCGCTTTGAACAGGGCTGTTTAGACAGGGTTAGAAGTTGCTGTGGTGCTTTATCCTTGTAGTATTTTGACCAAAGCATGTCACAGCCATTTCATTAAGACCTGAGGGAACTGTGTCATCTTGTGGAAAAGGGGTATAATGTGCCACCTTTAAAGTTCAAAACACTGTTCAGAGTCTGTAGCAGGTAGTCCTTTCTGCACCATATGGCGGCGCCAATCTCCGTTTCTGTAGCCCTCGGCCTCTCGCCTATTACATAGCTAGGGTTACAGTGGGGGGCTAGACCTCTGGTAACCACAAGAGTTTGACTCCCTACTCGCATCTGTATTGCAGCGTGCCTTGCCAGACGGCAGTAGGTACCATTTTTATGATGGTCTTTGGTATGACCTGACCGTGAGTAGAACTCGCGATCTCCCGATCGAGAGGCGGACACGCTAACCACTAGGCCAACTCGCGGTGTTCCGAGTCTGTAGCATGAGTCGAAAGTCGTAATGTTGAAGTGCCACCACAAAACAAAACCACATATTTATAGTCGTGAACTACTATGTAATGGTTAAGCATTAAAAGGTAATTATTGTCACCATTCAGTCATGTTAGTTGCTTAGCCAGACCTTCATAAGCAAGGAATTTGATGCATTGGACTTTCACAAATTTTATTTCGCTCTTTTTTTATTTGGATAGTCTACTTGATGGGGCGGCACGGTGGTGTAGTGGTTAGCGCTGTCGCCTCACAGCAAGAAGGTCCTGGGTTCGAGCCCCGGGGCCGGCGAGGGCCTTTCTGTGTGGAGTTTGCATGTTCTCCCCGTGTCCGCGTGGGTTTCCTCCGGGTGCTCTGGTTTCCCCCACAGTCCAAAGACATGCAGGTTAGGTTAACTGGTGACTCTAAATTGACCGTAGGTGTGAATGTGAGTGTGAATGGTTGTCTGTGTCTATGTGTCAGCCCTGTGATGACCTGGCGACTTGTCCAGGGTGTACCCCGCCTTTCGCCCATAGTCAGCTGGGATAGGCTCCAGCTTGCCTGCGACCCTGTAGAAGGATAAAGCGGCTAGAGATAATGAGAATGGGATGAGTCTACTTGATTTGGAATGATAGTTAAAATGTTACTCATAATCACATTTGATTATGGATCCTACTCTAACTTTAAAACATGGTCAGAAATTCTGTCTAGACCAAGCACATATTTGAGAACTCTGCATACTCTCTCTATTCCCATCTGCAGTCTGAAATCATATCCATCAGCTATGACAGCGAGCTCATGGGGATTTGTTTGCGTTTTCTTAGAACCAGCTTCAGTCATCAGCACATGTACTCCATCCCTCTGCAGTACACCTGAATAAACTAATCAAGGTCTGCAGTGTACAGCGTAACGGTTAGGGCCCCATGACTAAACCCTGGCACAATCCCAGACTGCCCCTGTACGATATACGGTATATAGCGCATTCTATAAAGCATGAGCTACTGACTTTTACTGCCTATAAACTCCAGCGCTGCATGTGTGTGCATGAGAACCGTGCTTAACAGCCTCAGACTTCGGTCGTGTTTAACATCCATGCCAAATTTTCAAATAAAAATCACAGCACAGACAAATTGTGTTTCCTTTACATGTACTGAGAAAAGCATAGCATGCTGTTTCTTGGATGAACATTCAGCAGTATGCTCAAAGGACTCTCTGAAATGAGAGTGAACGATCGGGCTTATACTTATCTCAGAAATTTTGAGACATATACCGTACCGGTTAATGTTCCCGTAACTACAGTACTGGCGCGGAGACACTGTAGGCTCCATGTGCAGATTTATGACCAGAAGACTGTTTATGTTCATGAATCAGAAGAAAAAAAAAAGAAAACACATACACACACATTTGTCTCAATATCCTTGTGAGGACCTTCCATTGACGTAATTATTATTGCAGTTAATTAATGCTGTGCCTGCACCTAACCTTAACCTCAGTATTGAAAAGGAGACTTTTTGGCGCTTTTATTTTTTTCAAATTTTGTTTAAAAAAAAACACAACGGGCGGCACGGTGGTGTAGTGGTTAGCGCTGTCGCCTCACAGCAAGAAGGTCCTGGGTTCGAGCCCCAGGGCCGGTGAGGGCCTTTCTGTGTGGAGTTTGCATGTTCTCCCCGTGTCCGCGTGGGTTTCCTCCGGGTGCTCCGGTTTCCCCCACAGTCCAAAGACATGCAGGTTAGGTTAACTGGTGACTCTAAATTGACCGTAGGTGTGAATGTGAGTGTGAATGGTTGTCTGTGTCTATGTGTCAGCCCTGTGATGACCTGGCGACTTGTCCAGGGTGTACCCCGCCTTTCGCCCGTAGTCAGCTGGGGTGGGCTCCAGCTTGCCTGCGACCCTGTGGAAGGATAAAGCGGCTAGAGATAATGAGATGAGATGAGATGAAAAAACACAACAGCAATTTCTTTGTGGGGACCATCTGAACGTCCCCACAAGGTTGAAATGGTCATATTTTACTATCCTTGTGGGGACATTTGGTCCTCAGTAGTATATAAACCACACACACACACACACACACACACACACACTCTTGTCTCACTATCCTTGTGAGGACCTTCCATTGACAATTATTATTACAGTTAATTAATGCTGTGCCTGCACCTAACCCTAACCTTAACCTCAGTAATGAAAAGGAAACTTTTTGGCTCTTTTAATTTTTTTAAGTTAAAACACACACACACACAACAGCAATTTCCTTGTGGGGACCTTCTGAATGTCCCCACAAGGTCGAAATTGTCAGATTTTACTATCCTTGTGGGGACGTTTGGTCCTCAGTAGTGTATAAACACACACACATATACACACACGTTTGTCTTGCCATCCTTGTGAGGACCTTCCATTTACAACTTACTACTCTTACCTCAATAACAGAAAAGGAATCATTTTAACTCTATTAGGTTTTGTTTAAAAGCAGGTTCCTCACGGGGATGAGTCGAATGTCCCCATAATGTCAAAACCATCAGATATGCCTATCATTGTGGGGACATTTGGTCCCCATGAAGATATAAAAGCATGCACACACACACACACACGCACGAATTAAGATGCCGGCACAGTGAGGACAGAGGTTACTTGAGCTGGGTGGGGGTCTACTGGAAAATGTGTTTTTCATATTTCTTTTTTTTTTTTCTCCAACATTCAGTACAGACTGCCTCCATCCCCTTCCCCCTCTCATTCGTTGGATGGTGGAATCCAGTCAGCACCAGCTGTAAATAAACACTTTTCATGTGTTCTTGTAGTTATTGAACTGTTTTCTGTGGGTTTTCGAAGTGTTTCACGATGACTTACTAAGCCCGGGGAAGTTTTCTTCGGGAGAGGATTACTTGCTGTGTTCTACACAGTTATGATGTCTGCTGTACAGTTTGGGTGTCACTGCCCCAAGTCTTTCTCACTGCTACACCGTTTCCCTGCTTTAGTCTCTTCTCTTGCTCTATTTTTCACTTTGTCCTTTCATTTGCTTTCTGCCTCATTACCTCTGTGCTCCGAAAAAGGGTCGATTTGGACTTCCACCCTTTTTTTCGACTGCTTTTTCTCGCAGCCACCCAAATCCCCTTTTTCCCTCTCACTTCTCACTTTTTCCTCTCCTCATCATACATTCCAGCTCTCGAGCTTCTCTCTCACCCCCACCCTTACATGCCCTTATTTTGCTCTCTTAATTTATTTTGCAGTACTTGGGCACGTACATACAAATTACACGCTCTCTGCAGTGTGGCTTCTCTCGTTCAGCTCCTCAATGCTCTAATGCTCAGAGATCTTTTTAATAGCATTCTCAGTTAAGAGCCTGGCCCAGTGATTTTCATAGTGATATATTTAAATCATATGAGCTAAATAGAGCTGAGCTAACACTGTATAACCACTCCTGCATGGTTATAAGGGTAGTTCATATGCACTGGCTCGAATCTGATTTTGAAAGTACTGTCAAAAAAAAAAAAAGCACACTCACCAACTAATTAGTTCTTTTTTTTCCCCTCCCTGTTTAACTTGATGTTTTAATTATTGATGATTATACTCAAGTTTTACACAGTTAGCACTTCTTGATGATATAGAAGAGAAATGATTTATAATCGCACTCTCCAATGTCACCCAGATGAGGATGGGTTCACTTTTGATTCTGGTTCTTCTCAAGGTCTGGTTCTTCCTCATGTCTTCCTGCCACCATCACCTCTGGATTGCTCATTAGAGATAAATTATAAATTTTGATTTAACTTTTATATCTGGATTTCTGTAAAGCTGCTTTGTGGCAATGTCCATTGTTAAAGGCACTATTTAAATAAAATTGAATTGAATTGTATAAGACAATAAAAGATATAGTATCATAGCCCTTGTAGTACACACTCTCTCTCTCTCTCTCTCTCTCTCTCCAGAATAAACCTCTGGTATCTCCAGGCTGTTGAATCTGTTTGGCCAATTTAAGCCTTGTTTTGCTTTCTTTTCCATCACCTCCATCTTTTCTCTCGCTTGTCCAGAGCTCACCGCAGATCGGGAAAAAATAAAAGCCTCTCTCTCTCTTCTCATCATTCCCATCTCAAAAAACATCTCCCTCTGCCAACTCCATTAAAGAGCGAGATTCCTGAACCTCCACAGGGATCTTTCCTGGATTTGTGGTGCAGGAACGCTGCGCACACACACACATTTTATATATATATATATATATATATATATATATATATATATATATATATTGTGGGCTCATGCCAACTTTGTGTCACAGCCCTGACTGAGGAATTATTAAGGGATAACAATATTATTCCAACACTCTTTTTTCCACACACTTCTTCAAAAAGTACCCTCAGAAGGAAAGAATTGAGAAACGGCAAATATATGAGATTTGTAGTCAAATTATGTGTTCTTTCCCCCTCAAATGATGTAAACGCTCAGTGGATCTATTTGACATTCGCGACATTTAATATCTCAGGTCTTCTGGAGAGAATCTGCTGGTGTTATTTGATGTAACATAGCGTTTTACTCATGGGTTTGTGGAATCTGGTATTCATTTATAGTTGACCCTTATGTAAATATTGAAGCAGTTATTGTAATTTCATTCGTTAAACAGAGCTATGATTGTCAAAGCAGAGTGTTTAGAGTCATTTTGGCAGACGTTTTAGGCTATCCTTTGTTAGCATGTTAAAATTCAAAACACAAACACATGCAGAGACATAAGCTCGAACGCCTGAATGTTTGTGTAAGATTGAGAGCTTTGTGAAATGACCGCAAACATAACTAACAGGCAAACAGAGACGACTCTTCGTCCTGATTGGTCAGCTCCTGGGGAATGTGTTATATTGTGTTGTTGTTTTTAAATTCCACAATGTAAGAAGAGCTACTATTACAAAAATGTTGTACGCTGATCCCAATATCAATGATATTCTGATGCTCTGTTTGTGTGCGTTTCAGGAGACAGCCTCCAGCGGTGCCTTCGCAAAAACCACACGAAGTCGAGACAATCCCAAATACAAAAGGATTGAGGACTGAGTGAGAACTATATCATTTCTGCCAAAAACGTACCAAGAGTTTGTTCCAGCTTATCTTCAATGAGAGTTTCAAGGTGATACACTTGGGCTGTATCCAAACCCACCTTCTAATGTACTTAGTATTCTGTAAAAATAGCAGGAGCAGATCACAGCTGGTTTTCACAACACTGGTCATACTGTGTTAGTATGCGTTTTCTGGTGTAGCCTGAAGTCTACCACCTCTAATGCCACACCCTTACTCTTAAACATGGTTCTAGATGAACTGACACGAACTACGAACAAACTCAAGTCAGGCCGGTGAGGCTCAAGGCTCGAGTGGTCACTGGTCAGCAATATTCCGCAATATGTTTTATTCCTTATGCTGTTTATTCTTTACTTGCAGTCAGACTTTTACTGAAACCTGTCCTGTTCTGTATAAAAGTCTTCATCTGTTTGCGTTGCGTGTTGAATATTCTGTTGGGTGTACGTGTTTAGGAGAGAGAGAATGTGAGTGGTGTGTATGTATATGTGTATATACACACAAACTAAAATGATTTTCATTCCAACTTCCTCCAAAAAGAAAGGTTCAGTAAGTTTTGGAGTCATTTCACATCATCAGGGTAGTGGTGGATCCGGAGTCTATCCTGCTAACACTCATCGGAAAGCAGATGAGATGCCAGTCCGTCGTAGGACATCACGCTTCTGAGTGAACCCATGACTCTGGAGCTGTGAGGTGGTAAACGATACACTACACTGACAAACAGAGACACTGTGCCACCCAGAATAATTTCTCTCTGATTAACAGCAACATTACTTCAGTTATCGTCTGGCAATTAAACTGGGAGATGGACACCATCCTTTCTTTTATCTTCCAAGTGATCGTCTGATGTGACACTGTTGGATCTCAGTGTGTAAAAAAGGTAATGAAGGAAAAAGGTATGAAGGGTATTTGTCTTGTTGCTGCCAATCACCACCACACACACACACACACACTCCACCACAACGGACCTGAAGGTACCGCTGACCTCTAGTGGGCTTTACAGCTACAGTGCACCTACAGTACTATGGACAAAATGAGGAAGATCAAGCCACTCGAAAATTACTCCAGCTAAAGAGAACAATAATATAAAGACTTTATATACAGTACCAGTCAAAAGTTTGGATGCACCTTCTAATTCGATGTTTTTTCTTTATTTTTATGAATTAAAAGACACTTCATGTATCACAGTAATGATGGATGTCATGTCTCTTTACTTACCTGAGCGGCTCTTGACATAATATGGATTACTACAGTTGCGGAATAGGGCTATTTACTGTATTTTTATTATTCATTGTTTGATCTCAAACGCAGTAAGAAGGCAAGAAATTGCACTAATTAACTTTTGATGAGGCACACCTGTTAAATGAAAAGCATTCCAGGTGACTACCTCATGAAGCTGGTTAAGATAATGCCAATAGTGTGATATATGTAACTAGTAAGTAAGTAAGTAAGTTTAATTTGTATAGCACATTTAAACACAGCGTACACTGACCAAAGTGCTGTGCAGAGTCAGTATTAAAAGACAAATGATCAAAAAGAAAATAAAAAAGAAAGAAATAAAATAAAACTATAATAATAATAATAACAATAACAATAAGCTGATGATTAGGGAAAGGCCAAGGAGTAGAGATGAGTTTTTAGCCTAGATTTAAAGGCAGAGATGGAGGGAGCAGATCTGATATCCGGTGGGAGCTGATTCCAGAGACGTGGAACAGCAACAGAAAAAGCTCTCTCACCTCTCTGCTTCAGCCGCAAGCGAGGTACATGAAGAAGCCCTGTGTTAGAGGATCTTGGAGACCTTTGGACTGAGTGGGGCTGTAAAAGGTCATTGATGTAGGCTGGGGCCAGCCCACTGAGTGCTTTAAAAACAAATAATAAGACTCATCTCATCTCATTATCTCTAGCCGCTTTATCCTTCTACAGGGTCGCAGGCAAGCTGGAGCCTATCCCAGCTGACTACGGGCGAAAGGCGGGGTACACCCTGGACAAGTCGCCAGGTCATCACAGGGCTGACACATAGACACAGACAACCATTCACACTCACGGTCAATTTAGAGTCACCAGTTAACCTAACCTGCATGTCTTTGGACTGTGGGGGAAACCGGAGCACCCAGAGGAAACCCACGCGGACACGGGGAGAACATGCAAACTCCACACAGAAAGGCCCTCGCCGGCCCCGGGGCTCGAACCCAGGACCTTCTTGCTGTGAGGCGACAGCACTAACCACTACACTACCGTGCCGCCAATAATAAGACTTTAAATTGTATTCTGAAAAAGACTGGGAGCCAGTGCAAGGAGGCCAGAATGGGACGACTACATGCTTAAAAAAGGTAGGGACAGTACCAGATGTGAGACATGAACTTAGAATTATTTGAATCGATGGCCCAACAGCATCAAAAACATCCTTTATGATACAGGAAGGAATGGCATCATAGGGGGATCCAGTGGGTTTCATATGTAAAACTAGTTCCCGCAATTCACTGAGAGAGATGGGCTGAAATTGATTAAGAGTAGAAATAGCTAGTGCACGAGAGTGAACAGGTAGAGCAGTTGATAAGGAGGGCGGACATTTTTTTTAATTTAATTTTTTGGGGTTTTGTTTTCGAGTAGAGTTTTTAATTTCGTCCTTGGTTGGTGCAATAACATGGTCCGCCATTTTCTTTTCTTCCGGTTGGCAAACCAACTTAAAGGTGCATTACCGCCACCAACTAGGCTGGAGTATGGAACAGGAGATATGGGGGGGCTATATTCTTTTATTTAGCCATTTCTGTTTCTTTTAAATACTTGATAACAAAGTGATATATCTGACTTGATGCACTCCACCATTTTGTTTTTCTCTACTCATTGTATGAGCTGATAGCCTAGTACTAGAGTAGACAATCAGAGCATACAATTGCTCATATCCAGTGAATGTGGATTGAATAATATATATATAAGACACACCCTGTTAAAATGATAGGTTTTTCTGATGTAAAAAAAAATGAAACCACAATAAATTATTTCAAAACTTTTCCCACCTTTAATGTGACCTATAACCTGTACAATTCAATTGAAAAAAACCCAAATCTGTTAGGGGGAAAAACATGTGCCAGTGGGGGCGTGGCCGAGCGTCGGTTTGTGAATGGAGGGCGGAGTCAGGGAAGGTGAGTGGCCAAATCGCTACACCTGTCATCAATTAATGTGTGTGTGTGTGTGTGTGTGTGTCTCTTGCAGTGACGACGGTGTATAAAAGGAGTAGGAGAGCAGAGGAGTGGTTGGTTGGGACCAGGACACGACTGTGTGTGTCTGTCCTTGTCTTAAAAGTACCATGTCTTTGCTGAAAATCAACAATAAACATGTGTTTGAGCACTAACAAACCGCCTGCCGTACTTCTGTACTCCACTCACATCAGGGCAGCTTTCACAGTGGTGCCGAAACCCAGGAGTGCAGAAGGGAGCCATCCATGGAGTCCTTGCCCTTCAAGGACCTCGTTCATGCCCTCGCCACAGCACAGCAGAACCAGCATCAAGCGCTGATCGCCCTCTGAAAGGAGCAGGAACAACACTTTGAGGCCTTGATGCTGGCCCAACAAGAAGACCGCCAGATGTTCTGGCACCTGCTCGCGTCGACGGGGTCCTCGACCGCCACCGCAGCGGACCCTCCCCACCTCACCCTAACGAAGATGGATCCACACAACGATCCAGAAGCCTTCCTCGCGCTCTTCAAGCAAGCAGCCAAAGTGTGGGGATGGCCGGTCGAGCAGCGTGCAGCGTGCCTACTTCCCCTGTCAACTGGCAAGGCGCAGCTCGCCGCGCTGCAGGTCCCCGCTGACAGCCGGCTCATATACGCAGACTTAAAGTGAGCCATTCTCCAGCGAGTCGGCCACTCCCCAGAACAACAGCATCAGTGCTTCCACACGCTGCGGTTGGAGGAGGTCGACCGGCCGTTCCCGTTAGGCCAACAACTCCAGGACGCCTGCCGGCGGTGGCTGAGGGCAGACAACCGCAACGCCAAGGGAATTATCGACCTGGCAACACTGGAGCAGTTCATCGTGCGACTTCCGGAAGGAACAGCGGAGTGGGTCCAGTGTCATTGCCTGGCGTTGCTGGAACAAGCCATCGAGCTGACAGAGGACCACATGGCGGCGGTTCTGACAGCAGGAAGATGTGCTTCCTTTTCTCCTCTTTCCTCTCTCTCTCTCCCTCTCCCTTTGCTTCCTGTCCTCGCCCTGTGCCCCCATCGTGGAGGCGGGGGCTGGCTCCCCTCCAGGTGAGTGACGTCCATAACACCAGTGCAGAGGGAGAGCCTGGGCTGGTGTGCTGGCACTGCGGAGAGCCGGGACATCTCCAAAGTCAGTGCTCCGCGATGGAGGTGGGAACGGTGGTCCGGGTCCCTGACACACCCGAAACCACCCTCGATCAGGCCGGAGCGTATCGTATACCGGTAAGTGTACAAGGGGATATGTATCAGGCCTTGGTGGATTCCGGCTGTAATCAGACCTCCATCCACCAAAGCGTGGTGCAAGGTGAGGCATTGGGGAGAGCACAAGTAGTGAAGGTATTGTGTGTGCATGGGGATGTTCACAACTACCCTTTTGTGTTCGTCCACATTCTAGTTCAAGGAGAAAAGCATAAAGACAGCGGTTAATTCTTGTTTCACCTACTCGCTGATTGGTGTGAGGCGACAGCGCTAACCACTACACCACCGTGCCGCCATGATACTGTATAAAGAATTCAATTATATTATGGGGTTTTTTTTCAGTTTTTCCAATATGTGGCTCATTTTGATTCTTGAGCCAGCTCATTAGCAATATTAAAGGTCTCATTGCATCGTTTTTTCATTAATTGTGCGGTGGTCTCTAGTATGAATGAACGCCCTGTGAGCCGGTTTTGGTGAAAAAAAATGCTGTGGTTCTCCTGTTTCAGGCTGTTCTAGTTTGGTGGAGGAGTGGGTGGCAGGAGAACGACAGGATTTCAGCTCTTACTCATTAATATTCATGACATGTAAACGTGTTACCTCTGATTGGCTAACAGCAATCAGTAAACGCGTTACCTCTGATTGGCTAACAGCACTGTGATGCTACCTCCAGTGGGTCAGAACAAGCGGATGTGGGTCTCTTTGTAAAAACTGTTCTGATTGGCTATTATGGTCTCGACATCGATGTTTTGACCAATAACAATGTAGATAACACAAATTTTACATCACATTCAACGAGATTTAAACGAGACTAAAGATGGCGACTTATAAATAATGTGTAAACATCGTTGGAGTTAATAAAGTTTGAACAGTATGAAGGAACATACCCGAACCCCCCGAAATTAATTTAAAAAAAAATTCTCAACGGATTTGGCATAATATAAAAAGATCGTTTTTTACTCAGAAAAAGCGGAAATCCGCCGAAAAGTGGAAAACTCTCATCCCTGCCTAGCTTGTGACCATGTCATGCATGCTATTTTGTAACAAAAACCTTCGAACAAGAAGTTCATGTTTTACTTACAGCTTGTGAGCTGGTGGTCGATCGTCTTGACAGCACAGATCCAAGTATTAAAAACAACCTCGAAGCAAAACCACTACTGAAGGCACCGAAGTTTGAAAAGTCACTGTGGTTGAAATGATCAGAACACAGTACTAATGTTGCATTATACTTCGCTGGTGGTGTTCCAAAGATAAATTCCAACCATTTCTTCTTCAGCTCTTCTATCTTGGGCAAGAAATGCAATGTTGATGTGTTACTGCCACAAATAATACAGGCACGAACTTGTTCAGACATGTTTTCAACTTGCTGTTAGGTCCTCTTCGTTAGCTACTGACGAGATGGGCTGTGCTGTCTCTCCTCGCGCTTAAATCCGAACTTTCTTCCCATGGGTGGTCGCAAGTCAAGGTGGGCGAGGCCATGAATACTAATTTTCGAAGTGACGTAAGTTCGTAGGGCTTTTTCAGATTCGCTCGTTTTTCCGACTATTTTCTTTCATAAGCTAATACAGGGAATGGGAGTAGAATTACATTTTCACATGCAGCATGCATATGCAACTCGGAGTGAACTATGGTATTTCAAAAAGAGCCAGTATTAAATGTTTTTGGTGGAAGGGCACCTTTAACAAATTGCAACACCTTAAAGGGAAGAAAAATGTCCTTGTTCATAGCTTAATGGCATATTATTATTATTATTTTTATTATTATTATTATTATTATTGCTTTGGATATTAAAATCACCCAGGTCAAGTCATATTGAAATAAATTATGTGAACATCCTGTACATTTAAGTAGACAGGTATTAGGATAGTGAGCCACAAATGTACGTCAAAACAAGAAGAGCATAAAAGAGCTCACTTCACCATTCAGTCAAGTGAGTAACTTATGGAGAGCAGTCATCCATCCATCCGTCCATTATCTCTAGCCACTTTATCCTGTTCTACAGGGTCGCAGGCAAGCTGGAGCCTATCCCAGCTGACTACGGGTGAGAAGCAGGGTACACCCTGGACAAGTCGCCAGGTCATCACAGGGCTGACGCATAGACACAGACAACCATTCACACTCACATTCACAGCTACAGTCAATTTAGAGCCACCAGTTAACCTAACCTGCATGTCTTTGGACTGTGGGGGAAACCAGAGCATCCAGAGGAAACCCATGCAGACACGGGGAGAACATGCAAACTCCACACAGAAAGGCCCTCGCCGGCCACTGGGCTCGAACCCGGACCTTCTTGCTGTGAGGCGACAGTGCTAACTACTACACCACCATGCCACCCCAAGAGAAGTGATGTTTTTCTAAAAAAATATATATATACTAGTGCATCTCAAAAAATTAGAATATTGTGAAAAAGTTCAATATTTTCCATCAGTTATTTAAAAAAGTGAAAATGTTATATATTATAGACTCATTACACATAAACTAAAATGTTTCAAGCATTTTTCTATTTTAATTGTAATCAGTATGGCATACAGTACAAAAACATAAACAAAACCCCATCTCAAAATATTAGAATATTTCATTTCAAGTTTGAGTAAAACAGTATGAACACGGTGTGTCTCTCGGTCTAGTTCAGTACACACAACCACAATCATGGGGAAGACTGCTGACTTGACTGTTGTCCAGAAGATGATCACTGATGCCCTCCACAAGGAGGGTAAGCCACAAAAGGTCATTGCTGAAAAGGGTGGCTGGAAAAGGTGCGCAAGCAACAGGGATGGCCGCAGTCTTGAGAGGATTGTCAAGAAAAGTTGATTCAAGAACTTGGGAGAGCTTCACAAGGAGTGGACTGAGGCTGGTGTCAGTGTATCAAGACCCATCACGAACAGACATCTTCAAGAAAGGGGCTACAACTTTCGCATTCCTAATATCAAGCTACTCCTGAGCCAGAGACAATGTCAGAAGTGTCTTATCTGGGCTAAGGAGAGAAAGAAATGGACTGTTGCTCAGTGGTCCGTCCTCTTTTCAGATGAAAGTACATTTTGCATTTAATTTGGAAATCACGGTTCTAGAGTCTGGAGGAAGAGTGGAGAGGCACAGAATCCAAGGTGTTTGAAGCCCAGTGTGAAGTTTCCACAGTCTGTGATGACTTGGGGTGCCATGTCATCTGCTGGTGTTGGTCCACTGTATTTTATCAAGTCCAAAGTCAACACAGCCATCTACCAGGAGATTTTAGAGCACTTCCTGCTTCCATCTGCTGACGAGCTTTTTGGAGATGCTGATTTCCTTTTCCAGCAGGACTTAGCACCTACCCACAGTGCCAAAACTACTACCAAATGGTTTGCTGACCATGATATTACTGTGTTTGATTGGCCAGCCAACTTGCCTGACCTGAACCCCATACAGAATCTATGGGGTATTGTCAAGAGGATGATGAGGAACAGCGAACCCAAAAATACAGATACGCTGAAGGCCACTATCAAAGCAACCTGGGCTTCAATAACACCTCAGCAGTGCCACAGACTGATCACCTCCATGCCACACCGCATTGATACAGTAATTCATGGTAAAGGAGCCCCAACCAAGTATTGAGTGTATAAATGAATATACTTTTCAGAAGTTGGACATTTCTGTATTGTAAATCCTTTTTTTTTTATTGATCTTAGGGAATATTCTAATAATTTCAGATACTGGATTTCTGATTTTCATGAGCTATAAGCCATAATCATCAAAATTAAAACAAAAAAGGCTTTAAATATTTCACTTTACATGTAATGAATATAGAAGATATGAAAGTTTACCTTTTTGAATTAAATTATGAAAAAAGGAACTTTTTCATGGTATTCTAATTTTTTGAGATGCACTAGTATGTATGTGTATATATATATATATATATATATATATATATATATATATATATAGGACATAATGGATTAGATAATGTCAACTAGCTAGCAAATGGTAGCTCAGTCAGTTGTGACACAACTTCGAACTAATTTAAACTTCAAAAGTGCACAGTGGGAGTAAACAACACCATATTGTCTGTTCATATATAGTCATTGGCTGAGATACATGGCAAGGTTCATCTCCGTATAATGACACTGAATAAATAGGTTTATATTAATGTGTTTTTTTTTCTTTTTTATCAGAACATAGAAACTAGGTGTGGTTTCTCAGGCTAAATCCATCACAGTCATTGTAATGGTTGGACCCAAAGACTATCATCTCCTCTCCCAAACCTGCAGCATAGCCAGCTCTTCACTACGATCCCTGAATTTTCAAGCTAGACCCAGAAACCTGTTCCAGCCTTCAGGCCTCGGTACTCGCCAAACGATTTCTCTAATTATTTAGGTAGAAAAATCTTTGTGTCTTTGGCTGTACATTAAACACTTACCATTTTTTTCCAAGCTACATAATGATGTTCTTGTTCGTTTGGATGCTTGGTTCAAAGATTCACTTTATTATAATCTTTATTACATGTACAATAAATAAAACATTTATTAACATGTTTATTAATCATATTTCCAAGTATGTTAGTAGTCTTTCAATAACACATCTGCAGAAATACTGCTCTAGTTATCAGTTGTGCCTTGTGTTATTTAGGACTTTCGTGAATAAACATATAGAGCGGCGGCTACCTTAATGATCTTTTGGCCATTGCAAATGTACAAGAGACTTTCAATATGTAGATTGTGCATAAATAGTTACTCAAACTTCCACTGGAGACGGGGGAAAGAAAAGTTGATTCCCGATTAATAATAATAATAATAATAATAATAATACATTTTATTTAAGGCGCCTTTCAGGACACTCAAGGTCACCTCACAATACACATAAATGACAATAAAAAGAAAAAAGACAATATACCGTAAATGCAATAAGATAAAATAAAATCAGAAATCAGCAGTAGTGGATGACAAGTTATAGTGAGTAGGCAAGTTTGAAAAGGTGGGTTTTTAAACAGGTTTTGAAGATGGATAATGAGTTAATGTTCCTTATGTCAGGGGGGAGGGAGTTCCAGAGGCGAGGGGCAGAGCGGCTAAAGGCTCTGGACCCCATGGTGGACAGACAGGCAGAGGGCACAGCGAGGCTGATGGAGGGGGCTGACCTGAGTGTCTGGGAGGGAGTGTTGATGTGGAGAAGGTCGGAGAGGTATGGGGGGGCGAGGTTGTGAATGGCCTTGAAAGTGTGGAGCAGGATTTTAAAGTCTATGTGAAATTTGAGAGGAAGCCAGTGGAGCTGTTGGAGGACAGGAGTGATATGATTGATGGATGGAGTTCTAGAGACAAGACGAGTGGCTGAGTTCTGGACCAGTTGGAGCTTATGGATGGACTTGTGGGGGAGACTGAAGAGGAGGGAGTTACAGTAGTCGAGGCAGGATGTGACTAAAATGTGGACCAAGATGGCAGCGCTATTAGAAGTAAGGGACGGATGGAGGCGATTAATATTGCGAAGATGGAAGTAGGCCGACCGGGTAACATTATTAACGTGGGTTTGGAATGACAAAGAGCTGTCAAGGACGACACCCAGGCTCTTAACCTGAAGGGAAGGGGAAACAGAGGAGTTGTCAATGAGGATGGTGAATCTGGGAGTGTTAGTGAGAATGGATTTAGAACCAACGAGGAGGACCTCAGTTTTATCACTGTTGAGTTTGAGAAAGTTGGAGGAGAGCCAGGATTTGATTTCCTGTAAACAGACAGAGGGAGGGGGGTGGGAAGGTGGAGGTGGGTTCAGAGGAGAGGTAAAGCTGGGTGTCGTCGGCATAACAATGGAAATGGATGTTGTATTTACGGAAAATATGACCAAGAGGAAGGAGATAGATGATAAATAGGATGGGACCGAGGACAGAGCCTTGGGGAACACCAGAGGAGAGGGGAGAGGGTTGGGATGTGAATGTCTTTAGCTGGATGAACTGAGTGCGGCCAGAGAGGTAGGAAATGAACCAGTCCAGGGGTGTGTCAGATAATACAATAGATGCTAGCCTATCGAGGAGGATGGTGTAGGATTACTTAGCGTATCAGATCACGTGACACTGTTCCACAAGTATTGATACCTTTGTCCACAGTTATCGACACCGTTCCACAATTATCGACATCCAGATGATTATTTTTTTTTTTAAAATAATCAGTATGTGGTATTAAGTTAACAAAACAGTTTTTATTTCAAATTTGTTTTACATAGATTTATATTTAGTACAAAATATCTTTTATATAAATATATGGGGGCGGCACGGTGGTGTAGTGGTTAGCGCTGTCGCCTCACAGCAAGAAGGTCCGGGTTCGAGCCCCGTGGCCGGCGAGGGCCTTTCTGTGTGGAGTTTGCATGTTCTCCCCGTGTCCGCGTGGGTTTCCTCCGGGTGCGCCGGTTTCCCCCACAGTCCAAAGACATGCAGGTTAGGTTAACTGGTGACTCTAAATTGAGCGTAGGTGTGAATGTGAGTGTGAATGGTTGTCTGTGTCTATGTGTCAGCCCTGTGATGACCTGGCGACTTGTCCAGGGTGTACCCCGCCTTTCGCCCGTAGTCAGCTGGGATAGGCTCCAGCTTGCCTGCGACCCTGTAGAAGGATAAAGCGGCTAGAGATAATGAGATGAGATGAGATGTTGATTTTTTTAAATTGAGATTTTAAATTTACATCTAAAAATATAAAATGTCTACTGATATTGTAATATGTGGTAGATATTTACAACAAACTGCAAAAAATATTTTCTGAATGGAACGGAAAAATCTGAATATTTCAAGCATTTAATTTTTTTTTAATATGCTAGGAATATAATTCTGGTCTAATTCTATTTATTGCAAATACTCTAAGCATTCCATTCTGTTATGAATCAGAAAATAAATTATTAAAAATCACAGCACTTTTATTTTTTTAAAAGTACTTCATCTACTTCAATAATGTTACACAAAGATCGATCCATAACAGTTGTAAATGTCACTTAATTCCACAGGGTGTCGATAATGATGGACACCAGTGAAAGTGATCACTATTATCGACACCTCACTTGACTTCTCAAACGCGCGTTTAGATACAAAATGGCAATTGTCAACTGAAAGAGTCAGAAACAAAGTAGGTTTCGACAAGGATATCATGAAATATCGGTGAATTTGATAAGTAAAAACATGTCCATGATCTTTCCACCATGCTTATCTGTGATAACGTCTGGATTTTCCTCAAATTGCTGATCACGCTAAAAAAAATTTAAAATTCCAGCTCAGGTAACGAGCTGTGTCATCAGATGACCAGATCAAAGAGCGAGGAGGATCTTCCGGTTGATTGATTAACCAAGAATAACTGTTGTAACCGAAACTCACCTTTGTAAAATTGTTGTTTTTTTTTATTGGTAAATCTGAAAAGGTGTCGATAACTATGGACTGTCGATAATTGTAGCCGCCGCTCTAGTTGTTTCATAAAACGAGCAGTCCAGTCCTAAAGTAGTGCTTTCCCTGAGATTTAATGTAAATGTGCCAAACATGCGACATGAGCAGCCCTTTTTGCATCTGCACCCAAAATAGGCAGTGTACACTTTTAAAGACATATTTATGGCAGATGTTTAACATGTGTAGAGGCTAAACAAAGGCCATCCAGTGACATCCACATTCATATCAACTCAGAAAGCGGGACAGGTCCTCTCTGATCTCAGCCTCGTCCCACGGTCCGTGGATGTTGTCTTTGTGTCTCTGTAGATGCACCAGCAGCAGCGGACACACCAGCGTTAGTACTACTAGAGCAAGACAGAGAAGAAGAGCTCCAGCAGGCCACAAAGTGCCGACACTTACAACTCCACACGCACACACTATCCCGGCTGCCCAGGGGAAAGTCCACTCAGCCGCCTGCCTCAGTCGCTGCAGAAGACACGGCCAGAGTGCAAAGATGAGCAGGGCGCAGCTCAGCATGGCGAAAGTGTGCAGGGTCCCGGTGAGGCGTGATGCCAAGCAAACCGAGGCAAAGAGCGCTGCGTTGAGTGAAAGGCTGCCCGGCAGGCTCGGCTGTGTGTAGGGGAAAGACACCAGGTGTGCCATGAGCATGCCAGCGGACATGGCGTACACCGTATCCGTGCTCACAGACTCGGTCAGCGTCTTGAGCACTGGTGAGAAACCAAAGGTGAAGGCCATGAACACGGCAGCGCTCTGCAGGTCGGCACAGCGCGTTCGTTCTCGGCTGGTTCCTCCTCCCAAAGCCTCGTAGAGCATATAGCCTAGAACCGAGCATCCCAGGCCAGTCCAAAGCAGCGTCGAAGGACCCACATTTCCCTGCTCCATATAGGACCACAGCGTGAGGAACAGCGCCACACACGAGAGCTGCTGAGAGACGAGCCCGGCTTCTCGAACCACCGCCCAGTAGCTGTACTGATGCACTCTGATGTTGCGTCGAAGCTCTTCTAGGAAGCGGCGGTCCACGTAGTTGTCAGGAAACGGCTGGCGCTCATACAGCACTTTACGCCACGGCACAGCTGGAGTAGCACCTGCATCACTGTCTGCTCCCATTGCCTGAAATGATCTTCAGTACAGAGAAAGCTTTTTTTAGACTACGGTCGAATCCCACATTGCTCCCTAATCCCTTGTAATACAGTATATTATAACATGAGTGACAGGCTCAACAGCACACTGGGTTTGACAGACAGGAAGTGTTAGTGAGCATTATCTGTACCTCTGCGGTGGGTTAATGAAGATTTACAGTGCAACCCGTTGATACTTGGCCATGATGACAGGAATCCAGGATGAGCAAGTTTTATATCACGCTTTCACGGTTCATAGAAGCGACGCAGGTTGATGACGTCACCACCAGCCTCGATTACACGCAAGACAACCCGGAAATCCACATCTCAGAAAACTACTGAACGATTAATCTGGTAAACACGATACAGGCAGCGCTCAAAACTCTCCCAGGACCGACTCCGAGTCCTCTGCCACTGAACAAGCCTCGTTTGTGCTCCAGGAATTCCCGGAAGTGATGCCTTTGAAAACAGGAAGCGCGCATGTGCAGTTGTGGCTCCTGCTGAAAGAGGAAAGCAGGAGGCTGGACTGAGGAAGGTGTGTAGTGTAGACAAATACACTAGCGTTCAAAAGTTTGGGGTCACTTTGAAATGTCCTTATTTTTGAAAGAAAAGCACTGTTCTTTTCAACGAAGATCACTTTAAACTAATCAGAAATCCACTCTATACATTGCTAATGTGGTAAATGACTATTCTAGCTGCAAATGTCTGGTTTTTGGTGCAATATCTCCATAGGTGTACACTGAGTGCAGAATTATTAGGCAAGTGAGTATTTTGACCACAACATCCTTTTAATGCATGTTGTCCCACTCCAAGCTGTTTAGGCTTGAAAGCCTACTACCAATTAAGTATATCAGGTGCTGTGCATCTGTGTAATGAGAGGGGGTGTGTGTGGTCTAATGACATCAACACCCTATATCAGGTGTGCATAATTATTAGGGCAACCTCTTTTCCTCTGGCAAAATGGGTCAGAAGAGAGATCTGACAGACTTTGAAAAGTCTAAAATTGTGAGATGTCTTGCAGACGGATGCAGCACTCTTGAAATTGCGAAGATGTTGAAACGTGATCACCGAACAATCAAACGTTTCATTGCAAATAGTCAACAGGGTCGAAAGAAGCGTGTGGGGAAAAAAAAAGGTGCAAAATAACTGCACATGATCTGCGGAAAATCAAGCGTGAAGCTAACAAGCAGCCATTAGCATCCAGTTCTGCCATATTCCAGAGTTGCAACATTCCTGGAGTGTCAAAGAGTACAAGGTGTGCAATACTGAGGGACATGGCCAAGGTAAGGAAGGCTGAAAAACGACCACCACTGAGTAAGGCACACAAGATAAAACGTCAAGACTGGGCCAAGAAATATCTTAAGACTGATTTTTTCTAAGGTGCTGTGGTCTGATGAGATGAGTGACTCTGGATGGGCCAGATGGATGGGCCTGTGGCTGGATCAGTAATGGGCACAGAGCTCCACTCCGACTCAGACGCCAGCAAGGTGGAGGTGGAGTACTGCTATGGGCTGGTATCATCAAAGACGAGCTTGTTGGACCTTTTTGAGTTGAGGATGGACTCAAACTCAACTCCCAGACCTACTGCCAGTTCCTGGAAGAAACCTTCTTCAAGCAGTGGTATAGGAAAAAGTCAGCATCTTTCAAGAACAACATGATTTTCATGCAGGATAATGCTCCATCTCATGCGTCCAAATACTCCACTGCGTGGCTAGCCAGTAAAGGTCTGAAAGGTGAAAAAATAATGACATGGCCCCCTTGTTCACCTGACCTAAACCCCATAGAGAACCTGTGGTCCATTATAAAACGTGAGGTCTACAAAGAGGGAAAACCGTACACCTCTCTGAACAGCATCTGGGAGGCCGTGGTTGCTGCTGCACACAATGTTGGTCGTGAACAGATAAAGAAATTGACAGAATCTATGGATGGAAGGCTTTTGAGTGTCCTCATGAAGAAGGGTGGCTATATTGGTCACTGATTTGTTTTGTGTTTGAATGTCAGATATGTTTATTTACAAATCTGGAGTTGTCATATCAGTGTACCTGGTGAAAATAAATAAGTGAAATGGCTACATATTTGGTTTTTATTAAGTTGCCTAATAATTCTGCACAGTGAAAGTTACCTGAACACATACATATTCTCCTAAAATGGCCAAAACTAAAAACACCCCACTCTAACTTCCATACATATTCAGCTTTGATATTTGTCTTTTTGTTTGATTGAGAACATAGTTGTTGTTCAATAATAAAACTAATCCTCAAAAATACAACTTGCCTAATAATTCTGCACTCCGTGTATAGAGGCCCATTTCCAGCAACTCTCACTCCAGTGTTCTAATGGTACAATGTGTTTGCTCATTGCCTCAGAAGGCTAATGGATGATTAGAAAACCCTTGTACAATCATGTTAGCACAGCTGAAAACAGTTGAGCTCTTTAGAGAAGCTATAAAACTGACCTTCCTTTGAGCAGATTGAGTTTCTGGAGCATCACATTTGTGGGGTCGATTAAATGCTCAAAATGGCCAGAAAAATGTCTCGACTATATTTTCTATTCATTTTACAACTTATGGTGGGAAATAAAAGTGTGACTTTTCATGGAAAACACAAAACTGTCTGGGTGACCCCAAACTTTTGAACGGTAGTGTAGATTTCTTAAATGGCATCTGAGAAATATATACATATACAAAGACTTTTCATACACTGTACTTTATTTAAAGCTAGACTGACAAGGAGCTGGTCATTGACTTTGGGAGGTCCAGACCAAGGTCACGACCAGTTCTGATTGAAGGAGTCGAGGTAGAGGCTGTGGATTCCTACAAGTACCTCGGGCTGTGGCTGGACTTGCAACACAGGGACAGAGCAGGCTATACTTCCTGAGGAGGCTGCGGTCCTTTAACATCTGCAGGAAACTCCTGTGGATGTTCTATCAGTCTGTGGTCGCCAGTGTCCTGTTTTACACCGTGGTGTGCTGGGGGGGAGCACATCCAAGAAGGACACATCCAGGCTGGACAAACTGATCAGGCGGGCCGGCTCTGTGGTCGGCGTGAAGCTGGACTCTCTGGTGACGGTGGCAGAGAAGAGGTCTATGGACAAACTATTGAACATCATGGACGATGCCAGTCACCCTCTGCACACCATCATGAGCAACCAGAGGAGCCTGTTCAGTGACAGAATGCTCCTTCCCAAGTGCAGGACGAACAGACTCAAAAACTCCTTTGTCCCTCACGCCATCAGACTGTACAGCTCCTCTCTGGGGGGGAGGAGGGGGAACAGGAGGACAGAGGACAGGAAGGAGCAGTAGCCTAGCCTAACAATAAGCAATACCGGACAATGTGCAATATCTCTCCTGCTGCCCCCCCCTCCTCTCTTCCCCATATCTTATTCTTTTTATATTTGTATATCTCAACTCATTATCTGTAGCCGCTTTATCCTGTTCTACAAGGTCGCAGGCAAGCTGGAGCCTATCCCAGCTGACTACGGGCGAAAGGCGGGGTACACCCTGGACAAGTCGCCAGGTCATCACAGGACTGACACATAGACACAGACAACCATTCACACTCACATTCACACCTACGGTCAATTTAGAGTCACCAGTTAACCTAACCTGCATGTCTTTGGACTGTGGGGGAAACCGGAGCACCCGGAGGAAACCCATGCGGACACGGGGAGAACATGTAAACTCGGCACACAAAGGCCCTCGCCGGCCACGGGGCTCGAACCCAGGACCTTCTTGCTGTGAGGCGACAGCGCTAACCACTACACCACCGTGCCGCCTATTTTTATATTTATATATGTAAATAATTTAATTTATCTAGAATTTTTTTTCTCTATTTTCTATTCTCTGTTTATCTGTAATGATGCTGCTGGAATCTTAATTTCCCTGAGGGAACCCTCTCAAAGGGATCAATAAAGTTCTATCGAATCTAATCTTTCAGATTTTTCATGAAAATAATTTTCCCTGACACCCAGTTATTTTTCTTTAGTGGACCAAAGGCTCCTAAATTCGAATCACAGACTTCAAATTTTATTAGTTTTTTAAAATAGAACAATTAATGAATTTAAGGCCATGTGGCTCGAAATTCTCCGCTATTTTTTCCTGCTTCGCCATGACCCAATTCAAGATACTATGTCATGCATGACGTGGTGGGCTTTCCCTGTTCGTGCAAGGCATTGTGGGATACAAATTTGAAACAGGAGAGAAAATTAGACACAAGTGTGCAAATGAAACGTGAAAGACCGACTACGGTCGCGGAAAGCGAGAAAAGACGTTATGTTGCAAAGGAAAGGAAACGCAGGACCAAACTAATAAATATCGGCGGTCAGCGAGCACCTCGGTGTGATCAGCTGTTCGTTTAGCGACAGAATGATGTAACTGTCAGTGCACGGTCAAGGTAAACCTGTAGATGGCAGTAATGCAACACTGTGGATGCCAGCTGCTGTAAAACCCAAAAGAAGAAGAAGGTAAACCTACGCATGCGCACACGGACTTCCTCTGCCTGCTTGACTGTGCGAAGTGAGTGATTTCATGCACATTATTTGCGAGGGAATGGTTTGGGTTTTTTGTGAGATATTACAGAAATAAGCATATATCACAACGACTAAATTTCAGAGGGAACTAAATTTCACCGATTTTCTGAAATCGAAAGGCTGTTTAGCTTTAAAGTAGGCTAGATATCCATACAAATCTTGATCTTTTTGCAAATTATGCATCAAAATGTTAATATCTATACTACATATCATTGGCGCCTCAGTCTTGGGAGACCATACGGGTAGCGCCCTTGTAGTGTCGTCTGTCTCTGGGTTTCTGGCATCGTCTGCTGTGACTGAGCAGGCCGATGCGCGAGTTGCAGTCCCTCTTGCAGTTGGTGCAGACGTACTGGGATGTCTGTGTTGCTGGGGTTGCTGCCGCACTCTTCTGTCTCACTTGTTTCTCTGCAGCTTGCTGGCCTCTCTTCACATCGGCGTCTGCTATGCCCTGTCGTACAAGCTGTCTCCAGGTTCCTCGGTCCTCGGCCTGCGCTTCCCAGCTTTCAGGAAGAATGCTGCATGCCTTGAGGTCCCTCTTACACACATCCTTGTCGCGGAGTGAGGGGCGGCCGACTCTTCTGTTGCCGGTGGCCAGCTGTCCGTACAGGATGTCCTTTGGTATCCTCCCATCCTCCATACGCCAGATGTGTCCCAGCCATCGAAGGCGGTGCTGGCTCAGAAGGGAGTATATGCTCGGGATGTTTGCGCGCTGCAGGATCACACTGTGTGGGACGCGGTCTTGCCAGCTGATTCTCAAGATGCACTTGAGGCACCGCGTGTGGAAGGAGTTGAGCCGGCGTTCTTGCCTCATGTAGGTGCTCCAGGTCTCACTTCCGTATAGTAGGGTGCTGAGAACGCAGGCCTGGTAGACGCGGATCTTGGTGTGCTCTGTCAGCGTGTTGTTTTCCCACACTCTCTTCGTTAGCCGAGCCATGATGGTGTTCGCCTTTCCGAGCCGTTTGTCCAGTTCTACGTCCAGCGAGAGAGTGTTGTTGATGGTCGACCCCAGGTATGTGAAGCTGTTGACTGCTTCCAGGGTGACGCCGTCAATTTTGATGGAAGGGTTAGTAAGTGTATCCTGTGCGCTGACGTTAGTCTTTTTCAGGCTGATGGTGAGCCCGAACTGCTTGCAGTCATCAGCGAAGTGCTCTCCGAGTCTCTGGAGGACATCCTCGGTGTGGGTCACAAGGGCTGCATCTTTAAAGTGGTCGGCATGTTGTGTAAATCAAATGGTGCCAGCCCCCCAAAAATCCATTTTAATTCCAGTTTGTAAAGCAACAAAACAGGACAAACACCAAGGGGGATGAATACTTTTGCAAGGCACTGTATCAGCATACTGTGTACATCTGTGGCATGTGCATACATTTGATGAATACATGCTGGTGCAGGCAGGACGGTGGTGTAGTGGTTAGCGCTGTCGCCTCACAGCAAGAAGGTCCGGGTTCGAGCCTCGTGGCCGGCGAGGGCCTTTCTGTGCGGAGTTTGCATGTTCTCCCCGTGTCCGCGTGGGTTTCCTCCGGGTGCTCTGGTTCCCCCACAGTCCAAAGACATGCAGGTTAGGTTAACTGGTGACTCTAAATTGACCGTGAGTGTGAATGATTGTCTGTGTCTATGTGTCAGCCCTGTGATGACCTGGAGACTTGTCCAGGGTGTACCCCGCCTTTCACCCGTAGTCAGCTGGGATAGGCTCCAGCTTGCCTGCGACCCTGTAGAACAGGATAAAGCAGCTACAGATGAGATGAGACATGCTGGTGCTTCTTGCACACAAAATCACTGCACTGGGCAAACAAAATTGACCGATGAGCCACTCATCACTCTCAGCAAAGTTTCTTGAGCTTGTTCAAATCACTTTCCTGGGGGGGGGGAACAAAAACAAGCTGTGCCACATCTCAAACAGGTCATCATCCCAGTCAATCTTTTGATCATTTTATCTGATTCTACTTTGTGTCATCTGTGCCACATATCTGCACCGTGTGAGCACCAAAATCAATAATTATACTCATATGATTCGGCACGGTGGTGTAGTGGTTAGCGCTGTCGCCTCATAGCAAGAAGGTCCGGGTTCGAGCCCCGTGGCTGGCGAGGGCCTTTCTGTGCGGCGTTTGCATGTTCTCCCCGTGTCCGCGTGGGTTTCCTCCGGGTGCTCCGGTTTCCCCCACAGTCCAAAGACATGCAGGTTAGGTTAACTGGTGACTCTAAATTGACCGTAGGTGTGAATGTGAGTGTGAATGGTTGTCTGTGTCTGTGTGTCAGCCCTGTGATGACCTGGCGACTTGTCCAGGGTGTACCCCACCTTTCGCCCGTAGTCAGCTGGGATAGGCTCCAGCTTGCCTGTGACCCTGTAGAACAGGATAAAGCAGCTACAGATAATTGATAATAAGAGCTCCTTATAATCATTTCACTCTTGCACTTTCCTACCTCTGTGTATCCTCATGGTCAGGAGTGGGTGAGAGTCCTGGTGAGTTTCCATTCACTCAGTCCAACCCAAAGACTTAATCTCGAGCCCTGAAAACAATCCTGTTCTCCACTCTGCCCATATACAGCTAATGAACTTGTAAGGTAAAAATATATTTTACTACAGTTACATAACGGTTTGTCACAGTTCAGTCTACGCTGTATGATGAATGTTGGTTGATGGATGGACTAACAGGTAACACTGTCATATTATTGAGACTGGATCGAAGTCAGGAGACTCAAGAGAAGGAAGATCGTTAAAATAAAGAGTGAATTGACGACAGTGGTCCTTGAAAGTTTGTGGACCCTTTAGAATTTATGTTTCTGCATAAATATGACCTAAAACATCATCAGATTTTCACACAAGTCCTAAAAGTAGATCAAAAGAACCCAGTTAAACTAATGATACAAAAATATTATACTTGCTCATTTATTTATTGAGGAAAATGATCCAATATTACATATCTGTGAGTGGCAAAAGTATGTGAACCTCTAGGATTAGCAGTTAATTTGAAGGTGAAATTAGAGTGCGGTGTTTTCAATCAATGGGATGACAATCAGGTGTGAGTGGACACCCTGTTTTATTTAAAGAACAGGGATCTATCAAAGTCTGATCTTCACAACATTTTTGTGGAAGTGTATCATGGCATGAACAAAGGAGATTTCTGAGGACCTCAGAAAAAGTGTTGTTGATGCTCATCAGGCTGGAAAAGGTTACAAAACCATCTCTCAAGAGTTTGGACTCCACCAATCCACAGTCAGAGATTGTGTACAAATGGAGGAAATTCAAGACCATTATTACCCTCCCCAGGAGTGGTTGACCAACAAAGATCACTCCAAGAGCAAGGTGTGTAAATAGTCGGCGAGGTCGCAAAGGACCCCAGGGTAACTTCTAAGCAACTGAAGGCCTCTCTCACATTGGCTAATGTTAATGTTCATGAGTCCAGCATCAGGAGAACACTGAACAACAATGGTGTGCATGGCAGGGTTGCAAGGAGAAAGCCACTGCTCTCCAAAAAGAGCATTGCTGCTCGTCTGCAGTTTGCTAAAGATCACATGGACAAGCCAGAAGGCTATTGGAAAAACGTTTTGTGGACAGATGAGACCAAAACAGAACTTTTTGGTTTAAACGAGAAACGTTTTGTTTGGAGAAATGGAGACACTGCATTCCAGCATTAGAACCTTATCCCATCTGTGAAACATGGTGGTGGTAGTATCATGGTTTGGGCCTGTTTTGCTGCTTCTGGGCCAGGATGGCTTGCCATCACTGATGGAACAATGAATTCTGAATTATACCAGCGAATTCTAAAGGAAAACATCAGGACATCTGTCCATGAATTTAATCTCAAGAGAAGGTGGGTCATGCAGCAAGACAACGACCCTAAGCACACAAGTCGTTCTACCAAAGAATGGTTAAAGAAGAATAAAGTTAATGTTTTGGAATGGCCAAGTCAAAGTCCTGACCTTAATCCAATCGAATTGTTGTGGAAGGACCTGAAGCGAGCAGTTCATGTGAGGAAACCCACCAACATCCCAGAGTTGAAGCTGTTCTGTACGGAGGAATGGGCTAAAATTCCTCCAAGCCGGTGTGCAGGACTGATCAACAGTTACCGCAAACGTTTAGTTGCAGTTATTGCTGCACAAGGGGGTCACACCAGATACTGAAAGCAAAGGTTCACATACTTTTGCCACTCACAGATATGTAATATTGGATCGTTTTCCTCAATAAATAAATGACCAAGTATCATATTTTTGTCTAACTGGGTTCTCTTTATCTACTTTTAGGACTTGTGTGGAAATCTGATGATGTTTTAGGTCATATTTACGCAGAAATCTAGAAAATTCTAAAGGGTTCACAAACTTTCAAGCACCACTGTAAGTGTGAAGTCCACAAGGGGTTTAATTTGTGAATCTTTAATCGTCCTTATTTGTATGTGTATTAGTTTTGAGGCCATGGTGTTGTCTCAGGCTTTACTGATCTCTGCGTGCCATGTTTACCCATGATCCCCCTCTCTGTGTGCGACAAACACACGCATTTGTTAATGCAGAAGTATAAACCAGGCTTTACACTCCATCATACCATACATGTCAATGATGATCTTAAAACAGCATAAAAAGGATAAAGAAAGGATTCCAAAACTTTATCATTAAAATTTTAATGAATTCTGTATGAACTCTGATTTGAAACTCACAAAGCTCCACAATGGCAGTCAGTACATCATCACAGCAAATCAACAGTATTAATGAAACATGACCAAAGCAAATATGAATCCAGGCGTTTTAGAGAATGTCCATCAGAACGTTTCCTGTTACACGTCATATAGACTGGAGGTGTGCATCGGGACATGGATCCTTCCAGGCCAAACAGGAACACACATACGAAGAAGCCCGGGCGACAAAAAGGGCATCTTCATTAACATGGGAGCGAACTGGGTTCTTGTGTAGCGCTCATCACGTTCATCCATTTGTCCAACTTATGCCCAGGTCAGAGGGCAGAAAGACCTGCTGCGACCTGCCATCAGTTGGGTGGTGACTGATCACAGGTGGACGCAGGCATTTTGCATCAAATCCTTCGCTGTGGTCAGACGTATTGCAAGACACAGAGGTTTTAAGCTGTTACGACAGGATGCAACCAGTCGGAAGCAGAAGCAGGTTGACGCAGTGCACAGAAAACCTTTAAAATAATAATAATGCCATAAGACTGCTCGCAGGTTGTTGTAAACTATTTACAGGTGCAGTCTGCGTCTACCTGCGATGCATCGCAGCCATCTCTAAAGACTCATCTTCCCCTGTATCAGCCTGCTTCAACCTACGACTGGTCGTTCAAGCGTTGCACGACCGCCTGCCTCTACATGTGTCAACCTGCTATTTGCACCGATTGGAAGTGAATCGCAGCTGAAATGCAAATAGATCGTGATCCACTTGTGTCAACCTGCTTCTACTAAAGACCCTCTGCAACACTCCGCCATTATCTGCGTCCTTGTGCGTCGTCGCAAGACCAGTCTTGCATCTACCTGCGATATCGTAACGCAAATAGACACATGTAGTTGAAAACTAGTTGCAGCCTGCCGTCTGACCTGGGCATTAAAGGAGAACTGAAGGCAAATTTTTATCATCAAAATTCTATTTCTCATTTTATGAAATGTAGGAATGCATTTCTGACAGCTATTTTGTCGCTGCTATAGCAAGTTATGAGTGTTTGAAATATGCTCTGTAATACATCAGTCCATATGTCAAAGCAACGGCTGTAAACGAGATGCGTTGAGACCTGTGCGAGACATCGTAGGACAGAAGTAAAACATACAGCGGAAATCAAAGCGACCGACATCTGCCAACGTCGTCAAAAGACGCGCGCGCCCTCTTTCGAACGCTGACGTAATCAAGCCGGAAGTTTTGTTTGTTTTGATAGCAATCAGGAAAGTTTGAAAAAAGCAGGCAGTAATCGTCATTTAAACTCGTTTTTGTGCAATATTTCGTTTGGAAAACAGTTTTCAAAATGGCGGCACTGACACCTGGCTAACGCTTCATGTTTCGAAGTCTCGCACAAGTCTCGTGAAGATCGCGCGGATAAGCGACGCCTGCCGTGGACCAAACGAACTACATTCAACACGGCTAAAAACCGAATAGGCCGATAAGTATAATATTTAATTGCAATTAGTTGCTGATGCGAGTCACGATATCAGGTTACTAAAACTGAAAATGTACCGTATTTTCTGGACTATAGAGCGCACCTGTATATAAGCCGCATCCGCTCTATTTTTTAAAAAAAATAAAAAAAAAAAGATATACAAGCCGCACCGGGCTATAAGCCGCAGATATCTATGGTGAAAAATTAGATATTTACTGCATGTACAGAACGATTTTGTACTGTAAATGTACATGTATGTACCTGAACAGATTCTTTCCGAACAGTGCCTTTTAACACGGCAGCAACTTTGCTGATTAAAACGGAACAGAACCAAGAGAAAATAACCGGTATTTATTTACCTTCATTTCTCCTGTGTTTGAAACCACAAGTCACTTTAATCATCTTCGCTGGATTTGAAAATAATTACCAGTTAGTAATTTGTCGTGCATGTTCTATCTGCTAAAGATCTGCTAATTCTTCTTTGCATTGATTTTTCATCTATCTTATTTTTGATTCTACTACCGGTTAGAGCGCCCCTAGCGGTGGAAGAAAAATCCACAGAATAGCCGCACCTTTGTATAAGCCGCATGGTTCAAAACCTAGGAAAAAAGTAGCGGCTTATAGTCCAGAAAATACGGTAATTGAATAACACGTTAAGAAATAAAGCAAGTTTAAAAATGACTTCAATTCTCCTTTGAATTAAGCCTAGGCCACAACCGGCCGTACGCGCTCCTATGGCCGGTCTACGTGCAAAAAACGCAAGAAACGCACGGAGGGCGCGCGTGTGACGTGCTGATTTTCGAGCCGCAGACCGGCCGCAGAGGTTCTTTGTCATGTCAAACAAACTCTACGGGCGCTTACGTTTTTTTCAGGTTGCAAGACAAACTTACGGCCAACGTGCGTCTTTCTCCACGAACAAAAAAAAAAAAAAAACGCAGCGATTTGGGAAACGCCAAAAATCGCACGTCCAGTTGTGACCTAGGCTTTAGCAAAACAATGATGGCAGACAGTTAGGAACGGGGAAGAAAAAAAAAACCAAACACACACAACAGTTTCATGCACACCTCTAACATAGACCACCATTTATATCACGGCTCACCAACAGCATCAAGCAAGCGTTGTAGTACAGTCTCACAGTATAATATACACATTAGATGGCAAACTATATATTTTTAAGAAGGGATTTTTTTTTAATATTCCAAAAGCACATTAAAACATTTCTATGCTATTCAGTAGATTTCCTGAGGGTAATAATATTCTTCGACAAAAGCAGACAAAGAGCCAGTATATCCTTAGCAGATGTCTGCTCTTCGTAGGTACTGCAAGTATTAAACAGCTGGTTTAAAATATATATGCGCTTAAAATGGCAAAGGGGAAAAAACCCCAACATACCCTCAAAATAGTGTGTTGGGAAAATGTTAAATTAGATCAAGCATGTGTTTGATGGAAAGTAAATTAGTCATTAATTTGTATGACATTGTAAGAGAAATTAACTTCATAAGTTGATCATTAGAAGCTATAGCGAGATAACCTGACTTATTAATCATCTTGTTAATAAAACTATTTGGTGTAGAAATGCTCCTTCTGTGGCGCATCATCATCATCTAACTTCTCACTAGTCATTCTGTCCACTTAGGCTGCGTGCATCGAGACTGAACTTATCTCCTCATAGTGGACAAGCAAGGTCAACTTCAGCTATGTCGGAGCTCATACGTCCTACAAACCAATGACAAGACCTGAAATGTCTTTCTATAAATCACTCCAGGTCACGCCTGACTTGGCTCACTCGGTCACGCTGCTCCAACTAGAACGGTGTTCCAGCGAGGCCAGAGGAACAGCTCGTAGGTCATGTGATCCGCTCCTCTGGCCTGTAGTGATTTATAGATGCAGGATCGCGTTCCCTTTACTCCACGCCGATTCTGGGCCGAAAACAGCCCTTGGCATCGTTCATAAGGGCAACTGACACGTGGGGAGCTTTTGAAGAAGCAGTGTTGCTGCTGTTAGGTCTTAAATCACGACCATGCTTTGATTTTTTTTTTTTTTTGGGTTACCTCTAAGCAGCATTGTGAGAAGAGTTCCTCAGCTATCAATCTTATAGAACACAGCTACAGCAGACTGGAAATTTTATAAGAAAAAATTTTAAAAAAAGAATAAAAAAAAAGCAGGCGGCACGGTGGTGTAGTGGTTAGTGCTGTCGCCTCACAGCAAGAAGGTCCTGGGTTCGAGCCCCGTGGCCGGCGAGGGCCTTTCTGTGCGGAGTTTGCATGTTCTCCCCGTGTCCGCGTGGGTTTCCTCCGGGTGCTCCGGTTTCCCCCACAGTCCAAAGACATGCAGGTTAGGTTAACTGGTGACTCTAAATTGACCGTAGGTGTGAATGTGAGTGTGAATGGTTGTCTGTGTCTATGTGTCAGCCCTGTGATGACCTGGCGACTTGTCCAGGGTGTACCCCATCTTTCACCCGTAGTCAGCTGGGATAGGCTCCAGCTTGCCTGCGACCCTGTAGAAGGATAAAGCGGCTACAGATAATGAGATGAGAGATAAAAAAAAGCAGCCTGAAGTACAGTAAAGTTCTGGCACAAATGACTGAAAAAAAGAAAAACAAGTCTATTACCATATTCCCTAAATTAAACGTTTAATTCTGCAGCTCTTGGAGGAGGGAAAAAAAAAAAAAAAGAGGTGTGTCAGAGCCTCGGTGGTTTTCTCAGGTCAGTGCTGTTAACGTTGATAAAAATTTACTTTAAAATGATGCGATAAGAAATTGCAACAGTCAATTCTTTGCTCAAGTTACATTAAAAATACATTGGGTGTCCTCCTTTTTTGTAAGATCTGTCACCTATAGCAGCTTAGAAACCAAACCAGGGTTTTCTTGGCTCAGCTTGATTGGGCAGAAGCAGGTGGAGGTGAGGAGAGTTAGGGAGGAGTTTGATGATGGAAAGAAAACCAGAACATTTCTCTTTTCAGTCCCCGGATTTCTCCTCCCGGATGTTTGGCAGAGGTTACGTACGCATTTTCCTCTTGTCGTCGAAGAGGCTGCGCAGCAGGTAGACCTGCACGCAGGACACCACCACCATCACCGCCATGTTGGTGAAAGACCAGATATTGACGCGGTTGTAGTTGCTCTCCTGCAGGTTGCGGTCCCGCGCCTCGAAGGCCTTCAGCACCGTCTGAATCTGCAGACTCTTCCCTAATCGTGCCTTCACGCTGTTTATCGTGTCCTGCGAAGAGAAGAACACCGAGCTCAAACCAGGTACAAACACACAGGAAGCAAAACAATCTGGACGAGCGAGACAGGCTGAAAGAACGGTATATTACTCTGTCGGGGGGAAGAGAAAGAAAAAAGAAGTAGCTTCGATTCCTCCTGTGCTTCCATTTATAGCGAGAATGTGTTATTGTTCAGCTTTGGAACAAAAAGATTTTAAACAATTAGCGCAGACCGAACACAGTTTCCTATGTTAAAGGGACTCTAATATCATTTCTGTACGGATTGGCCAAGCTGTTTTTCTGTCCTCCTCTGAGAAAATTCCAGGCTGAATTACCTACAGTTTTTCACCAAACTCAGTGTTCATCTGGTCATTTTTGTCCTGTTTGGAGACACACGTCCACGATTTTATAACCCCTTCGGACATCACGTGTCCAATTGTACACATGAAGTTCCATAGCATTTTTCCTTGTGTCCGAAGGGGATAAGCAGGTGTCACCTCACACTGGGGGAAGGGGGGCTGTTTTGACTACTGCTGCTACTTGTATTTGGTCTCAGTGTGGTCATCAGTGATCTTCACACAGATATTAAAGTGCAGATTCTGGACCAATTTCATTTTTAAAAAAAAAAAAATGAAAGTACGTCCCTTTACACACTCATCCAGAAGGGTAATTTTGCACAAGGCCATCTGTCTACAGCAGAAAAAAATAAAATAAAACGCATCTGGAAAAATCCCAAGGGAGTCTGGAGCCAGATTCGTGACGTCACCTGTGGAAGCGCCAGCAGGCTGCGCGAGCTTTGCACGGTTTCAGTGCACAGCCTGTGTAGACCAAGCACTCCCATTTCTCTCTCATTGTCCGGCCTTTTGGAAAACGATGAGTACTAATCCCATCAAGATTGGTGTTGCTACCCCTTCCTACGATACATCTGTTAACCATTTTAATAATTACGTGATAACATTGAAGAAATTTGCAGTAAACCACCAGGTCGTTTTCTCATAAACAAACCAGCGCTGACGTAGGATTCAGAGGGAGGCGTCCCGCACGCGACGTCACGAAAATCAATGTTTGCCGGGAAATCCAAACGGCAAGTTTTTTCAGAGGCGGACCAATTCGCCTCAAATGGCTTGATTTCAACTGAATTGTTCTGGTATTGCGCAAGGTAAAAAATTGCACAGAATGCAGAATGTTACAGATATCTGACCAAAGTTTAATATAAAATAGGTGAATTACACTGATCTCGCTCCTGAATTCACCCGTGATATGCACTTTAAACACCTCCAGAATCGCTATATGAAAACGGATGCGCTTATAAACCTTGCAATTTTTTGTTTTATTGTATCTTCAAATCATTGCTGGAACTTTAGTTCACCACAGACTGAAATAAACCAGACTCCAGCACCTCTTGCCTCTTCCACGGAGCTTCGACACAGTTTTGTTTGGTGTCTATATTTAACGGTTATTCGCCAAAGGTGAAGTGAAGAATAACCTCGACTTTGTCTCGGTTATTATTCACCGAGATTTGCTGAGCCTGAGGCGGGTAATTGTTTTAGTAAAAATACACAGAAGTATTTTAAAGTTTTTTTTTCTTTCAAAATTTCAAAAGTGGCATGCAAATGTAATAAAAGCATGACGCAGACTTGCGTCACATAAAAAATACTTTGTTTTGAAATAGATAAAATAAACCACAATTCCACCTTACCTTTGAACAGTTCTTGACCAAACTTCAGAGCATCTTTAGTGCTTTGCATAGCTTTGCGAAGCTATGCAAAGCACTAAAGAAGGCGAAGCTTTGCATAGTAGCGCCAACTCATCAGATGAAGCCAGGCTAGATGTCTGTGCAAGAGACTTCTGGATAAGGGGGCAACGAGCATTTTTTGACGTAAGGGTGTTCAACCCATTTGCTAAGAGCCACTTGAACCAGAAACTAGAAACAACATTCTCCACCAACGAGAATGAAAAGAAATGCCAATACAACCAACGCGTTATACAGATTGAACAGGGCTCCTTCACCCCTTTAGTTTTTACCCCCTATGGAGGGAATGGAAGGGAAGCGGAACGTTTCATTAGCGAATTATCGATTAAAGTTTCAAGGAAAAAGGACCAAGATTACAGTACTGTCCTACACTGGCTAATGGCCCTTTTCCACTACCCTTTTTCAGCTCACTTCAGCCCGACACGGCTCGCGTTTCGACTACCAAAAACCAGCACGACTCCGCTCATTTCAGCCCTGCTTAGCCCCTAAAACTCGCACCGTTTTGGAGTGGGGCTGAAGCGAGCCAAGCCGTGCCGAGTGAGGCTGGGGGCGTGAGCAGACACTCCCCTGTGCACTGATTGGTGAGGAGGAGTGTCCTCACATGCCCACACACGCCCCGCGAGCGCGCTGGGATCTGTAAACACCGCAAACCCGGAAGGAGAATAATTACGAATTACGAGAATTTCTGAAGCCTTATGCGCCTCGCCTCATCTATACGCTCTTGCCAGTATCTGTTGGCGTTGTCGGTGACAACAAGCCACAGCACCAAGACCAGCAACACTAACGACTCCATGTCCTCCATGTTTATTGTTTACTATCCGGGTCGTGAGACTACCGCTGAAAAGATCACTGAATCAGTGACATACAGAGCATCGTGGACGAGTTCGCGGAGCGCAAGGCTCGCCGTATGCCCTTCAAATAATGCGCGCAGTAGGCTATTGATGTTTTATTATGAGCCATGTACAGTATGTCGCCTAATGTTTTTTTGTTTGAGTTACATGTTCGTTTGAAGGACTTAATGTACAAAATAACATAGTTGCACCCCGGAGTGTTGAAACTGGTAAACACAGTGCATTCAGTGAGGTTTGCACCGCCCTCCTTTTATTTCTGACTCTTCCTGTCACCGTTGCAACCTCTGAGCGCTCATTCGTATGCCCTTCAAATAATGTGCGCAGTATAGGCTATTGATGTTTTATTATGAGCCATGTACAGTATCCTAATGTTTTTTGTTTCTGAGTTACATGTTCGTTTGAAGGACTTGATGTACTAAATAACATAGTTGCACCCGGTAGTGTTGAAATTGGTAAACACCGCAGTTGCGGACATTTTGTAACCTAAAATGATGTTATGATAAGCTTTAATAAAGGGCCCGGTCATTTGCCCCGCCCCCGGCCCGGCTCTGACTTGTTCCACCACTGTCACTGATGTCACTGTTTGCGCTGCTTAACGACATCACGTGACGTCCACCCACTTTCGCTAACTCCACCCAATGTGTCCACCCACTTCCAGCCAGCACGGTTCAGCGCGGTTGTAGTCGAAATGCAACTTCAATAGCCCCGCTCAGCTCGACTCGGCACGGCACAGCTCAGCCGTGTTTGTAGTGGAAAAGCGGCATAAGAGTCAAACTGTCACTCATTCTTATCAAATCAGCTGTATTAAGTCTTAGAGGATCGAGAACCATTAAGAAACTGAACAATTACTTTGAAAATGCGGACACAGTCAAAAATTATCGAATCGAATAATTTATTTCAATTTTGTAAATAGTATATATTTTAATCCCTGGACAGGGTTTTAGAGTTTTTATTCAATATACTTATTTGTATATTATAAATTTTATTTATTGAGAGAAATTGTTAATAAAATTTTCTTATTCTCTTTAGTGCTTTTAGGAGCAGCATTTTCTTTCAGAATTCACAATTCTTCCTCACTTATGGTGACGGTGCTTGGCCGCCGTTTTGCTGAGTCACTCGACGTGTTTAATCGAGAAATAGTCTGAATCTCTCAACCATTCAGCGCGTGCGATTTTCTATAACCATGATGATTTTGATTTTCTCTGTATTTATACTAATTCCGTATTATATACATTTCGAAATGCCACCAAATCATATGTAGCCATGAGTGAGAAGCTAATTTTGTCTGTTTTTCACCATCTAGTCATTTGAAATAGCACACGGGGTTAAAAAGACGACCAATAACACGTAGCAACAAGAAGAGGTGAAGAGCTTGGACTTTAATCAAGGTGGTCTAGCCTAGAGCCTAACCATATTTTAAGCCAAAAACAAAATTTCCTCAGATTCACAAGCTTGTTTTTTTTTTTAAACCTCTGCCAAGTGTGTTGTAGGAGATAATGTTCTCGCTTCGGTTTGTTTATCTTTTCCCAAAGTAACTCAAAAAGTAACGAACAGATTTGGATGAAATTTGGTGTACAGCTTTAGCATTATCCTAGGTTCAAGTCTTTTGATTTTGATGTTGATATGTGGCTTGGCGGAGGTATGTTCTCTCCCGAGTGCCCTTCTAGTTTTAATTATGCAATTATACAACCATCAACACAGTCAAGCAACTGAATTGAAGGAAATTCTTTGCTAATTCACTTTTCCAATGCTAACTTACTGGCACACAGTGTCTCTGAAATCTATGTCAAAAGTTATATATAACCAAATTTTTACAATGTACTCGAGGCAAATTAGAGACTGAAATTCCAGAGATCACGGAGGTTCCTCAGGCGTGAACGATCTTCTGGTTGCCTTGCATACATCCATGGCATAAACGAGGCTTTCAGACGCCACGCTGTGAACAGAGCGTGATCATGTGACACAAATATCCGCAGAGATGCCAACCTTTTGTGAAATCAATGTGTAGTGACACATGCATACAAGTGGAGCGCCTGCAGGGCATGTAGCGAGTCCAATCCAGCTGGGGGTTCGGGGGGGGCGCTGTAAGCCCCCCGAGAAAATTTGGGAAATTGGTGCTTTTTTAGGGCCATTCTGAGTGAATACAGGTGACTAAAATGAACTGGGACATGTTGGTTTTGGGGGGAGAAAATTGTTGATTTGGGTTTTTTTTTTTTTCCAATTATCTGAAAAATAAAACCAAACCACAATCACTCGTGATTTTCTCATGAGTGATACTCATGACTCACCACATTCACACAAAGTAAAGACTTCTCTGGTAATCTGTATGCAATCAACTTTCAAACAGTGAATATTATTTTCTTAACTTTACTACACAAATGCAGATTACATACCATCAATATTTATTAGTGCTGTCAAAGTTAACGCGATCTCAATTTATTGCGATTAAAAAAAATAGTGCCGTTAATGCAAATTCTAATTTGGCCCTGCGAGTCACCCGTAGTTCCTGTTGAGGCTTGTCGCACGCTGCTTCAATAAGAGTACGTGTGAGTGATGGAGAAAGGCATAGACATATAAACATCCTCGCCGCCATGTTGGATGGGGCAAAGTGGAGATTCTTCAACCGTCTCTGGTATAGCGTCTAGACAGTAGCCGAGAATAAAGATGCCTCATTCATGTGCTGCGTTTAACTGTACCAACAGGTTTACCGTCCAAACGAGATCACATGGGATTACCTTTCACAGGTGAGACTGGAAAAATACTTTTCAATACTGTTCCTTCAGTCTCCAGTTTCCCAGCTCATCTCCACCGGGTAGGTGCAGAGTTATAAGCAGTGAGAATTAGATAATACAGTGCCACACTATGATGAACGTTTCTGAACGCATGATGAATGTTTTTATTTTTGTTATGTTTTTTTCTTCTTTTATGGCAAATACTTCTCTTCAAAAGAAACTAATGAGTAAAATAAAACTTTTTATTTTCACAGTGATATGCACTTTATTTTTCATCCCTTGGTTTTTTCATCTAATATGGAAGTTATGGATGTCAGTGGCTGTGACAAGACGTGTTATGCTCTGCAATAAAATAAAAAATAAATAAATAAATAAATAAAAACATTGGTACAAAGCAAGCCCATTCACTTTTTTATGCTGATAAGAGAATTACAATGGTTTTTCATGTGACAAAAATGTGCGATTAAATTGCGATTAATCACAAGTTAACTATGACCGTCGCGACATTAATCACAATTAAATATTTTAATCGCTTGACAGAACTAATATTTATAGATAACATACTGGAACACGGCGGCACGGTGGTGTAGTGGTTAGTGCTGTCGCCTCACAGCAAGAAGGTCCGGGGTTCGAGCCCCGGGGCTGGCGAGGGCCTTTCTGTGTGGAGTTTGCATGTTCTCCCCGTGTCCGCGTGGGTTTCCTCCGGGTGCTCCGGTTTCCCCCACAGTCCAAAGACATGCAGGTTAGGTTAACTGGTGACTCTAAATTGACCGTAGGTGTGAATGTGAGTGTGAATGGTTGTCTGTGTCTATGTGTCAGCCCTGTGATGACCTGGCGACTTGTCCAGGGTGTACCCCGCCTTTCGCCCGTAGTCAGCTGGGATAGGCTCCAGCTTGCCTGCGACCCTGTAGAAGGATAAAGCGGCTACAGATAATGAGATGAGAGGAGATGATACTGGAACACTCAATTAGCAAATACTCAAATAGTTTACTAAACAAATGCAGATTACATGCCATCAATATTTATAGATAACATACTGGAACACTCAATTAGCAAATACTCAAATAGTTGTACTGGAACATGTCTATTTCCTTTTTATTCCCATGATTAATGTCAAGTCACTTTGATTACTTGTAATTTTTATCAACTTCCTTTCACTTTTAATCTCATCAATATCAAGTCAGATTACTTATTCAGTTCTGATTGATTTACTTCAGAAGATGACAGTTTCAGTTCCGACAGTTTTTCTTTAGTAGCATGTTTGTGAGGTTACAACACCCCGACAGCCCCTCAATACCTAGTGACACGGGCTGCTCGACATTCCATCGCGGCATCGATAATTAATTCGCGCATGCGCAGAACGCTTGTCAACAAAGATGGCGGCGCCCATCGAAGCAAACTTTGACCATAAATACAGTCAAAATATTGAATTATCAAGCGATAATTGGCCTCAAATGTACCGAACACCTAGCCTGGGAAATCCCATGCTGCTTTGCACAATCATTCCGATCTGAAAAGACAGCATGGAAACTATGGTCTAAAGGCTCGCCGGAGTTAGGGAGCCAATCAGAGACTGGGGAGGGGTGGAAAGACGGTGACGCGTACTACTCGACAAACGGAAGCTTGTAGTTTATTTGGGACTGTTTACGGATCACATTTAACATGGCGGTGAGCGATACGAACCAAACTTTCGATCAAGCTTTAGACACTGTTCTGAATAGTAGGGCTGCAACTAACGATTATTTTAATAATCGATTAATCTGTCGATTATTTTTTCGATTAATCGATGAATCGGATAAAAACAAAAAAGCATTAATTTCCAACCCTTTATTCAAAAAAAAAAAAAAAAAATTCACAGTGCAAAAAATCTTTAGTGCAAAAACATGTTGATCCTTGATCACCCCTGAGCAGTAAAAAAATAAAATAATTAAAAAAAATATATATAGGCTTTTTTAAAATAAAGTGCACAAAAAGAGGTATATATTTTTAAGGGGATCTGAGTGGTTAGAACAATAAATAAATTATAAAAAAATAAAGAAAAATACAAATCAGAAAACACTCACAGATGCACAAACTCATACACACACACACACACACACACACACACACACACACACTCTCTCTCTCACTCCCTTTGCTCAGACACTTTGCATTGCAATGCAAAAATGTGAGCATGTCCACATGCTCCTGACTCAGGTTCGCTCTCTTCTTGGAGGCCATGTTTCCTGCTGCAGAAAACAGACGCTCAGATGGTATTGAGGTGGTAACACACTTATTCGTTTTGTTTAGCGTGAAATGCTCCCACACTTTAGATGATTTTGGTCGCACTGGTTTCTCCGCTTCCGGCATGTTTCTAAACAACTCCGCTCCGAGCTCAACTCTGCTTGTTTGGCTGGCATCCAGCTTAATGGTGCATTACCGCCACCTTCTGCTCCGGAGTGTGAACTCCGCGCTCAACTCAAACCAGAGACTTTTTTAATAATAGAACGACTTTGTTCAAACGGTCTGTGACTTTGTAATCGCGCGACACGACGAATCGATAATGAAATTCGTTGCCAACACTTTTAATAATCGATTTTTACCGATTCGTTGTTGCAGCCCTGCTGAATAGTTTAGAGCGAAAGTTTGTTTTAAAAAAAGAACAGTGTTTGACGTTTCAGTCTTTCTTCACCTCTTCGTCGCTCTAACTACGTCACCGGGTACAACTGCCATGATTGGCCATGGGCTACGTATACGCCAAATGATAGACATTCGCAACGTCCAATAAACGGCCGTTGACAATCGTAAACCACACCTCCCCTACGAGAAATTCAATAGGCGGATTCCAGACCATATTTCACTTGTGATATGGTCTGGTGTTAACCAGACTACCGAGCACCGGCAAAATATCGTGAACCCTTATAGATTCACGCGTTTCAAACCGCATCCATGCTAAAATTGTATGAATCCCATATAAACTGAATAAACGGTCGTAGCCTCGTAGTGCTACTGTCAAAAACGTAGTGACTATGCACGAAATCATAGTGATTGGCATCTCTGCATCCGGGTTCACAGCAAATACAACCTGCTAAAAACGTATAGCAATTTTATTCCTCTCCAGATGCGAGTTTTATCACTGAAAAAAATGACAGACGTCCCCCTGATAAACTAATCCGATCCAAATAGAGCTATAAACAATAAGAATCATCTTTAAAAATAAGGCTTCTCAAGTAGTGCGATTTTTTAACCCATTACACTCTTACACTTAATATTTAGTGACGCCAGCCTTGGACAGAGTCTCTTCCTGTGTCCTCGGTGTCTTTAATAGGTGGAGATATTTTGGTGCAGGATCTCTGTCCACACCTCCATGCAAAACATTCTGTGGTAAACAAGCTGATATGCATCACTTTGTGCTACTGTGGAAACGCTTCCTGCACAGCTGCAATTTTTATTTTGAACTTCCTGAAACTAATATTATGATCCGGAATCTATTTATAATCGGCAGGCCAAAAGTAAGCCACAGAGTTGTGGAATGTGGTCAGTTCAGGCAGGGGTCGAAATTAAGCATGTACCGACGGACATGGGCAAGTCATTCTCATACTCGGGCAACAATAAAATTATCACTAGTTGTCCGTCGGACAACCGTGTCTGAATGTCTATTTTACCAAGAAAAATTAAGTTGTTGCGATTCCTAACAGAAACAGAACGAAAACTTTATTTTTCCCGTCTTCTCTTTCGTTTGTCCTTGACTTTGGTTCGTTGCGGTAGTTGACGCTTCCATTCGCGAGATGGCGCGACATGATATTATGATTATTCACACGAGGCGCCACTGTCCCGTAGGCTAGAACGAACGAAGCGTCTTTTTGGACCGATTTTTAATTCTGATTTGATCAGTTACACTTGACCATGATGACATGATGTTTTCTGACTGTTTAACATGTTTAATAGAAGATACTAGTAGTTATACCTAGTTGTTTTACTGTTCATCATGATGAAAAACACCAAACACATGAGTCTTATATAACTTTATTTCTATCAATCAGTAATCAAACAATGGCAAAACAAGTTGAAATTTTTTATTGCATACTCTATAACAGGGGTGGGCAATTATTTTTTTCCATGGGGCCACATGAGAAACAGAACATTTTGTGGAGGGCCGGACCAAAAGGCTGAACTAAATTCTGCATAATATTAATTGTATTTCTTTATATAAAGCAGTAGATAACATTGTTTTTACAAGCTGCTAAGACTGGTAAGAGTATGGAAAAAACGAGGTTGCCTCACAAAAAAAAAAAAAAAAAAGTCATTTATTCAATCAAATTTCCCAAAACAATGGTTAACAAAATATGAACGTTTGTACCTTTTTTTTTTCCAGTCACATTCACCCCAAAACACAATAAAGGCATCACAATATTGTCTTTCTACTCCAAATATCAAGCAAGATACATCATATTATAATAATGATGCCCACATTTGTAGTCTAATCACCTCATTTGGTGTTTTTCAGTTTTTCGGATCTGCTCTCCGCAAATTAAACACACGGCTTTATCTCCGACTTCAGTCAATAAATACTTAGCAGTCCATGTTTTGTTGAAAGCCCTGCATTCGGCATCTACCTTTCTTCTTTTTGTGGACATTTTGGGGGCCAAAGTCTTCTTGTGACCTGCTCGCAACAACATCGATTCAGTGTAGGGATCAGATCTACAGATCGGCTCGGGCTCCGGCACCTAATGGTAACGTCACACGATGTGATTGGCTGGACCGTTTGAAGGATGACATACAAGTTTGTGGTTGGTCTGGACAAATTACGGAAGTAGTTATCGCGGGATTAGGTTTCGTGGGATTTCATGTCATGTTCATGTCGCGCGCATTGCGTTTTTGTTGAACACAACTTCAAAATAAAAGCAATGCACCTTCAGTCCATGCATGAGGTAAAATTAGAAAATACGTTTATTTTGTAATTTCTAATTAACCTTACACGGGCCGGTCAGAATGAACCAAAGGGCCGGATGCGGCCCGCGGGCCGTAAAATGCCCAGGTCTGCTATATAATATACATCCAGATCGCTTTTTATGCAAATTGCTTACCCAGTCAACCTGCAAAAAAGTAGGGCAACTGATACATGCATGCGGGCAAGTACATTTTTGGGGTTGGTTGCCCTGAGGGCAAGTACATTCAAAAGTTAATTTCGACCCCTGTCAGGAATCCTTATTATTCAGAAACATTCACGACATCTGGTAAACATTTTATTCAGAGTGACTTATAATGCTGAAGTGCTTGATCAGCTTTCTCAAACCCGACGCATAAAGATACCAACAAACTAAAGCACCTTCTGGTGTCATAAATTGTTGCACAATAATATTTTACTGGTTTCGGTTTTCATCTTGTTGATTTTTTTGACATTCAGTGCTGAAACCGTTATAATTCATAGTTGTTGTCATTAAAGGAACAGTCCACCGTACTTCCATAATGAAATATGCTCTTATCTGAATTGAGACGAGCTGCTCCGTACCTCTCCGAGCTTTGCGCGACCTCCCAGGCAGTCAGACGCGCTGTCACTCCTGTTAGCAATGTAGCTAGGCTCAGCATGGCCAACAGTATTTTTTGGGGCTGTAGTTAGATGCGACCAAACTCTTCCGCGTTTTTCCTGTTTACATAGGTTTATATGACCAGTGATATGAAACAAGTTCAGTTACACAAATTGAAACGTAGCGATTTTCTATGCTATGGAAAGTCCGCACTATAATGACAGGCGTACTAACACCTTCTGCGCGCTTCGGCAGCGCATTGATATCTGAGCTCCGTATCAATGCGCTGTCGAAGCGCGCAGAAGGTGTTAGTACGCCTGTCATTATAGTGCGGACTTTCCATAGCATAGAAAATCGCTACGTTTCAATTTGTGTAACTGAACTTGTTTCATATCACTGATCATATAAACCAATGTAAACAGGAAAAACGTGGAAGAGTTTGGTCGCATCTAACTACAGCCCCCAAAAATACCATTGGCCATGCTGAGCCTAGCTACATTGCTAACAGGAGTGACAGCGCGTCTGACTGACTGGGAGGTCGCGCAAAGCTCGGAGAGGTACGGAGCAGCTCGTCTCAATTCAGATAAGAGCATATTTCATTATGGAAGTACGGTGGACTGTTCCTTTAAGGTGCTACTGCAGTGATGTATGTTTTGAGTCACTGTTTCTCATTAAAACTTGCTGTGGTTTTTGCTGATTTTTATTTATTTATTTATTTTTTTTTGGGGGGGGGGGGGGGGGAGATTTTAAGCCTCTATTCATCACATGTACATTAGAGCACGGTGAAATTCTCTCTCTGCATTTAACCCATCTGGGGATGTGAACTGTGCTGCAGCACCCAGGCTGCAGTTGGAGGTTCGGTGCCTTGCTCAAGGGCACTTCAACCATGGATGGCTAATTCACTGCAGGGAAAGTGCTGTTCGTTTGTTCTTTCTTTCTCTCACTCTCTCTATCCTGCTGGTCCAGGGAATTGAACCAGCAGCCTTTTGGCCCCAAAGCTGCTTCTCTAACCTGAAGCCCATGCCAGGCCTTGATCAAATGACGCGATGATGATTCCTGTGTATAAAACTTTCTTCTTCGTTTTTACAAACCCTATACGTGTTTTGCTAAGGTGCTAGCATGCATGTGTTCCCTCACCATGATGTCTTCCAACTTCATGTCCAGCAGGTCAGCGCCTTGCACGTACTCCTTCCAGTTCTCAGGATCTTCTCCGTCATTCAAGTTGTCCAGAATAAGCTCGAAAAAAATGATCTTCTCAGACACCGCGCTGAAGGTGTTGTCAAAGCAGAACATGTAGTCTCCGTCCTCGGTCTCTACACTGAGAAAGAACACCAGACACCATTAGGATACCTCATGTGAAATAATAATACATGGAGACAGAAAGAATGGGTAAAAAGTGTGTTAAACCTACGTATGAACTCCATCAGACTTCCTGAAGTCAGAGGCCAGAACGTGACCAGTAGGAGAGGACAGGTAGAAATCCACATCCAGTCCTGCGCCATCCAGGACCTGCAGATTAACCAACGCATAGAATCAATCAGTCGGAACGTCTCTCTAAACTAGGTACAAATCCCAGGACACCACAAGACAACGATATGTGCAATAATGACCCTTTGCCTGCAACTCTGGCTTCAGATACAGGTTTCATAATACTACTCGGATTGTGCCACAAGTCCGCTCCTTACTGATGTGGAAACTGGTCTTGGACCAAAAGGTCGCTGGTTTAATTCCCTGGACCAGCAGGAATGGCTGAAGTGCCCTTCAGCAAGGCACCCAACCCCAATTGCTCCCTGGGCCGCCCACTACTGTGGGTATGTCAGGGTCCTGTTGTACATCGCTCTGGATAAGAGCGTCTGCTAAATGCCTGACACTCAGCGGCCACTTTATTTGAAACAACTTCACGTTCTTGAATTTATCCCGGCTCACTGAAACTGGGCAAACGAAGACCAGAATAATATCAAATAATCAGTTTTGGTGAATCTGTGCCCACTGCAGACTCAGATTTGTGACCGGAGTGATTTTCTTTAGTTATATCCCGTCCGCCGAAAGGTTCAGTGTTACACTTTCTGAGATGCTTTTCTGCTCACCACGGTTGTCAAGAGTGTTTAAGTTACCATAGCTTTCCTGTGAGCAACAAGGAGTTTCTACATGCATCAGCTCACTGGTGCCCCTTTTCCACCAAAGCAGTTCCAGGGCTGGTTCGGGGCCAGTGCTTAGTTTGGAACTGGGTTTTCTGTTTCCACTGACAAAGAACTGGCTCCGGGGCCAAAAAAAAAACGGTTCCAGGCTAGCACCAGCTCTTTGCTGGGCCAGAGGAAAGAACCGCTTACGTCGGGGGGGGGGTTTGTTAAGACCAACAACCATCGCAAGACCGCGAAAGGTCGCCATTTTTAAGTGCCAAGAAGCAGCAGCTGTACAAACGCGAAGTCATCCATTATTGTTGTTGTTGCTTCTTCGATATTCGCGCCAAGGTTTATGCAAACGCAGCGACGTAACTGACGTATACAGCGACATAACTGACGTGGCTCCCCTTAGCACCACGAGCTACGGAAAAGCAAACTGGTTCTCAGCTGGCTCGCAAGTTGAACGAGTTGTGAACCAGCACCGGCCCCGAACCAGCCCTGGAACTGATTTGGTGGAAAAGGGGTATGGATGTTCTCCCCTCCTCCATCCCATTCTGTCTAAACTCTACAGATCGTGTGGGAGAAAATCCCACCGATCAGCAGTTTCTGAAACACTCAAACTATCATCTGGTACCAACAAGCATACCAAGTCACAGAGATCACACGATTTCCCCTTTCTGATGTTTCATATGAGCATTACCTGAAGCTCTTGACATTGATGTTTAACCTGATGACTGCCTGATTGGAGAACTGAATGAATAAATATATACTCATAGAAGTCAGTTCAGGTTTAACAGACATTGTCAGAAAGCCGCTCGAAGAAATCTCACTCTAGACTCCAAATGAGCAAGGAAAAGGAAAAACACCCTGAGACAGCATCACGAACCCGTCCTCCTCTGAGAAACACCAGAGAAAGATTAAACTTATGAACTACAGTAAGGTGGGGTTTACATTAGACCGTATCAGCGGATCATCAGATTAACGTTTTTAAAAACGATTAGTGTGCACACAGCAACACCAATACACGATTAGCGTGCACACAGCAACGCCAATACACGGATACGCTAATCACATGACTAATTCGGCACGCAAGTTGAAATGTGTCAGTGCGGCTCATCGCTTCCTCCTCAGCGGCTGCGCTCCAAATCACTCCGCCCTGAACAGCGAGTGCCCTCTGGAGGGTGCGCACTCCGGCCCTGCGCAGCTCACAGAGCGCGCGCGTGAAGCGCACGAGCAGTGATTCGGGACTGAGCCGCTGTGCGCAAGTCACTTACCACTTGCAAGTGGAAGGATGGCAAGCCTAAAGACAATCATAACTACACAATGGGCAGTATTTGCATCAGTATTTGCAGTATTTTCATACTTTTATACTCTTTAATGAAAGGTGACACAAGGCGGAAGTCCGCGCCGTTTTTCAGCAGTCGCGTCACATGACCAACGCCAGCGAATCAGGAAGGTGGATGTCACAGTGACGTTGTCCAATGACGACGCCAGCTAGAGCTCAGCACAGCGTATCCGCGTATTCTCAATGTTTACACAGCACCGGAGCTGACACGATCTGGATTGAATACGTGGACCCTGGCGGATTCCCGTTTCCTGGCGTTTTAATGTAAACGGACAGTGCATCCGCGAAGAAAACGAGACAGATACGGTCTAATGTAAACTTGGCCTAAAACTACGTGCTGGGGGGGGGCGGGACGGACAATTAGGGGTAGGTTTCCCAAAAGCCTCAACACTAAAAGCATCTTAACTAAGAGGGAGTGTGTTCATTGTGCTGCTCGCTCTACCATTTAACGATTATCTTTGTGCTGCGATGCTTTCTGGGAAACCCAGGCCAGAACAGTACATGTACAGAATGTTAAATCTGACCATACGGACAGAAAAAGGTGTCTCAATGTCAACACTGCAAAAGACAGATTTAGGTAGAATTATAGCCAAATCATAGCTGCATTTGTTTTTTTTGAAGGGCATGTCTCTCAGGTATACGGATGAGACTATTCACCACAGCCACAAGCTGAACCAGACATGCAAACAGCTCCAAGAAGGACAAGCCACAGTCACATCAGGATCTGTGAGCTCCTCATACCAAGAAAAAGAAAGAGCAGGGATCAGGGACGTGAATTCATAACTTTAGTTCATTGTCAGTTGGTCAGGAAAAAAAAAAAAAAGAGTAATTTCATCATCATTTAGCCTTGTTGAATGTTGAGAAACCGAGTCATTGTGAAATAAATTACTTGGGCTAAAAGGCACCGACTCTAAAATACAGCCAACAGGTCCACTTCCAGTCAGAAGCTTTAAAAAAAGTCACTGGATTAATTTCTGGAATCTTCCAGACTGTTTAAAGCGAGTGGTGTATGTAAACTTTTGACCCCTCAGAATGGTGATCCAGTGAATTAAAAGCTCTCTCAAGCGGTCTTGAAATGTGTTCTCAAAAATATACAACTAGGCTGAAGTTTAACAGTTATTCAACAAAATCGAGTCGTATATGAGCTGAGAGCTGACGACGCACATACACTAGCGTTCAAAAGTTTGGGGGCACTTTGAAATGTGCTTATTTTTGAAAGAAAAGCACTGTTCTTTTCAATGAAGATCACTTTAAACTAATCAGAAATCCACTCTATACATTGCTAATGTGGTAAATGACTATTCTAGCTGCAAATGTCTGGTTTTTGGTGCAATATCTCCATAGGTGTATAGAGGCCCATTTCCAGCAACTCTCACTCCAGTGTTCTAATGGTACAATGTGTTTGCTCATTGCCTCAGAAGGCTAATGGATGATTAGAAAACCCTTGTACAATCATGTTAGCACAGCTGAAAACAGTTGAGCTCTTTAGAGAAGCTATAAAACTGACCTTCCTTTGAGCAGATTGAGTTTCTGGAGCATCACGTTTGTGGGGTCGATTAAATGCTCAAAATGGCCAGAAAAATGTCTTGACTATATTTTCTATTCATTTTACAACTTGGGCGGCACGATGGTGTAGTGGTTAGCGCTGTCGCCTCACAGCAAGAAGGTCCGGGTTCGAGCCCCGTGGCCGGCGAGGGCCTTTCTGTGTGGAGTTTGCATGTTCTCCCCGTGTCCGCGTGGGTTTCCTCCGGGTGCTCCGGTTTCCCCCACAGTCCAAAGACATGCAGGTTAGGTTAACTGGTGACTCTAAATTGAGCGTAGGTGTGAATGTGAGTGTGAATGGTTGTCTGTGTCTATGTGTCAGCCCTGTGATGACCTGGCGACTTGTCCAGGGTGTACCCCGCCTTTCGCCCGTAGTCAGCTGGGATAGGCTCCAGCTTGCCTGCGACCCTGTAGAAGGATAAAGCGGCTAGAGATAATGAGATGAGATTTTACAACTTATGGTGGTAAATAAAAGTGTGACTTTTCATGGAAAACACTAAATTGTCTGGGTGACCCCAAACTTTTGAACGGTAGTGTAGTGCCGAGTCGGCTATAAGCCATGTACAGTGAGATTGAGTGGAATAACTATTATATCTACATTCACTGGATTTTGAGAAACAGAGCATTTTAATTTTTTTGCAAATTCAATAAACAAAATCTTTATACAAAACGTCTGACAAAATCATTTCCGCCTAGAATGTAAACAAACCGGCGAAATGACCGTAGCAATCTGTGAAAAATACTATAATAATTCTTGAAATTTTTTTTTAATCCGTTTGTACCATCAAATACTTTCCCTTTTTTTTTGGCATTTTTTGGGGTTTTGTTTTTGAGTAGAGTTTTTATTTCATCCTCGGTTGGTTCAGCAACACGCTTCGCCATTTCGTTTTTTCTCTCAGTTCAGTTGTTCGGGTTCAATGCCCGAACTGATAAATCACCATCAGTTTTTCATTGGCTAATCAGACACAAGGTACACCACCACTCTTGCTGGAGCGGTTGGGGGTTAGGTGCCTTGCTCAAGGGTACTTCAGCCTGTCCTGCTGGTCCAGGGAATCGAAGCAGCAACCTTTTGGTCCCAAAGCTGTTTCTCTAACCATTATGCCATGGTTGTTCCTCTACTCACGGTATATGAGCTGATATCCTTGTAGTAGAGTAGCCAATCAGAGCGCATGATTGCTCATATTCAGTGAATGTGGATAGAATAAAAAAAAAAATAGACACAGTCTTGTTACAAAGTTGTTTTAGGATCCTGCCCACCCAGGGAGGCCTCTGTGCCACGCCATGTCTGAAAACCTGAACACACCCCTTTTGTTTGCATTTTCTTTTCCTAAGCAAACTGCGAGCAAACTACTGACTCCTGAACTTGTAGTGTTTCACTGCACGAGATCAGGGACTCCTAAAAAAAAAAAGTTCAGTTGTTCAGGTTCAATGCCCAAACTGATAATCACATCAGTTTTTCATTGGCTAATCAGACACAAGGTACACCACCACTCTTGCTGGAGCGGTTGGGGGTTAGGTGCCTTGCTCAAGGGTACTTAAGCCTCTCCTGCTGGTCCAAGGAATCGAAGCAGCAACCTTTTGGTCCCAAAGCTGTTTCTCTAACCATTATGCCATGGTTGTTCCTCTACTCACGGTATATGAGCTGATATCCTTGTAGTAGAGTAGCCAATCAGAGCGCATGATTGCTCATATTCAGTGAATGTGGATATAATTTTAAAAAAAAATTTGACACAGTCTTGTTACAAAGTTGTTTTAGGATCCTGCCCACCCAGGGAGGGCTCTGTGCCACCCCATGTCTGAAAACCTGAACACGCCCCTTTTGTTTGCATTTTTTTTCCCCCAAAAGCAAACTATAGACCCCTTGCACTGACGTCACCTGAAACCGGAAGTAAACAAACCCTGCGCCATATTGGAAGACCAACAAACTCGTGATCAGGGGGAAATAACGGCAGCGCGCGGTATGTGAACCCACGAGGCACTTGGTTCATCAAAAACCTACAATGGTAAACTTTTGTGCTGTGTTAGGGTTCTAACAAAGCTGATGGGAAAGGTGAAAAGAAGTCTTTCTTCAGAATACCAGCTGTGATTGAGACACAAGGGGAGCAAACCAAGGAGCTTTCTGCCAGGAGACAGCGAGAGTATTTAGCTGCTTTATGCAGAGCGGATCTGAATACTTCAAGTCTACAACAGTACAGAATATGTTCAGACCATTTTGTTACTGGTAAGTCACTAGGCTAGAGTGTTGTAGAACATTTTTTTTAAATGTTTACTGAATAAAAGCATCCTTAATTTTTTTATCACGTGTTATATATTTCACTTATTTCTTTTGTTTTAATTTTCCTCCCTCCATCCCTCTTTGGATTTTAAATATAGTTTTTCCCCATGTCCAAATAATTCAAATATATATAAATAAAAACAGATAAGTAGTAAATTAAAAATAAATTATGAAATAAAAAAATCCATAACAGCATGAATACAGATTGCAATAGTGGTCAAGTGCTATAATTTTTTTAACATGATAGTGGAGAATTTCATTTAATCTGCACTGATTATTATATGAATGTTTACAATGTCTGGGTAGCAAACAGATGGCAGAATTGGTGTCCGGTCCTCCTTATGTTTCCATTCTCCATTGCCCCGAGTCTTATCATATGGGTCAAACCCATCAATCACAGCGAGTTTCTCCACATACCGTGCCCTTTCTGCAGCTGGTAATGTACTCACATAACCAGAATTATCAGCCATCGTGTCACTTCACTCTCGCTCGTAGTTTGTTTTATATTGTGAGTAAGAGATCTTGCATGTGACGTCACAGCCGATCCAGATTGTAACAAACGCCATCTTGTCGGTCAAATGCCATATTTCCGCCTTCTACTTCTGGTTCTGCTTCTACCTTTTCTTCTGGAAAACCCTACTATATACAATTCTACTACAACGGCTGCGGCTACAAGCTCTCCCTACCTGTGCACGTTTTTTGTTTGTATTTTTGCGTGTTGTTCGTCTGTACCGGACTTCAATATCCACTACAACCGTATGGACTTACAGGACATTGGTTTCCAGCAGAAAATGACGGTTTGTAGCGATTTCCATCACATGCACAACATTCCGGACAAGGTAGCGAGACCAGCGGGGTCTCCGTGGATTGTTATCGGGTCTGGCAGGCGAAGGAGGCGGCGTCGGGAGCGGAAGCAAAAGCGAGGCTGCAGGCAGAGCCGGCCTGTTGACTAAGCTCAGAAAACAGCCACTCAAATCTCCACTGCCGCCTCTACCTCTCCAACGCCAGATCCATGGTAAACAAGATGGACGACTTGGAATTACAGCTGGAATTACCTTATTCTATTCTATAATCGGCTGGTCAGTGCTATACTCAATACTTAAAGGGGAACAGAGGGCAATATATAGAGTAAATATAACAATAAAACACACATTAACGAACCTTATTCAAGACTTACAAAAGTTTCTTGTTCTAAGGTTGGAAAGTTATAGCGTTTTGAAAGTAGCTCGAGCAAACTATTTCCGCAGTTTGAACAGCCCGCCATGATATTTTATCCAATCAGAATGCACATTCATTTTCTCTGCGGAACACTCATGACGTATGTACGTGCCCAGTTGTGTTGGCTCATTGAGGTTGGGAATAGCACCTGTGAAATACCCGTTTCTGCCTCTTGCGACGATTTCGCAAGTCCACGGGTGGCGCCCATCTCATTGCAGCAAATAAATTCTGCTGGACTCGTGAGCAACTCCACGTTACATTTTCCGCATGAGCACCGCGCCGTGTCACCTGCACGCAGACGCTCTGCCCCACGCTCGCCATGCCCATGGTCAGCATCAGTCTCATCCAGGCCCGGCGCCGGGGGGGGGGGGGGGGGGGGGGCGTCACCCCCTCGTGGCTACAGCCCCGCCCCCTCAATGGAGACTCAGATCACTTAATTGTTTTCTTAATTGTTATTGTGGGTGTGTGTGTGAAATGCTGACACAGCCGCGCGCACACACAGACCTGTGACAAGGACAAGGGAAGGGGTTGTGCGGGCAGGCGGGGGTTTTACATGTACACTTACAAGTGCACTGTCTCTGCAATATGCAGTCAGTTTACGGGAGTAGTCTTTCCCCCACCGAATTAAACGAATTCAATCACAATATTGTGAATCCATTTTCTTTCTTTGTAGGCTAAGTTTATCTCCGTTTATGTCGGTGTATGTGTTCATATATGGTCTGCTTTGTGCGCAAATAGCGTAAGAATATGTGTCGTTGACGTCACCCCCCATGCAGCGGGGGTGAAAATTCATCACTTCAGAGTGTTTAGTCCCCTACACGCCTAAACCGGGATCGCGGTTAGCGTTGGCTCAGTGCGAGTCAGGAAGGCTATTACTGGTGCAGCCGCGGGGTCTGTTGATTTTTTTAAATTATGATTTTGGCCGCCGAGCCAAGTACCTTAGACTTGCATTGGAGTTTTGTTTTCATGCCGCGGAGCTATTTGTATGTATTTTAAATGTAAAGGACTTGCCTGTAGGTTTGTGTGTGTTGTTTTATGTTTGGCATCTTTCCGGTTGTAACGCGTCTGTGAGAAAATCGGAGGGGAGGGTTAACAGGTGGGCACGGGGGTTGATAAAGCACAACTGCCCTGGTAATATGTCACATGATTTTCCCGGACTAAAGCAACCTTCGGGGCCGTGGTTTTGTGGTTGGCACAGTTAACTGTTTTTAACACGTTGTCAGACCGCCATCACTACCACACACTATATGAAAAATATTTGCCCCCTTGCGATTTCTAATTGCCCCCTTAGTAAACTGTTCCTGGCGCCGGTCCTGGTCTCATCCTCGCCGTCATCTGAGCTTTCTTCTCTTATTTCATCACCGGAGTCGAGAGTACCTCTCCTAGGTTCAAACTGGTACCCTTCTAAGCCATAGCCTGCTTGCAGTGTGTCTTGCGGGATCTCTTCGTATGATTCGACAGAGCTGTCGCTTTCACTTGATGCGCCCGACGCCATGATTACACGCTCATCTCTATTTCAGAGAGTTCCGCTAGTGCAGTGGGTAGCGCTGACGTCACGGTCTTTTAAAAATGGCGACTCTTGTGCGGTTTAGCGTATAAAAGTATTATATTTACAATTACCAAGATATTTCGTTGTCTTCTAGTATATAAATTTGATAGAATACTTAAGAATACGTACTTTGTCACATCAGCAACTGTATATATTATATTTGGTACCCCTTTAAGTGACTTACCCATCCAATGAGGATTCTTGTTTACAAGATGCCACATCTGAGTCGCTGACAAATCCTGAATTTCTGTAAAGATAACTGTCCAGAGATTTATAAGCACGCAGTGCTTCACCACTGAACAGCGAGGGAAAGTTAATGAGGTAATTATACACGTTTGGGTATTCCGCTGGCAGCTCAACATCCGGTCGTGAAAACTCCGTCCGGTAAGCCATAAGGGTCACTAATCTGTAGGTCGTTTATTTTAGACATATATCTAGTTATCTGTTCATTAAAAAAATGAGCCGTGTAGTCCGTCGGCTGAAATTGATCCATTCTGTACACGAGTGCAGCAGTATTCAGCGGTGTTTTTGACCGACAAGATGGCGGCTGTGTACTTTCCGGTCACGTGACTGCAAGATCTCGATATAAAATCTCGCGGTACGGTGACGTCACGCGGTAGCTCTCTACAGACTCCTGAACTTGTAGTGTTTCACTGCACGAGATCAGGGACTCCTGAAAAAGCGATAAAACCTAAACCCGTGCACTACACTAGAACCGAAAGCGGAAAAGTAACATGTTCACCTGATACTCAATTTCCAGGGAGGCGTCTTTCTTCATGGTTTGGTAGAAACACTCCTTGCGTCCTGGAGGGAGAGTGAAGGTGAAGTCGCTGTCCAGAGCCTGTGTGAAGGCGCCGGTCACTTCACTCCACTCCAACACACACACACCGAACACTAACAGCCCCGCTAACTCCCATCTCAACCGCCTCATACCTTCAGCAACACACCGCTTCTGTGTGAGAACGCAAACAGTAAAGCCCAAAACCACCTGTTTAACCTGCACAACTCGCTCTGATACCGACTCAACTTTCCTGGGAAACTTCTCCGTGTGTCTATAGACGCCTCGACCGATTACTTCAGGACCCCGGAGAGACAAACAGACCATTCTTTTAGATTTATTCTCCAAATAAATTAATACACTTATTCGTTTGCCTGTTTTATACATCGAACATAATATCTAAGAAGATATTTTATCTCTAACGTAAATACGAAGGAAAAAATAATTGTTCTGCTCAGGCGAATATCACAGACAGCCTTAAAATGTTGCATTATGGGAAATTGAGTCAGTCAGTGCTTGGCACTTTTTTTTTTTACTTGCTAACTTGTAGGAAAAAATAACGCTTGTTTGTTCTGTAAAATGTCATTTTAGACAGACCACCCATACTCCATGTTGATAATTTAAGTCAATAATATTATTTTTATAACAACGCTGCCGGATGCTGGGTTCTGATTGGTCGGAATAGTATAATTTCTGCATGGGAAAGTAGTTCCGGCTGGGACGTGACTGATAGGTTTGTAGTAATACGCTCGTTCGACTACGTTACTGTTTCTACCCTATTTATTTTTCGTAATGATACAGGTTTAATTAAAAGGATCTAGGATCCTTTTTTTTTCTTTTCTTAAACTTCAGATAGCCGTGATAGTCTGCTAAGTCCCTTTACACACCCCTGTACAGTAGGTGGCGGTACGCACCAAAGAGATGTGATCCGCCAATAAACCAAAGAAGAAAAGTTACTGTTTCTATAGTAACAGCTCGTGCACAAAGCAGAGGTTCCACATAAACAGATTTTAAGTGTTGGGGTGGTTCTCCACTATAGTTGCAAAATGGTGTCACCTCACTTAACAAGTATTCTGAGACCAGGCCTTTAAATAAAATCAGAGTGTCTGTGTTCATATGCCTTCCTATTGATTCTAAAAATTAATTGATATTAAATTTTATCCACTCAAATATAATAGTGTTGGTAGAATTTTTCATTGGAAGTACCCAAGGGGGTCCAAAATGCGTGTCTCATACATCCCAGAAGGAAAATAAACCCTTGCTGAAAAATATTTATTGGTGTTATTATTTTGTGTCACCCATTTAAATATGATCAATATTGTCCATGCAGCATGAAGAAAAGCACATTTTGAAAATATTTCCAATACTAGTCAGAAATTTTCCCGCCAAGAAATTGATTTTTGGTGTCCCAAGTAATTAAGTCAGTACACTAATGCCGCTTTTCCACTACCAACGCGGCTGAGTCGGGCTGAGCCGTGCCGTGCTGAGTCGAGCTGAGTGGGGCTGTTGGAGTTGCATTTCGACTACAACCGCGCTGAACCGTGCTGGCTGGAAGTGGGTGGACACATTGGGTGGAGTTAGCGAAAGTGGGTGGACGTCAGGTGATGTCGTTAGGCGGCGCAAACAGTGACATCAGTGATCTTTTAAGCGGTAGTCTCACGACCCGGAGAGTAAACAATAAACATGGAGGACATGGAGTCGTTAGTGTTGCTGGTCTTGGTGCTGTGGCTTGTTGTCACCGACAACGCCAACAGATACTGGCAAGAGCGTATAGATGAGGCGAGGCGCATAAGGCTTCATAATTCTCGTAATTCGTAATTCTTCTTCTTCCGGGTTTACGGTGTTTACAGATCCCAGCGTGCTCGCGGGACGTGTGTGGGCATGTGAAGACACTCCTCCTCACCAATCAGTGCACAGGGGAGTGTCTGCTCACGCCCCTAGCCTCACTCGGCTCGGTTTGGCTCGCTTCAGCCCCACTCCAAAACCATGCGAGTTTTGGGGGCTGAGCAGGGCTGAAGCGAGCTGAGTCGTGCTGTTCTTAGATAGTCGAAACGCGAGCCGTGTTGGGCTGAAGCGAGCTGAAGTGAGCTGAAAAAGGGTAGTGGAAAAGGGCCATAACAGTACTAACTACTAGAGACACCTGGGGAAAATGGACAGAACTATTCTAATGAGATGACTGCAGTGCATTGTGGGAATCCCACAAGTTCAAGGGAGGGAAACATTGAATTTCATATTGTTGTAGTTTTCCAGCATTGTTCAGGTTTGTATGGCAATTTTTAACAGAATTTATAATAGCAGTCAATACACTAACACTTCTAGAATGATGTAGGCCCAGCTTTGTCATGAAAACATGTTTGTGCCATGAATGTGAGTTAGAAGACCTTTCAACTAGACTACAATGCACAGGCATCATATACACATCTGCACCCTGGTGACCAGATGATGAACTATTTGTCCATACACTAACAGTCCATACACTACACCGGGGTCTGTTTGTGTACTGACTATTGTGTTAGTGTATTGACCAATTTGATAGGATGACAGTTTGATGTCTCTCGATCCCTTTTGTCAACCTACTAGTATATAGGCCTATACCTAGTACATGTATCCTACCAGGATATCTTTAAAGGTTTTCTGATTAGGCCTAGTCAATTTCTGAGAGTGTCTGTGTACTGACTTAAAAATTTGAATTTGCCCCTCCCCCCCGTACTCACCTTTTACAAACTGTTAATTTTACTTCCAGCTTCCCCTACTTACTACCTGGTTGAATGATTGATCTTTACTGTTCTGCTCAAATAATCATCTTCGTTGTCTTATTTTTGAACGTCAGTACACAAACATGCTGTCAGTACACAAACGCTGCACCCTTTTAATACATATATTTATTGTTCTATTGTGATAAATATCTCATCTCATCTCCTCTAGCCGCTTTATCCTTCTACAGGGTCGCAGGCAAGCTGGAGCCTATCCCAGCTGACTACGGGCGAAAGGCGGGGTACACCCTGGACAAGTCGCCAGGTCATCATAGGGCTGACACATAGACACAGACAACCATTCACACTCACATTCACACCTACGGTCAATTTAGAGTCACCAGTTAACCTAACCTGCATGTCTTTGGACTGTAGGGGAAACCGGAGCACCCGGAGGAAACCCACGCGGACACGGGGAGAACATGCAAACTCCGCACAGAAAGGCCCTCGCCGGCCACGGGGCTCGAACCCGGACCTCCTTGCTGTGAGGCGACAGTGCTAACCACTACACCACCGTGCCACCAGAAACAATTAAATTAAAAACAGAAATAAATAAAAGAAACAAAAAAAAGCAATCAACTGAGTGATTATTTCGTGAATATAAGAAGAAAAAATATATACATACAATGTATGTATAAATGAATAATGTAAAACAATAAAGATACAATACATAAATAAAAATAGAAAGAAAAACAGAGTGGATTAAGATGATAAATAAACAAACAACATAACTATAGATAACTATTATATGTTTTAACTGGCAGCACGGTGGTGTAGTGGTTAGCATGTTCGCTTCACAGCAAGAAAGTTCCGGGTTCGAGCCCAGCGGCCGGCGAGGGCCTTTCTGTGTGGAGTTTGCATGTTCTCCCCGTGTCTGCGTAGGTTTCCTCCGGGTGCTCTGGTTTCCCCCACAGTCCAAAGACATGCAGTTAGGTTGATGTGGGGCAGCCTTGGGCTGAGGTGCCCTTGATCAAGGTACCTGACCTCTGACTGCTCCCCGGGCGCTCTGGTGTGGCTGTCCACTGCTCTGGGTGTGTGTGTATGCGTGTGTGTTCACTGCTTCAGATGGGTTAAATGCAGAGGATGAGTTTCACAGTGCTTGAAGTGTGCATGTGACAAATAAAGGTTTCTTCTTAACTGATGTTAGATGGTAGATAGTTTGACTGACGAGATGCCTTTTGAGAGCCTTTTTAAATGATGTTAAATGGATAAATTTTTTCAGATAGTCAGGTAGCTGATTCCAGAGACGTGGACCTTGATAATGTATTGCAAATTGCCCAAGAACAGTTCTAAAAAAGGCAGTGTGAAGATCAGAAGAGTTTCATGTCTGGTAGTTATGGACTTGGTTATTAGACACAAATATATGACAGAAACTTGGAGATAAGAGATTCATTCTTTGCTGGAACACAAATAAGCAGATCTGATATACACATTTATATCATAAACATTCAAAATTGCAATTTTTGAAACAGAGGGCCCGAGCTCGCAAGTGGTTCAGAGTATGTCACCATTCTAACAAATCGTTTCTGTAAAGTAACAAGGTGTTTGAGGTTTGTTCTGTAAGTGCTTGCCCATACAAGATTGCAGTAGGAAAGAAAAGTATAATAGAGTGATACAAGAATCTTTCTAGGTAAGACATGTCTTATCCTACTGATGACACCAATGTTCTTAGCAACTCTGTTACAAATAAATGATATATGTTTTTTCCAATTTAATTTTTCATCAATGTAGACACCTAAAAACTTGGCATGTTGTGCTCGAACAAGAGAATGATTGGATATATACCGTAGACATCTTTATCAAGGGGTATTTTTTTCTAATTCTTTGGTATAATTAACATGTATGAATTTTTTTTTTTTTATTGAGAGATTTTTTTTTTTTTTTTGAAACCAGAGATTAACTTTATTGAGTTCAGCATTTGTTTGAATAATTAGGTCTTCATAATTTGGATTTCACATAAACATTATTCGTATCATCAGCAAAAATAATAAAAAAGACATGTTTTTTGAAACTAGGTATAAATCATTTACATAAATAATAAAAAGCAAAGGGGGCGGCAAGGTGGTGTAGTGGTTAGCGCTGTCGCCTCACAGCAAGAAGGTCCTGGGTTCGAGCCCCGGGGCCGGCGAGGGCCTTTCTGTGCGGAGTTTGCATGTTCTCCCCGTGTCCACGTGGGTTTCCTCCAGGTGCTCCGGTTTCCCCCAAAGACATGCAGGTTAGGTTAACTGGTGACTCTAAATTGACCGTAGGTGTGAATGGTTGTCTGTGTCTATGTGTCAGCCCTGTGATGACCTGGCGACTTGTCCAGGGTGTACCCCGCCTTTCGCCCGTAGGTAGCTGGGATAGGCTCCAGCTTGCCTGCGACCCTGTAGAACAGGATAAAGCGGCTAGAGATAATGAGATGAGATGAGAATACTCTTTCTAAAAGACTAAAGTGTAAGATATATCATCAAAATGTAATTTATAAGCAAGCATATGACGTCTCTGTTGTGTGTAAATTAGTAGTTATCTGGTTGTTTACAAATCCTAGGTCTTGTCACCTGATCCTGAACCCATGTAATTTTGCCTAAAAAAATCTGTAGTGTCCGTAGGCCTGGTACTAAATCATAGAATGGATGCCGTGTTTGATAATTATTGGTATGTTGCTATTTGTTGTTGGATACTTTTATCAAACATAAGCACTCAACATAAATTAGATTAATACATACAGTGATAAAACTTGAATACTTGTTTGTAGTGTCCTTAGGCCCTAAGCATTCTTGTTCCTATTATTCAGTGATTTACCCATATTTCTCCCATAAAATTCACCAATTTTGTTACAAACAAGTAAACAAATTTTATATATGTGCAAATACAACGAAGGAACAGTAATGGTATCTTCTTCTTTTGGCTGCTCCCGATTAGGGGTCGCCACAGCGGATCTTTCGTCTCCATAGCTCCCTGTCTTCCACATCCTTCTCTACCACACCTGCCACTTTCATGTCCTCTCTCACCACATCCATGTATCTCCTCTTTGGCCTTCCTCGTTTTCGTGTGCCTGGCAGCTCCATCCTCAACATTCTCCTTCCAACATGCTCTGCATCTCTTCTCAGGATGTGCCCAGACCATCTCAGTCTCATCTCTCTTAGCTTAATTCCCAAGCTCTCCACATGTGCTGTCCCTCTGATGTGCTCGTTCCTTATCCTGTCCAACCTCCCATCGCAAACCTTAACATCCTCAACTCCGCCACTTCCAACTTTACCTCCTGTCTCTTCGTTAAGGGTCTGGTCTCCAATCCATACATCATAGCTGGTCTCACTACTGTCTTATACATCTTACCTTTCACTTTTGCTGGGACACAAATGACTCCCGAAATCCTTCTCCAACTGCTCCACCCTGCCTGCACTCTCTTTCTCACCTCACTATCGCAGCCCCCATTTTCCTGCACAGTTGACCCCAAGTACTTGAATTCACCAACTTTCTTTACATCGACTCCTTGCATCTTCACTACACTCTCATCCCCATTCTCATTGATGCACATGTATTCTGTTTTGCTACTGCTCACCTTCATTCCTCTGCATTCCAATGCATACCTCCATCTCTCCAAACCCAGCTCAACCTCCTTTCTACTTTCACCACACATCACAACATCATCCGCAAACATCATGTTCCATGGCGACTCTTGCTTCACTTCGTCCGTCAAGCTATCCATCACTATGGCAAACAAGAAAGGACTCAAAGCAGATCCTTGATGGAGTCCCACCTTCACCGTGAACCATTCAGAAGGAACAGTAATGGTATGAGTGTCAAATTAATGAAAATTATTTAACATGAGAGCAAACAAAGAATAAATTTTAACATTTTGAGTCATATGATTAGTACTGGGCGGCACGGTGGTGTAGTGGTTAGCGCTGTCACCTCACAGCAAGAAGGTCCGGGTTCGAGCCCCGTGGCCGACGAGGGCCTTTCTGTGCGGAGTTTGCATGTTCTCCCCGTGTCCGCGTGGGTTTCCTCCGGGTGCTCCGGTTTCCCCCACAGTCCAAAGACATGCAGGTTAGGTTAACTGGTGACTCTAAATTGACCGTAGGTGTGAATGTGAGTGTGAATGGTTGTCTGTGTCTATGTGTCAGCCCTGTGATGACCTGGCAACTTGTCCAGGGTGTACCCCGCCTTTCGCCCGTAGTCAGCTGGGATAGGCTCCAGCTTGCCTGTGACCCTGTAGAAGGATAAAGCGGCTAGAGATAATGAGATGAGATGAAATAAAATCAGTAAAAATAACACAGGCTACTTGTAGTGTCCGTAGGTCCAAAGCTTCACTGATCTTGTTCCCATTATTTAACATCAGTAGTAAACATGCATTCTGTATTTACAATGGCAGTTGTCTTATCTCACATCCACCTACATAAAGATATGTAAATAAGTTATTTTTTTAATCACTAAATAATACCTGTATGAATGATGTATTTTGTGCACATATGGGGTATTATGTACAGAACTACAGCACTTCCTACAAGTCATGCCTTTACCTTTGAGCTTGATCCAGAAATTTAGAATTTAAAAAATGAATTTTAATTTAAATACTGAGTAATTTACTTAATACTAAATCATAGGCTGGGAACATAATTTCACATACGTTCATGAACGTAATTTCATTACGTTAGACCTAAGAAATACATAATGACATTTTGATATGGATTTATAAGCATTTATTTCACATGTTCTGTTTTAAAGTTTATGAATAAAGGTTATTTTACACTATTGTATATAATCATTGGCATTTATTGATAAATAAAACTTCATGATGAGTATGTAGTGTCCGTAGGCCCTCAATACATGGCTCCATATATCCGTTTTTTTTTTTTAAATGTAGGTCCGAATAAGAAAAAAAACTTTCAGTACCACATTCCCAATATATTTGGCAGCAAAAATCATCACTTTACTTCTTGAAACTGCTTAATCAAATTTTGACCATTTTTGCAACACAATGCGTACACCTGATTGTGCTGTAGCCGATAGCTGTCTCCAGTGACTTTATGCTGAGATTCAATCTTAACTCTTTTAGTTTGTAATATTTTGATGAGGGATATAAATCAAATACACCATGCACTGAGAGGCACCGCTAATTATGGATTCTCTGAGGTGACTGACTGCGCCCATCAGAAAATCGTACTATGCCAGTCACCTCAGAGAATCCATAATTTCAACCAGAGCCTCTCAGTGCATGGTATATTAGATGACTATCTACAGTGGTGCTTGAAAGTTTGTGAACCCTTTAGAATTTTCTAGATTTCTGCATAAATATGACTTAAAACAGCATCAGATTTTCACACAAGTCCTAAAAGTAGATAAAGAGAACCCAGTTAAACAAATGAGACAAAAATATTATACTTGGTCATTTATTTATTGAGGAAAATGATCCAATATTCCATGTCTGTGAGTGGCAAAAGTATGTGAACCTTTGCTTTCAGTATCTGGTGTGACCCCCTTGTGCAGCAATAACTGCAACTAAACATTTCCGGTAACCGTTGATCAGTCCTGCACACCGGCTTGGAGGAATTTTAGCCCGTTCCTCCATGCAGAACAGCTTCAACTCTGGGATGGTGGTGGGTTTCCTCACATGAACTGCTCGCTTCAGGTCCTTCTACAACATTTCAATTGGATTAAGGTCAGGACTTTGACTTGGCCATTCCAAAACATTAACTTTCTTCTTCTTTAACCATTTTTTGGTAGAACTACTTGTGTGCTTAGGGTCGTTGTCTTGCTGCATGACCCACCTTCTCTTGAGATTCAGTTCGTGGACAGATGTCCTGACATTTTCCTTTAGAATTCGCTGGTATAATTCAGAATTCATTGTTCCATCAATGATGGCAAGCCGTCCTGATGCAGCAAAACAGGCCCAAACCATGATACTACCACCACCATGTTTCACAGATGGGATAAGGTTCTTATGCTGGAATGCAGTGTTTCCCTTTCTCCAAACATAGTGCTTCTCATTTAAACCAAAAAGTTATATTTTGGTCTCATCCGTCAACAAAACATTTTTCCAATAGCCTTCTGGCTTGTCCACGTGATCTTTATCAAACTGCAGATGAGCAGCAATGTTCTTTTTGGAGAGCAGTGGCTTTCTCCTTGCAACCCTGCCATGCACACCATTGTTGTTCAGTGTTCTCCCAATGGTGGACTCATGAACATTTGCCAATGTGAGAGAGGCCTTCAGTTGCTTAGAAGTTACCCTGAGGTCCTTTGTGACCTCACCGACTATGACACACCTTGCTCTTGGAGTGATCTTTGTTGGTCGACCACTCCTGGGGAGGGTAACAATGGTCTTGAATTTCCTCCATTTGTACACAGTCTGTCTGACTGTGGGTCGGTGGAGTCCAAACTCTTTAGAGATGGTTTTGTATCCTTTTCCAGCCTAATGAGCATCAACAACACTTTTTCTGAGGTCCTCAGAAATCTCCTTTGTTCGTGCCATGATACACTTCCACAAACATGTGTTGTGAAGATCAGACTTTGATAGATCCCTGTTCTTTAAATAAAACAGGGTGCCCACTCACACCAGATTGTCATCCCATTGATTGAAAGCACCTGACTCTAATTTCACCTTCAAATTAACTGCTAATCCTAGAGGTTCACATACTTTTGCCACTCACAGATATGTAATATTGGATCATTTTCCTCAATAAATAAATGACCAAGTATAATATTTTTATCTCATTTGTTTAACTGGGTTCTCTTTATCTACTTTTAGGAGTTATGTGAAATTCTGATGATGTTTTAGGTCATATTTATGCGGAAATATAGAAAATTCTAAAGGGTTCACAAACTTTCAAGCACCACTGTATAGCTATCTAAGTACAGTGAACAACATAAATGACAAGACAAAGACAGGTGTAAAGTGGCATAGTGCATTTGTGTGCAAATGTTCATTTTAGTGCAAAAATACAAGAGAATGCAGTTCAGTTTGAATAGTTCAAGTTTGACAAGGATATTACAACAAGATGAGACAGGTATAAAGTGAGCATTGTGTATGTGTGTGCTAATGGGTAGTGTAGTGCAAATGGATGAGAAGTGGATGAGAAAACTGTAGTTTCACTTTGAACTGTCAGTTCTTTGGGGATAACAGTGAGTTGAGGACTCTGACTGCCTGGGGGAAGAAGCTGGTGTAGTGTCTGGCAGTGACGTTTCGGATGCTATGGTACCTTCTGCCACATGCCGGGAAGGAGAACAGTGCATGTGATGGATGGGACTTGTCCTGCACTATGCTGTTGGCATGACGAACGAGTTGGGAGATGGATGGGAGAGGAACCCCAGTGATCCTCTCTGCCATCCTCACTATCCACTGCAGGGACTTTTGTTCAGAGACAGTGCAGTTCCTGAACCAGACAGTGATGTAACAGCAGAGAACACTCTTAGCGGTCCCTCGGTAGAAGGATGATGCCATTAGGCCTTTGAGCAAGGGGTGTTCCAGGGCTGCTCTGATTCCCACTTCCTTCCTAACAAACTGGGATATGTGAAGAAAAGAATTCCCCTGGAATGGACAGTATATGTGATGTGGCAGCATCTTCTTGAAGTGGACCTCCCTCAGAAATTTTGAACCGACTTACATCTCTGGCTAAAGGTTTCTCTGATTATTCTCAGAGAAACAAGCCACCAGGTCATCGCAGGGCTGACACACAGAGACAAACAACCATTCACACTCACACCTACGGTCAATTTAGAGCCACCAATTAGCCTAACTTGCATGTCTTTGGACTGTGGGGGAAACCAGAGCATCCAGAGGAAACCCACGCAGACACGGGGAGAACATGCAAACTCCACACAGAAAGGCCTTCGTCGGCCACTGGGCTCGAACCCAGAACTTTCTTGCTGTGAGAGGACAGTGCTAACCACTACACCACCATGCCGCCCCTCAATAATAATTTTACCGGTATATTTCATTCGAAACTCACATTGATAACATTACCCGGATAGTTTTCTTTCATCTCAGAAATATTGCTAAGATAAGAAATTTAATGTCACTACATGACGCGGAAAAACTAGTTCATGCTTTCGTTACCTCCAGGTTGGATTACTGTAATGCCTTACTGTCTGGATGTTCCAATAAGTGCATAAACAAACTCCAGTTAGTTCAAAATGCAGCAGCAAGAGTCCTTACTAGAACTAGAAGATATCACCCCTGTCTTATCCACACTGCATTGGCTCCCAATCAAATTTCGTATTGATTATAAAATACTACTATTGACCTTTAAAGTACTTAATAGTCTTGCACCACAGTACCTGAATGAACTTCTGGTCCTCTATGACCCACCACGCCTACTTTGATCAAAAGGTGCAGGTTGTTTGCTGGTACCTTGTATAGTGAAGGCTACATCAGGGGGCAGAGCCTTTTCTTACAAAGTCCCACGGTTATGGAACAGCCTTCCAAGTAGTATTCGGGAATCAGACACAGTCTCAGTGTTTAAGTCTAGGCTGAAAACATATCTGTTTAGTCAAGCCTTTTGTTAATGGTGTTTATGAGGTAAAGGTGTAGATCTGGAGGGTCCTCAGACATAGAGTGTTCTGGTAAACTGGGATGTATGGATGCCAAGGGAGTAACTTTGATTTTGACATTGGTGGGGAGTGGGGACACAAAAGTGATCCAAGGCAGAGCTTCCGAAAGGTGTTTTTTTCCATTAGCAATCATAATTTCATGTCATGCAGATCTTATAAGCTAATGAGGGCAGCTGTGGCCTAATGGTTAGGGAGTTGGTCTTTGGATTCCAAAGTTGGAGGTTCAAATCCCACCTTTACCTCTCCCTCCATGGCTGAAGTGCCCTTGAGCAAGGCACCTAACCCAACAGTGCTAGAATCTGATGATTCATTACTTTTACATCACACAATTCCTAATTTGTGTTTAAGCAGTCGTTCTGTCTTTTCCATAGAAATACATGAAAATAAGAATTAAAAACTTTAAGCATTTTTAGCATTAAATATTCTCATCTCATTATCTCTAGCTGCTTTATCCTTCTACAGGGTCGCAGGCAAGCTGGAGCCTATCCCAGCTGACTACGGGCGAAAGGCGGGGTACACCCTGGACAAGTCGCCAGGTCATCACAGGGCTGACACATAGACACAGACAACCATTCACACTCACATTCACACCTACGGTCAATTTAGAGTCACCAGTTAACCTAACCTGCATGTTTCTGGACTGTGGGGAAAACCGGAGCACCCGGAGGAAACCCACGCGGACACGGGGAGAACATGCAAACTCCACACAGAAAGGCCCTCGCCGGCCACGGGGCTCGAACCCGGACCTTCTTGCTGTGAGGCGACAGTGCTAACCACTACACCATCATGCCACCACATTAAATATATATATATATATATATATATATATATATATATATATATATATATATATATATATTTTTTTTTAAATTCAATATCTGTATTGTTTGACATTGGGGGGGGTGTCTCAAAATTCACTGACTGCCTTACTGAGACACTCATAAATAGGTGCTACTGGTGGCATTTTCTATTCTGTAATTAAGCTCAAATTTAGTTAAAATGATATTTGGATATATAATTTAGTGATTGCCTATTATAGCATGATTATGATTACATTAGTATTGCATTTGTAGTATACCCCCCATTTTTTGTCTTTTTGTTGCCCCTCCATTTTCCATATTATGTCTTTTTGTTGCCTGTTTCTGTGTTCGTAACGTGTGTTATGATTTTCACTGCAGATGTGCTTGTGACTTCTTTTATGTTCATGCTGCAGTTACCAATATTCGTCTGTAGGTGGCAGTAAAGGATCATGGATTTGTTGTATCTAGCCTAGCCTAGTAGTAGTAGAAAGAGGTCTCTGTAAAACGGTGAATGCAGCAGACTCAGCGGCTGTCACGCTGTTGATTCTGAAATGCAAGTCGCACATCTGCATGGCCATGCAGTAGCCTACATCTGACTACTTACATTCTGTAAAACCATTAGGTCTATAAATTTAACATTCATTCATCGAGGATATTATCTAACACCAAGTTACATTGCTCCAGCATTCCTTTTCTCTGCAGCTATGCAGTAGCCTAGCTCTGATGCGTCCTGTCACGTTGCTAAACCTGCCTAAGGAGCCACAGCAATACTTTTATGAAGGGTTTCCATACATCAAAAGGATTTTGTTGAGTTTTTAAAGCTCGACGGAAACCCTGCACTTACATTCTTGACTTTGAAGAAGAATGAACGAATGTCCCGTTTCTTGGGAGGGGGGCCGTCATCCATGATACTCAAGTCAGCATGCGAGTCGTAGGGCAAGCATGCATGGACATCGAAGTCCAGCTCAATTTGTAGGCTGACGGAGAGTGGGGGGTGCGTGGGGTAGGTCAGGTGTGTACGTGTGAGATACGGGGGGTTGATGGGCGGGTAGTCACGGCTGCTGTGGGAAGTGTGCTGCTTTTACAGCAGATGGAGTGACAGGTGGGATAGCCAACCATGTAAGTTAGCGAGAAACAGGTAGCTAATCAGAGAATGAGATCTACGTTAGAGGGGGGATCATTAGCAGTGTCATACATGTAAGCCTTTGTGTGTCATATAATCATTGCTCAGGTTAGGACATCGGTTTTATTGATCGCGATTACACAGTAGAGGCTGAATATTGGTAGGGACACGTCCCTAGCGTCCCTACCCAAAATTACGCCCTAGGTTGTGTGTACTGAACTAGACCGAGAGATACACTGTGTTCATACTGTTTTACTCAAACTCGAAATGAAATATTCTAATATTTTGAGATGTTTTTCTTTATGTTTTTGCACTGTATGCCATACTGATTCAAATTAAAATAGAAAAATGCTTGAAACATTTTAGTTTATGTGTAATGAGTCTATAATATATAACATTTTCACTTTCTTAAATAACTGATGGAAAATATTGAACTTTTTCACAATATTCTAATTTTTTGAGATGCACTAGTATACAATGAGATGATTTTGTTTTTCTATTATGGACCCCTCTTATGAGTCTGAAATAAAGATTGAATAATAATTTAACCCTTTGATGCAAAACATGACCTGGCGACTTGTCCAGGGTGTACCCCGCCTTTCACCCGTAGTCAGCTGGGATAGGCTCCAGCTTGCCTGCGACCCTGTAGAACAGGATAAAGCGGCTAGAGATAATGAGATGAGATGCAAAACATATGCACACCCCTTCTAATGCACAACATGGGTCAAAAATGACCCGTATTCATTTTCCAGGTTATTTCATGCTGACTGAGTTTTTCTTTGCTCTATCTTTTGAAATCAATTTATTTTATGACTGAATATTCCAAGTATTCTTTAAATATCTTGTTTTTAATTCCTACAAATCATTAATTAAATTTTTTCTTTCCTACTTTATGAACAAAAATACTTTTTATATTACTACGCATGGGTCATCCAAGTGTGATTTAAAATTAAATGTTTTAATACTATAATAACAATTTGTTTCAAGTAATGAATGGGGCCAGTTATTTATTTATTTATTAACTATGTAGTTAGCTAAGCCAACTACAATAAAATTAGCTAACTAAAGTAGAATATGTCAACAGCTCGGTAGCTAATAGTAATTACTTGTAACTTTCTGACAAGTAATCTACTCACTCTCAAGGTAACCTAAACATGATCAATTTTTTTTCTTTTAAGATATTTTTTGGGCTATTTTCACCTTTATTGGATAGGACAGTGTAGAGACAGGAAATGAGCGGGGGAGAGAGAGAAACGGGGAGGGATCGGGAAATGACCCCAGGTCATGACCCCGGGTCGGAATCGTCCCCGGATTCACGGCACGGCGCCCCATCCACCCGAGCCACGACGCCCCCTCAATTTTTTTCTAAGGTAATGTTAGAACAATTGAAAAACATTACTTCCATGTATTAGATGGGCAAAGGGCGCTGTGCTGAGCTGTGAAATGTCTGACGCAAGCACAATTCACAGTTCCCACCAAACGCTGTAGTAAATGCATGCGGGTCGTTTCTGACCCATGTGTGCAAACTTGATGTAGAATTGCAAAAGCTGTGCTTGTTCATAACTTAAGAAAGGAAAAATAAAAATGATGATTTGTGCTAAACAAAAACAAGATATTTACTGCACATTTGGAAAAGTAAATGACAAAATGAATTTATTTCAAAAGTATATCATAGAAACAGGCGGCACGGTGGTGTAGTGGTTAGCGCTGTCGCCTCACAGCAAGAAGGTCCGGGTTCGAGCCCCGTGGCTGGAGAGGGCCTTTCTGTGTGGAGTTTGCATGTTGTCCACGTGGGTTTCCTCCGGGTGCTCTGGTTTCCCCCACAGTCCAAAGACATGCAGGTTAGGTTAACTGGTGACTCTAAGGTGGTGTTTACATTAGACCATATTGTTTTCGTTGCGGATGCACTGTCCGTGCACATTAAAACGCCGGGAAACGACTCCACAGGCGGAACAGTTTGAATCCGCCAGGGCCCACGTATTCAACCCAGTACATGTCTGATCCGGTGCTGTGTAAACATTGAGGAACAAGGATACGCAGTGCTGAGCTCTAGCTGACGTCGTCATTGGACAACATCACTGTGACATCCACCTTCCTGATTCGCTGGCGTTGGTCATGTGACGCGACTGCTGAAAAACCTTCTCCTCTTTAGTCCCAATGACACGGCGTCCCTGATTTCCATAAAGAACTTCAAATTTTGATTCTTATGCTCTCTCACTCGCTCTCGCTCTCTCTTTCTCTCTCTCTCCTCTCTCTCGCTCACTCAATCTCTCACACACTTTATGTGCTTGCAAGTGGTGAGTGACTTGCGCATGCCCGATATGCACTGGGATCATGTGACGTGCCGTCTAATTAGTCATGTGATTAGCGTATCCGTGTATTGGCGTTGCTGTGTGCACGGGGAACGGTTTTGTTGCGGGCACAGAAATTTTGTGTGTGTACGCGAATCGTTTTAAAAACGTTAATCTGATGATCCGCTGATTCGAAATAATGTAAACAGGGCCTAAATTGACCATAGGTGTGAATGTGAATGGTTGTCTGTGTCTATGTGTCAGCCCTGTGATGACCTGGCGACTTGTCCAGGGTGTACCCCGCCTTTCGCCCGTAGTCAGCTGGGATAGGCTCCAGCTTGCCTGCGACCCTGTAGAACAGGATAAAGCGGCGAGAGATAATGAGATGAGATGAGATCATAGAAACACTCAGCCATACATTAAATAACCTGGAAAATGAATGCAGGGCCCTGTACTACGAACGGAGGTTAACCTACCCAGAAGTAACCCAGGGTTCCCCCACTAAACCGGGGTTGACAAAACCTGGTTATCTTGTTTGGGGTTAAACGGTACTACGACGCCAGTTATGAAGTTGATTTGTTGAACCTGGTTTAACTTAATCAGGGTTAATGCGCGTTCACGTTAAAGGGGAGGTTATCAGCGCAAATCGCCACTGTTCACAATGGCACGGTCGCCGTGCTTCACGGAGGAAGAATGCGCTGTCATAATGCAAAGCTACGAGGAGTTCAAAACAACATTAAGAGCAAAATCTAACACAGCGGCTGCCAATAAGGAGCGGCAAGCATGTTGGCAACGAATTGCCGATCGGGTAAATGCGCAAGTACATTCTCCCTTCTACATGTTCCAGAACAGAAGTATAGGATGAGAGAAAGCTTCATGATCAATCACAAGTCACAGAAAATGGTCCTTCGATGTGGCCCCAGTCATATATAGCTTGTTTAATGTCCGAAAAATCCTGAATAAAATTTGGTATGGTAAATTCATGGAGTAGCCTACTTAAGCTGATCTGTGCACAGAGTCACATGAATTAGGATGACTGACTGTTCAGTCCCTTTGACTAAGTTGGTGTCGGTCCTGTGAACATTTCAGAGGCAACAGCAGTGCCAAACGCACCTGGCAACAGGTGAAAATGAAATATAAAAACATCATTCATAATGGTGTGTGTGTGTGTGTGTGCGCGTGCAAGCAAGCATTCATTTGCCTTTTATTTATTCAAGTTTTATCTGTTTGCCTAATAGTTCAAATTGTTTTGTATATAGTTTATAATGTTGTGTGATATTAATGATAATATTGTGGGGAAACTACTTTGCACGGACGTTCATTTAATTTATTCTATCGTCATTTTGTTTGTTCTATTTTTGTGTATTTTATTTATTTATCTGTTTGTCTAGTTGTATCTATTTTTCTAATAATATATTTTTTGCATTAATAGTTTGTTTTTTCCTATTAAAATAATCTTGTGTTCTTGTTATAACTTTATCTATTTATCTGACTGTTTAGTTGTATCTATTTTTATTACAATTTCAATATTTTTAATATAGAAAGTTTGTTTTTTTCTATTAAAATGTTCTTGTGTGATAACTAGTTCTTGTGTTATATTTATTGTAGTTGTATCTATTTTGTATCTCAGACTTAAATATTTTTGTAAAACAAGTGTTTTTCTATAAAATATTCTTGCGTTCTTGATAACTATGTTCTTGAGTGTTTTTTTTTTTTTTTACAGAAAAGCCGTTCTGCATGGACATTCATTGAAGCCCTCATTGTTTTTTAATGGTTATTTATGAGCGTTTAGGGGTTACAATAATGTAAGTCTAGGTTGCTTTATATAAAAGGTATGTCCAGAAATATTGATGTCACTGTCTAAGCAGAGGGATCTGGCTTCTTTAGACGCTGTCTTCTTAAAACTGAATAAATATTTAAAAAGAGCCAAATGAGCCAGTCTTTTGAACGGCTCTTTTCAAAGAATGGATCACAAAGATGCGGATCCCATCAAAGAGCCATAAATCCCATCTCTAATCTGCGCTCCGATATCGCACGGGTCATCCAGGTACGCTGGCATTGTCTCTAGAGGAAATGTCGGTGGAGAGGTGGTGTTTAAAAAGGGTGTGGTTAATCGGAAACCTCGGGTTAACCAAGAACATAACCTGAGACGAGCAGGTTTGAGATGCAGCGTAAGTTGCCATGGCAGCATACCTCGGTTTGAACATAGCCAACTTTCGTAGTATGGGTTAATCGGGAAGTTACGCTGCACGTGATCAAGTTACTCTCGAAGTTACCCTGGTAAGCCAGAAAACCCGCTTCGTAGTACAGGGCCCTGATCGTTTTCGACCCATGTTGTGCATTAGAAGGGTAGTGATACAAAAAAAGGGTTTTTATTCAAAAAGTAAGAAGGGAAAAATAAAAGAAGGATGTATGATGATCAAAAACAAGCTAATTGAGGAATACCTTGAATACTGAATGATAGAATTAACTTATTGCAAAGATGTAGAAGATAAAAACTCAGCCGGGTCACTTTTAACCCATGTTTTGCATCAAAGGGTTAAATAAATAAATAAATAAATAAAAAATGCCCCTCATGTGTCCGGAAGTGCTGCTTCTCAGCGTGGTGACGCGGCCGTTGAGACAACTTCCAACTCATCTCAAAAACCTGCCGTGTGGGCGGAGCCAGCAGGATGCGCTATTCCTATTGGTTGCACACGGCTTACCGCTATAGAGAGGGGGGAGGAGCCTGAGAGGCCTAGCGACGGCGAGACCAGAAGCAGCTAAGCAACAGCGCGCGGCGGTGCGGTTCCACAGCTGTGTGCAGGCCAGAAGCCCCACACTGAGCCACCCTGCCCGCCGCTTTAGCCTTACAATTTACTCACAAACACCTTTTTTCTTTCTTCCTTCGAGCTTTTATTGTTCGAGTGGAAACGAAGAGAAGCGGGCAGTGTGTGAATAAAGAAGCGAGGATGTTGGTCCCCGCGGGGAGATAATGAAGAGGCTGTGTGTGTTGGTGCTGTGCCTCACTGGAGCTCTCCTGTCCTGGTAAGTTCACTCAGTCAAATATTACTCATATCTTTAAAAAAATACCTATATATTTACTTTTTTAATCCCAGGGGTTCTGTGAGCCTCTGTGGCTGGCCTGGCTGTGTGGAATGGCTGTTTTTATCAGCCTTGTTTGTTGGCCTGGAAGCGTCATGTCTAGCAAGCAGAGAAAACTATAAGTGTGTATTATTATTATTATTATTATTATTATTATTATTATATAAATGTAGTTGTAGTGATGCTGTGTTTTTGTCCAGCTGGTAAAAGTTTTCCCTAAATAAGAGGAAAGTAGACAAAAAACAACAACTTGGGAGTGTTTTTAAGCCATACTGGGCTGTACTCCATCATTCATGGCTAATATATAGCTAGCTATAGGGGAGAGCAGAGCAGCTATGGATCCATGCTGAGGGCTTTGGGACACTGTTTCCAGAACTGTTTCCAGAACAGTGTTCAGTTTGGTGAGCAAAACAACAAAACCCAGTCTATCCTCCTCCTCTTCATTTTAGTCACTGGAAGCCAATATGGTTAGTTATTTGCTTTATATTAAACTAAATGTGTGTTCTGGGCAGTTAATTTCACCTGAGCTGTAGTATTTCTGTATCATTTGTGAAAGTTGAGATGAAGCCATGTCTATTCAACTGGCTGGCTTTTGCTTTTCCTCACACGAACATCAGCTTGTTTTGTGGCTAGAAGTCACCTTTAAACAGGCTTGGTCTTTTTCATTATCTATCTCTTTATCTGTCTATCTACACTACCGTTCAAAAGTTTGGGGTCACCCAGACAGTTTTGTGTTTTCCATGAAAAGTCACGCTTTTTTTTTTATTTCCCACCATAAGTTGTAAAATGAATAGAAAATATAGTCAAGACATTTTTCTGGCCATTTCGAGCATTTAATCGACCCCACAAATGTGATGCTCCAGAAACTCAATCTGCTCAAAGGAAGGTCAGTTTTATAGCTTCTCTAAAGAGCTCAACTGTTTTCAGCTGTGCTAACATGATTGTACAAGGGTTTTCTAATCATCCATTAGGGCCTCTGCGTGCTCTTGCGACAAGGCTTTCGCAGATAGCTTTTCGCAGACAGTTGTAATTTATCGTTGAGCGGGGAGTAATAGGCGTGCGCGATGTTATTCACCGCCACAATGCAAGGGGGCGTGAAATCGCTAGGAGTAGTTGGTGGGTGTGGTTAGTGGAGTGTTTATCCTCCGGTTACTTATAATGACTAGAACTGGAGTCGTATAGATGTACGTACTTCCTCACTTCCTCGATCAACCGCTCTTCGTGCTGCTCCATCTTCGCTCGTGTTTTTAAAAATGGCGGTCGTGAAAACAAACCAAACCGGGAAAGTAGGGAAGCGGAAGTGCGTGTACAGCGGATGTAGAGTGGACCAATCGGAGCCCTCTTGTCTGTGACGCTGTCTGCGAGGCTTCTGCGGTCGTCACAATTTTTGGGAGGTACGCACAGAGCGTCTGCAAAGGGGGGGGGGCTACGCAGATGCCTTCTGCGACGCCATCTGCGAGGACTGCGTTGTCAGCATAAATTGGCCTTTAGGGCCTCTGCATGCTCTTGCGACAAGGCTTTCGCAGATAGCTTTTCGCAGACAGTTGTAATTTATCGTTGAGCGGGGAGTAATAGGCGTGCGCGATGTTATTCACCGCCACAATGCAAGGGGGCGTGAAATCGCTAGGAGTAGTTGGTGGGTGTGGTTAGTGGAGTGTTTATCCTCCGGTTACTTATAATGACTAGAACTGGAGTCGTATAGATGTACGTACTTCCTCACTTCCTCGATCAACCGCTCTTCGTGCTGCTCCATCTTCGCTCGTGTTTTTAAAAATGGCGGTCGTGAAAACAAACCAAACCGGGAAAGTAGGGAAGCGGAAGTGCGTGTACAGCGGATGTAGAGTGGACCAATCGGAGCCCTCTTGTCTGTGACGCTGTCTGCGAGGCTTCTGCGGTCGTCACAATTTTTGGGAGGTACGCACAGAGCGTCTGCAAAGGGGGGGGGGCTACGCAGATGCCTTCTGCGACGCCATCTGCGAGGACTGCGTTGTCAGCATAAATTGGCCTTTAGGGCCTCTGCATGCTCTTGCGACAAGGCTTTCGCAGATAGCTTTTCGCAGACAGTTGTAATTTATCGTTGAGCGGGGAGTAATAGGCGTGCGCGATGTTATTCACCGCCACAATGCAAGGGGGCGCGAAATCGCTAGGAGTAGTTGGTGGGTGTGGTTAGTGGAGTGTTTATCCTCTGGTTACTTATAATAACTAGAACTGGAGTCGTATAGATGTACGTACTTCCTCACTTCCTCGATCAACCGCTCTTCGTGCTGCTCCATCTTTGCTCGTGTTTTTAAAAATGGCGGTAGTGAAAACAAACCAAACCGGGAAAGTAGGGAAGCGGAAGTGCGTGTACAGCGGATGTAGAGTGGACCAATCAGAGCCCTCTTGTCTGCGACGCTTCTGCGGTGGTCACAATTTTTGGGAGGTGCACACAGAGCGTCTGCGAAGGGGGGGGCTACGCAGACGCCATCTGCGAGGACTGCGTTGTCAGCATAAATTGGCCTTTAGCCTTCTGAGGCAATGAGCAAACACATTGTACCATTAGAACACTGGAGTGAGAGTTGCTGGAAATGGGCCTCTATACACCTATGGAGATATTGCACCAAAAACCAGACATTTGCAGCTAGAATAGTCATTTACCACATTAGCAATGTATAGAGTGGATTTCTGATTAGTTTAAAGTGATCTTCATTGAAAAGAACAGTGCTTTTCTTTCAAAAATAAGGACATTTCCAAGTGACCCCAAACTTTTGAATATCTATCTATCTATCTATCTATCTATCTATCTATCTATCTATCTATCTATCTATCTATCTATCTATCTATCTAATCGTGCTGCGAAGGTGCCATGAAAAATAATGAAATGTTCCTATATTTAAAAACCCCACACTATAAAGAGCAGTAAACCGTAATAAGAGTCAATGATTGTTCTGTTGACCCCTTTAAAAATATACTAGTGTGTTCAATCTTATCAGGAAATGAGCTCGAAGTTTTACTGAGACTCTTCCAGAACCAGTCTCAGTTCTTCTGGAGACATTAATTAATTGATTGTCACACTTGCGTCATATTTTTGCACCAAAACTCAGTAGCCTTCATTATACTGTGGTGGTTTTTTTTTTTGGTCTGAAAAGTCTCTGACATCACATGCTGCTTTCTTCTTTCCCGGCATCCAAACTTTTTTCTTCTTCCCTGTAAAGTTTAATCTCTTTCTGGAAATCCTAATGTTTGGAAATCTAAGGCCGAATCCCATTTCACCCCTTGGACCAACCCCTTGGCCCTTCCCCTCCATTTTGCGCGTTCACGTGAAGGGGTAGGGGTATCCCAATCCCAGTTAACGCGGAGGGGTAGGGGAAGGGGGAGGGCTTCTGTACCCCTCCAAACGGAGATTTTCCTGGAGCAGACTCCGAACGAAGGGGTTTGAGTGACTTCCCACAATGCCATGCGGATTTCAGCGAGATTTCATGCGGATTTCAGAAAGATGGCGGTTCCCGCGGCGAAAGATTGTCATAAATGTATTTTCTCCATTATTTACGTGTTTTAAGTTGTTATCCAGAGGGGAAACGCCGCTTGATTCGCTTTCGAGCTGAGAATGAGCAGCGATTTCTGAAATCCAAGCTGCTGCTAAAAAGCTTTGGGAGTGAGTATTGTTTTCGGTTGCTTTACTGCGTACGTTTTGTTCTGTTATTCTCGCTTTTATTGTTTACATGAGTGTTCTGACACCTCATTCTGTTGGATGTGGTGCACGAAGCGCCAAAGATATCCCATTCAGTGGTGTTAGTTAACAAATCACACCCTGCCAGCAGAGATTTCTGTTCTGGCTCTGACTGTAGCGGCTGGTCGCAGCCAATGACGCATTTGGTCGCGTTTTGCTAACGTAAACGCTGACGGAGGTACGCGATGACGTATGCGATCGTTGAAGGGCTATCCCAATACGTAAGGGTTGAATTTCAAGCCCTATCCCTTGTAGCTCAGTTTCAAGGGGAAGGGCCAAGGGGAAGGCGGAGGGGTAGGGGTAGAAATTAGAATTGGGATTGGGCCTAAAACTGTTTTTAATCCTGACCTGATGATGTAAAATTAAAAATCTATTACAAAGTTTGTACTAAAGAAAAAGGGTGCCTAAGACTTTTGCACAGTCCTGTATATAACATCGCCACGAGTTGGCGTAGTGGTTCGCGTGTCTGCCTCTCGATCGTGAGTTCTACTCACGGTCTGGTCATACCAAAGACCATCAAAAAAAAAAGGTACCTCTGGTAAGGCACGCTGCAATACAGATGCCAGTGAGGAGTCAAATTCTTGCGGTTACCAGAGGACTAGCCCTCCACTGTAACCCAAGCTGCATAATATAGGCGAGAGGCCGAGGGCTGCGGAAATGGAGATCGGCGCTGCCCTACGCGCCACATGGCATGGGAAGGACTTTGTATATAACTTCAGACTTATCTACTACATCCGTGTGTTTATTAAATCTTCCAAGATGAGGCTTTTTTTTTTTTTTGGACATATTGCTTGTTTAGGGCGGCACGGTGGTGTAGTGGTTAGCGCTGTCGCCTCACAGCAAGAAGGTCCGGGTTCGAGCCCCGTGGCCGGCGAGGGCCTTTCTGTGCGGAGTTTGCATGTTCTCCCCGTGTCCGCGTGGGTTTCCTCCGGGTGCTTCGGTTTCCCCCACAGTCCAAAGACATGCAGGTTAGGTTAACTGGTGACTCTAAATTGATCATAGGTGTGAATGGGTGTCTGTGTCAGCCCTGTGATGACCTGGCGACTTGTCCAGGGTGTACCCCGCCTTTCGCTCGTAGGTAGCTGGGATAGGCTCCAGCTTGCCTGCGACCCTGTAGAACAGGATAAAGCAGCTAGAGATAATGAGATGAGATATTGCTTGTTTACTGAACTTTCTTTATTTTCTGTGAAATGTGCAGCTTGATCTAAAATGCACGTCATTGTGGTCTAACATCGTTTTAAACTTGTTTACTTGCTGTCAGTTAGGACAGCGTTTCGCAACCTTCTTTCAGTTACAGCACCCTTCAGAAGTATGCAAATTCTCAAGGCACCCCCATATAAAATCTACGCAGTCACGCTGACCCCAGCAGTGACGTTGTGCCATGGGAAAGGGGGCCGTGAGACAAATTTTGATGATGCGTGAGGCGGCGATGATCTGCATTCGTGTAACTATCGTCTTTTGGAATTTTAATTCATTTTGGTCGAGAGGCGTGGTAGGGAACTGTACAGGCGGTCGTTTGTCCAATGGTCCTGCCAGCTGACGTTGAACACACTGCGGAGCATGCGGGTGTACTTGCCTCTCGACCATAATCGCCAAACGCCGTCTGACACTGTGCGGCCATGTGTTTCGTCACAACCAACCTGCCGCACAAGTTCTCTTGTGGGAGCCTGAGGCGAAGTGCAAATTCGGTTGACCACATACCACCCTGAAAACGGTCCTCGAGCGAGAGACGGGGTTGAAGGAAGAACAACTCAGAGCAGCTATGCTCGACCGGCAGGTCTGGGATAGGGCATCTTACCAAGTCACCAGCCCCCCGGATGACAGATGACGATGAATTCATTTTATTTATTTCAATGTTAGAATATATAATTTTTTGACGGCACCCCTAACGAAGCCAGACAGCACCCCAGGGTGCTGCAGCACCCTGGTTGAGAGAGGCTGAGTTAGGAGATATGATCATAAAGGTCTTAAATATGAGAATTGCACACACGTACACACAACCACAGCCCACCCTGAACCAGCACAGACGTAATTCTTTCCTGAGACGATTCCTACTATTCAAATATGAACCACATGATGTAAATAATGTGCCATCAGATTTACATTGTTTTATGACTGAACTCGCATTGAGTTATCAAAAATATTTGTCTCGCAGACATGGAGCGATGCTACTTTTTCGTGGTCTATTCCGAAACCTTGAGTATGACCTTTTCACAATTCCCATCTGCTGTTTTCTTCTTTAAAAGCTACGAAGCTTAAAACGTTATTTAACTGAAGTACGTCACACTTAAACTCTGACATGAAAATGACTTAAGGTGTGAAGATGATTTCATATAACAAAGTATACCAAAATATAACAAGTCACGTCTTTTTACAGTATGTAAACCTTTCCAGTTCCAAAAGTTTCTTTTCCCATTTCAGCCTTGACTATTTGTTGCAGTGTCCGATGTTTTCTCTGAAATCCACCAGTCCTGTTTATACTCAGTGGTCAACTTGTTTGTAACTATTAACAACCTGTGTTTTTCTAGCCCTTTATTAATTAAAGCACTTAATTGAGTTAAAACTAGATTCTGTTCCACTTTAACTAGCAGCTCCTCCGTATTGAGGCAAGCTATAATTTGGGACGTGTGCTATTGTTCAGAAACTCCCTTTAAATATTATGATCCTTCTGAGGCTACATCCACACGACAACGGCAACGAGATTTTATTAAAAAAAATATCGTGTCCACATGGGCAACGGATCAGTAAAATATCAGGTACATATGGCAATGCAACGCTTGCTGAAAACGATGCAATACACATGCCACACCTCTACGTGCGCTGTAAGACGGTCCCATCGGTGACACCAGAACAATAGAAGAAGTAGGACGCATGCGCATAAACCCCTTCTTCTACCCGGCGTGAAGCACTCTCAGGAACAAGCACACAACAACAAGAAGATGGCTGCGACTACGCGAGGAAATCGTGCCTTCTGCGTGTACAAATTTAGTTTTATTAGTGTGCATAGTTTTATATAACTTAATTTTCTTATTGTGTGTGAACATTTTGAAAAGCAGTCTCATCCAATTAAAAAAAAGAAATTCAAGAAATGGTTCAGTTACTTGTTTATTTAAAAGAAAAGCTGTATACAAAAGTGAATGCAATGCAGTGGCTCATACAAAACAGCGAGAGTGCTGCTTGTTCTAGTCATGTGGTTGTGACGTCATCGTAAACAAATCTGTTCTACTCATCCAGACGACTTCGCAACGGCGCCGTTGCCGGATTTTTCCACTCTGGAACCCGTTCTCAAAAAATATCGTTTTGGGGCACCCAAAACGCCAGTGCCGTGTGGACGCCAGGCCGAAACGATAAACAATTTTATCAGATTCACCTGAATCCGTTGCCGTGTGGACAGCCTCTAAGTGGAGCCCTTCTGGTTGTTGGTCTTTCTGTCCTGCTCTTGTGGCGTGTGCTGGACAGATGGCAGATTAACGCACGGTGTTGCTTTATTAACCTGTGAGTAGCACAAACACTATTTGGAGCGAGCTGCAGAAAAGTGATTACGGACAGGCTGGCCTTCACTTCACTTCCTCTCCATGGACTTTTTTTTTTTTTAAATAGAGTTGATTTATATTTGAGTCGTGTTTGTATTAAGAGCAGTGAATGGTTCTTCCATGACCCTCTACAGACATGAAACTCCAGCAAACAAATGTCTTTGGGGAACTGACTCTTGCTAAAAGTCAACAAATGAATCGTTCAAGTGCTGAAACAGCGTGGTTTTTCATAGCTTGCTTTCAGAAGCTTTTTTTTGGACTTGTGTCTTTCAGTATTCGAAATTAACACCCGTCTTTTTTTTTTTTTCTTTTCAGGCCCCTTTGAAATGTGCATTACAGCACTGTAACAACTCCTCAGCAGTGATTGTTCAAACATCAATATCGTTTTGATCACTTGGTTAGGAAAGAGAATCGTGTTTTAAAAAAAAAAAAGTTGGCCGAAGCGTCCAGGAAGCCCAGAAGACACGATCACTTTCATGAAAGTCTTAAAGTGCATATTCTGGAGATATATAATATTTTTTAAATAAATATGAAAGTACGTCCCTTTACACACTCATCCAGAAGGGTAATTTTGCACAAGGCCATCTGTCTACAGCAGAAAAAAAATAAAATAGAACACGTCTGGAAAAATCCCAAGGGAGTCTGGAGCCAGATTCGTGACGTCACCTGCGGAAGCGCCAGCAGGCTGCGCGAGCTTTGCACGGTTTCAGTGCACAGCCTGTGTAGACCAAGCGCTCCCATTTCTCTCATTGTCCGGTCTTTTGGGAAATGATGAGTACTAATCCCATCAAGATTGGTGTTGCTACCCCCTCCTACGATACATCTGTTAACCATTTTAATAATTATGTGATAACGTTGAAGAAATTTGCAGAAAACCACCAGGTCGTTTTCTCATAAACAAACCAGCGCTGACGTAGGATTCAGAGGGAGGCGTCCCGCACGCGACGTCACGAAAATCAATGTTTGCCGGGAAATCCAAATGCCAAGTTTTTTCAGAGGCGGACCAATTCGCCTGAAATGGCTTGATTTCAACTGAATTTTTCTGGTATTGCGCAAGGTAAAAAAAATTGTGCAAAATGTGACAGATATTTGACCAACGTTTAATATAAAATAGGAGAATTACACTGACCTCGCTCCTGAATTTACCCGTGATGTGCACTTTAAGGTAATAAGTAGGACTGCGTCATCATGATCTCAATTTAATGTCAGCGTCAATTATGAGGCATTTGAACAAAATCAGGTTCCTGCTTTCTTCCCTACTCGAAGTGTGGTGACTCACAGCTAGTCGTGAGAAGGAAGATGTTTCTCCTAAGCAGATGGTTTAGTTGGTAAATTTTTAATTAGTAATCAAAGGACGGCCGAATGAATGAGCTAGGTCTGAACACGTCATCTGACTGAAGACTTGTCTGACTTTTTACACATAGAGCTCGTTTACGTTCATCAAGACCAGTTTTTGCACAAGGATGGATGCTTATTGCCCAAGACGAGGAATTAAAGAATGCCCCGTTTTGAAAGAGTTATAACCCGGAATTTAAAAAAAAAAAAGAATTTTTTTTTTCATGTGAGACTTGACATCTTAACAGACTTGCACAAATGAAAGTAAATCAAAGCCTCGACGTATGAGGAAATGTTCGTTCTTAGAGTAGCCGCAAAATCTTCAGTGCATGTCGAAGCTCTTGGTTCAGAAACGCAGCAAAGTAAATTACAAAACAAGGGACATGTTCAGGCATCTGATTAAGTGTAAATGATGCATAAGTTTAGACCGTTAGTGTTCGTGTTTTAACGAAAGATTGTCTCGTGTTTTTGTAAAAATAGTTAATTCACATGCTGATTGAGTGACTCAGCCCAACTGAAAACGTACTTGTGTAACGAGTATTCAGATCTGAAATGTACACTACCGTTCAAATGTTTGGGGTCACCCAGACAATTTAGTGTTTTCCATGAAAAGTCACACTTTTATTTCCCACCATAAGTTGTAAAATGAATAGAAAATATAGTCGAGCCATTTTTCTGGCCATTTTGAGCATTTAATCGACCCCACAAATGTGATGCTCCAGAAACTCAATCTGCTCAAAGGAAGGTCAGTTTTATAGCTTCTCTAAAGAGCTCAACTGTTTTCAGCTGTGCTAACATGATTGTACAAGGGTTTTCTAATCATCCATTAGCCTTCTGAGGCAATGAGCAAACACATTGTACCATTAGAACACTGGAGTGAGAGTTGCTGGAAATGGGCCTCTATACACCTATGGAGATATTGCACCAAAAACCAGACATTTGCAGCTAGAATAGTCATTTACCACATTAGCAATGGATAGAGTGGATTTCTGATTAGTTTAAAGACCCACTGACAGTCATTTCGTATTAATTTTTAAACAAACAATATATGACTCCAAAGATAAATTCTGGTTTTAATTCTTGGTTTAACTGTCCGTTTTAAACATCAGAAGTAATTTTAAATTTCGCGCAGGGAGATTGACCTGGATATGAACTGGGCTCATTCAGAGATGCCGGAAGTGACGTCACATCAGTGTGTCGTTTTTGTTTACAAGTCACTATGTTGGTTCAGTTCTCACAAGTCTTGTGATATTGAGCTGTGGTTTTGTTGTGATTTCCTTGCGTGAAAAAGTTAAATGGCGTCTAACCGAAAAGGGATTATATGTGTGGCTTACGGGTGTTCTAACGCCACGTCGGAAGGAGTGAAACTCCATTCCTTTCCTTGGAAAAAACACCCTGAAATAGCAAAAGAGTGGGAAAGAAACGTTTCCAAAACACGTGCGAACTGGAAGTCAACAAAATGGTCACGTCTCTGTTCAGCACATTTCGAGGAGCACTGTTTCACTTTGTCGTCCAGAACTCGAAGAACGTTTGATCCAACTTATCCACTGGTGTTGGAGGAGTCAGCTGTGCCGACGTTGTTTGACAGGCCCGGGCCGAATCAGTCTGTCAAAAGAGAAACAGATGACAGCAGACCCCCCAAGGGGCGGTCAAAAAGCGAAAGTCCGGTGGTGCCTTTGCCAAAAGAGAACGAGCCAGGGTACGTGGCTGTGTTGTTATTCAATACATGTTGTTTAAAATTTGTTGTAACGTCACAAATGCGTCTTATACCATTGCATATTACTTATCAATAGGCCAAAGCAGCTAATACCAGTAATGTACAACAACTGAAAGGCCAATACCTTGTTTCATATATTTAGTTAGGATAATATACATGATATATGTGTGGAGTGATGGATATAAGATGTCATCCGGCATGTTTTTTCCTATACCATAAAAGAAAAAAAATTACAACAAATTCCTTTCATCACCCCCTCCTCCGTGTCTTATTATAGAAATCGAAATACTGACAGACTATATAATATATAAGATAATATATATAATATATAAGAGAAGTGATCGTCTTTGACATGAGCCATGTTTTGTTTTCATGCAATCCAGATCGACATACACTGATGTGACGTCACTCGCCCTAGCGGCAAAAACGGGCAAATGGCTCATGGCGCTTGTAGAAGCCGGGGCAAAAAGCACAAAATCGGCTCTGAAATTCTTGAATTTCTACAAAGACGACCCTTTATTCAAGTTGAGTTTTGGATATTTTATTTCACAATACAGCAATAAAACAAATATACATATTACGTGGTGTAAAAAGTTGTCCGTGGGTCTTTAAAGTGATCTTCATTGAAAAGAACAGTGCTTTTCTTTCAAAAATAAGGACATTTCAAAGTGACCGCAAACTTTTGAACGGTAGTGTATATACTGAGAATCCAAATCTCACATGATCCTTATTTTTTGAGCGATAAGGAGACCGTTGGAATAAATCCTGCTCTCTTCACTTCTGCTCAAAGGTGCGCTTTGTTCTGATGGTACATGATCGTAGGAACGGCCTCACAGCCAAACCTCCCACCTCTCTCACACGAGCCAACATTCCCAGAGCTCCAAACAGCTCCTGCTTGTCGCATCTGCAAGGGTTAATTGTTCCCAGCGCACAGAGCCCTCATCTGCCGTTCAGTCTTCATAGTGAAGAGAGAACGAAAAGCCGAGTCAGGCAGAAAGACAAAGCCTACAGTTCTGGGCAGAGCGTAGTGTTCTGGCAGAAAATCTCTACTGAGCTCGGAGAAGGTCACATGTTTCTTACCATCACCGTGTGTGTTTATGTCAGGCCGTTATTTATTCATTATGCGGGCCATAAGTGGAGCATGTGGTTATCTGCTCTGTCCTGCCTTCAGCCCTCTTCCTCATGGTGGCCTCGTAAAATTAAAAGCTGCAAGAGCAAATTTTCAGGAGGAAAAAAATCTGGAAAGGAGTTATCACTGCGTATGGCTTACCCCAGAACTGGGAACTCGGAATTATGTAATTTTCGAGCTACAAAACAGCAGACGCCACTGTTGAATATTTTTATTTTATTTTTTTTAAAAGCCAAAATCTAGTCAGCTGTCTGTGCTGACTGATGTACATTTTCCTCCTCAAATCTCTATCGTGAACTGTTCTACACGAGCCGATAGCTGACGAGGTGCATAGCGCAGAGTCGGTTATAATCCATGTACGATGAGATTGAGTGGAATAACTGTTATTCTATCCACATTCACTGGATTTTGAGTTACGGAGCATTTTTAAATTTTTTGCAAATTCGATAAATAACTTGATACAAAATGTCCGACTAAATAATTTCCGCTTCGAATGTAAACAAACCGGCGAAATGACAGAAGCAATTTGTAAAAAAATGCTATAATTATTAAAAAATAAAGATGTTCTTACTATCAAATTTCATTTCAGATTTTGTTGCCTTTTTTTTGTATTTTTTGGGGCACCTCTTCTTTAAATGATATACGCAGAACCTTTAATTTTAAATAAATTTGAGTGGATAGTATCTCCATCCTTGACTCTTGTATGCTGCATAAATGGGAATAAAAAAAATCTATATTTGAGAGTTAAAATCGACTGCAAAGTTGGCATTCAAGCTGCCCCGCTGAGCCAGCCAGCCAGCCCTGAGTGCGTGATGTCACAGCGGTGACTGTTTTTAAGGTCGAGGCCTTTGACAGCTATAGACCAAAGTCATATAAATAAAAATTTATGGTGAAAGTAAGAAATACCGTAACTGACTTGCTCAACTAAGACTGATTTGACTGCATTGATTGTGGGTTGACTCTCATTAAAACAGGATAGGTGTTATAACTTATGCAACATGCGTGCATTTTCGCTGATAAAACGTAAAAGGCTAATTAAATAATCAGATGAACTGAGACAATCACATTCTGAAGCAAATTAAATAATCTGTAACTTAAATGCACAATACAAGTTACATGTATTAATCTAAATGCAGGTAAACCACGAGTAGTGTTATGTAACCAAATGAGTTGGAGCTTACCCGTCTGTGTTCTCGCTTCTTGAAGGCCGATCTTGTGGCCGATTGTTTTGAAACAATCTGACTTTCAGTTCTCCGTTCATTCGCTTCATCCACGTAAGGGTGAGATGGCAGCAATATCCAGCGCACAAGTCAGACGGCTGCTCCGCTCTTTTTTCCATTTTCTCCATAGTGAGTACTCCGCCATTACTGCTCAGCTCAGGCAATTACTAAAACCTGGGACGGGACATCACCGGTTTTAGCAACAGCCGCGGGGAGGTCACTGCCTGAGTGATTATGTCCCATCCTGTTTGATCCCGGGTTTTAGCAACAACCCTTGGCTCACACTCCAGGAAGACTGGTGCAACTGAACTCGCTTTCCTTTTTAAAAATAAATAAATACTTGTTTTATTTAATTATTATTATTATTACCCTCTTTCAATACAGGCTTGTAGCCAACGCTCCTCAACAGATCAGAGGCTTCGTATGAATCCTCAGTAAAATTGTGCAGAGCAGAGGAGAGACCACTTCGTAGGTGCCCAATGTACCTGTGAACAACTTGCAAAATGCGTCCAAATCTTTGCAGTTTGAACATCCTTGGGCCGTGAATGCAACGTAAATCCACCTTCTGTTGTGTTGCTGCACCGGCCAGCAACACATCTACATGGCATGGCGATAAATTAGCTCAGAATGGAGGATTGGATTTGCGGTCAGCTCTGTGTTTTTAATATTGCGGAAATGGCGCTGAGACCGATAGACTTCCTGCTGTGACGTTACGGACGTCAAGGTCATTCACTCAGACCGCTACCTATATGAATCACTTTAATCGTAAAAATTACTACACTAGATTTATTGTTAACGCTTAAAACTATTCCTGTGCCATTCTTGAGGTCTCAAGGCATTCATAAACAAAGTGAGGCCGTGGCTCTGCGTATATGCTTTAAGGTTTTTTTTTGGTGGTTGGCAAACCAACTTAAAAGTGCATAACTGCCACCAACTGGGCTGGAGCGTAGAACAGGAGATATTGGGTGTGGGGAGGGGAACTGTTATTTTAGTACTTTCTATTTCTTTTAAATACTTTTGGGGTTTCGTTTTCGAGTTGAGTTTTTATTTCGTCCTCAGTTGGTTCAGCAACATGCTCCACCGTTTTGTTTTTCCTCTACTCATGGTGAATATGAGCTGATAGCCTAGTAGTAGAGTAGCCAGTCGGAGTGCAAGGTTATTCTATCCACCTTCACTGGCTCTGAGCAGTCTTTGAAGAATTTTTCTGTATATTGATTGAGTGAGTGATACTTTCCGTGATTCAGAGGTAAGAAGAGCTGCTATGAACTCTGGGTTGAGGAAACCGTCCAGAGTTTAAGCTGGAAGAGGGCGTTTTCTTTGGAGGTCCCCCCCGTAGGTGGATATCCGAAGCTATGGGTTACAAGTTTATTGAATGTAGCATTAGTTTGGGTGCGCGTTTTCACCGATCTTGCTTGATATTTGTGACCTTGTCATTGACATGAAGGTGATCGGGAAGAACTGAAAGACCTGTGCGAGATGGGGTGTGTTTTATAATAGTCTGCCGTACGCATCTCTGAGTGTACAGGGCTCAAGTTTTAGCGTCTGTGGAAACAAACCAAGGACGCAGGAAAGCGTTCAGCTGGACGTCTTGCTGATAATAATTCGGCCAGCTTTAGATAATGAGCAGTGAGCCAGCTGTGTGTTGGTCCTTGGCCTGATACTGATGTGCTGTTGGTTTTGGGTCCCGTGCTGTACCCTGAGTAATGCAAAATGTTAGGCTCTCTCAGAAGGATGTTTTAGATCCATTTCACTCTCTCTCTCTCTCTCTCTCTCTCTCTCTCTCTGGCTGACTGATCATAACTCGTTTTAGGCCAAAAAAAAGTGTTTCCAGTTACGTAGATTTCAAAACTAGGGTCGGTAGAGATCTTGCAGTCACATGACCGGAAAGTACACAACCACCATCTTGTCGGTCAAAAACACCGCTGAATACTGCTGCACTCGTGTACAGAATGGATCAATTTCAACCGACGGACTACACGGCTCATTTTTCTAATGAACAGATAACTAGATATATGTCTAAAATAAACGATCTACAGATTAGTGACCCTTGTGGCTTACCGGATGGAGTTTTAACGACCGGATTTTGAACTGCCAGCGGAATACCCAGACGTGTATAATTACCTCATTAACTTTCCCTCGCTGTTCAGTGGTGAAGCACTGCGTGCTTATAAATCTCTGGACAGTTATCTTTACAGAAATTCAGGATTTGTCAGCGACTCAGATGTGGCATCTTGTAAACAAGAATCCTCATTGGATGGGTAAGTCACTTAAGTATTGAGTATAGCACTGACCAGCCGATTATAGAATAAGGTAGTTCCAGCTGTAATTCCAAATCGTCCGTCTTGTTTACATGGATCTGGCGTTGGAAAGGTAGAGGCTTAGCAGTGGAGGTTTGAGTGGCTGTTTTCTGAGCTTAGTCAACAGGCCGGCTCTGCAGCCTCGCTTTTGCTTCCGTTCCCGTCGCCGCCTCCTTCGCTTTGCCTCCGATAACAATCCACGGAGACCCTGCTGGTCTCGCTATCTCGTCCGGAATGTTGTGCATGCGATGGAAATCGCTACAAACCGTCATTTTCTGCTGGAAACCAATGTCCAGTAAGTCCATACGGTTGTAGTGGATATTGAAGTCCGGTACAGACGAACAACACGCAAAAATACACACAAAAAAACATAAACGTGCACAGGTAGGGAGAGCTTGTAGCCGCAGCCGTTGTAGTAGAATTGTATATAGTAGGGTTTTCCAGAAGAAAAGGTAGAAGTAAAAGCAGAAGTAGAACCAGAAGTAGAAGGCGGAATATGGCGTTTGACCGACAAGATGGCGTCTGTCACAATCTGGATCGGCTGTGACGTCACATGCAAGTGCTCCGTAGGCAGGCTTTTTTTTTTTTTTTTTCAAGATGGCTGCCATAACCTATATTTAGACAGGAATAATTTCACAAAATATAATGAATTTCTTTGCAGGTCACCTGAGTTACCACCTTCTGATGAATCTGATGCAGCATGAGACACCTTTTAACATGAATTTTTCTGTAAATATAACCGCTCAATACACCATGAGAGAGAGAGAGCAGCCCCGCCCCTCTCTGCTCCCTGAGTGCGGCTCGTCGCCTTGGTAACGGTGCAGGGAAAAGACACAATATAACAAGCAAAGAGCGCTTTTTCTCAGAGTTCCCTCTCCTCGAACAACGCTGATTTACACGGAAACGGAAGGAGCTATTCACAAAATTCTTTCACATTAAGTGCTACAAGGCTCCCATGTACACATTTAATGTAATTTTTTTTGTCCCTAGTGTAAAAAATGTGGACACTAGAGCGAGTTAAAAACAAGTGACTTTTCTGATTTTGCAGTAAAAGCGCTGCCACGTTTTATAATGTGAGTCTATGGGAGAGCGCGGCTGTCCTCTCCTCACTTTCAGGCTTCTCATTCAAAAACTGTAAATCCTATCGCTCAGGGAGACACTTGTCTTGATTCACACAATGTGTGACTACAACTTTTGAGAAAATTGTGTGTAGAGTGAAAATTGTGGCTGAGAAAACAGTTTAAATGAGAAAGTTAGAGCTTTTTTTTTTTTCAAGCTGCCGACATTCTAAACTCCTGAGCTCCACTGGTGTGTAACGCCATAGACCCCCATTATAAAGCCGGAATTTCTCCAGATGTGCTCATGGTGTTTGATCTGTGACTGATCAAAAAGTATAGAACCTAGCAAAAAAGTTGAATGCCAGATCCACACAGGAGAATTTTGTCTCCGTTTTAAAGTTTGAATCATGTCTCTAGGTGAAAGACAAAATAAGCGTTCTCTCTGCTTCTGTTCCGTCCCCGACACACTACTGCCTCCGCCGAGTGCGTGCGCACACCGCATGTCGGGGCCGTGGATGAGTTACTCTCCCCTGATCAACGAAGTCTGCGGGGAATTTGTGGTTATTATCGGTACAAACAGCGCGAATCACTACTTAAATGAGTGCGGTTCAGTTTGACATCATTGTCAGTCCGTTAGATAAACATTTAATTTTATTAAAATTGAAAATTTAATATTTAGAGCCTGTGGGCTACAAAAATAAGTCATTAAAGTAGCAGGCTGGACTTAATTGTGTAGTCGGCTGTATGGCCGGCAGCCGGCGCTTGTGGAAAGCCCTGATTTTCCCAGTGAGTGACACAAACTAACGGTTCACGCGGTTGGGTTATATGTAAAAGTCACGACTGGGGGAAAAAAAAAAGTTTAGGGTCGGTTGGGTAACCGGAAAAACACACTTTTTTTTTTTTTGGCCTTAACTTATTTTTGTTTACTGAGCTGGAATTGTAGTCAGACCATGTGTTCAGGATTTTATTAAAAACTGAACTTTATCCGTTTGGGAATAATGAATAAAACAGGCCAGGGTGTTCTGTTATAGGAAAATAATCAATGTCCAGATGTGATGCAAGCTGGTATGAAGTGATTGTTTTTCTATCACAGCGTAGAGGTTTATACCTCTTGTATGACAGCAAGTTGACAAGACGTTACTGTAGAAACGATAATGTATTCGGACGAGCAACAAGATTTGCGATCCAGCCAGAAAATGAACACCACCTGACCAATCAGGTGCGATAATGCGGCTGTGCCGCGGCATAAACACACTAGCAGTTTGGGGGATTTTGGGGCAGTGGGGTAGATGGCCTAGAAACACCAGAACTCTAACATCACCACACAGAAAACAGATGTCTGCTCCAAATTCAAGGTTAAACTCGAGAACTTTTAGTAGATTTGGGCATCAGTTTGCTTTTCTTCACTGATGATTCCAGTGGTTGTGTAGAAGGCATTTTACAAACGTGACATTATAAAGCTATGAACAGTTAGTGAGTAATCTAATTTGTGACTAATAAGTAACGAGGCTCGGCACGTTGCAATGAAAGACCTTTCATTTTGTGTTCACGCGGAGTCTTTGGAACTCTTTCAGCTCTGCATGAATATTCAGGCAGCGCTTTATTTATTTATAAAAAGCCTGTTCTCTTGTCGTGTAGCATAACTTTACATTCTAGCTTTGCATAGGGGGTTTGCTGGTTCTCGGGTCAGCTGCATTTTTGACGTATAAACAGGGCTGGGTTGTAAGGGAATGCAAGTAACGGTGTTGCTTACACTCAATCCAGAAATAAAGTAAGGCCAAAAAAAGTGTGTTTCCGGTAACCCAACCGATCGAGAATTTCCACGTTGAAATTGTCGACCGTAAAGTTTTTATTACAAATTTCCCTCAATATTTTAGTGTAAGCGGCGTTAGTTTGTCGTTTTTTGTTTCGACGCATTCAAGTTGTGAAGGAAACGATAAAAAGTCAAATGTTTCGCCACTTCTATCAGCCCTCCTGCATAAACATGGAAGCGCACTTGTATACTGAAGGAGGAAGGCAAAACTGAGCCGAGCCGCCATTTTGAATCCTCATTCACGGCTGTAATGCAAATTGCTTCCTCTTCAGTATACAAGTGCACTTCCATGGCAGGGAAAAACACTGTTTTGCCGCCTATGTAGTCCCCTATTTATACAAATAGGAGTCATTCAGGATTCAGCCATGTTTTTGCTCGGTGTTTTTGCTCGACCCAAGTTCTACAGTAGGCTAGGCTGTCTGCTTTTAATGGAAGTAGCCTAGCCTAGGACGTTATTTTCACGTTATTTCTTGATAAGGTGTTTTCACGTTATTACATGAAAATATCATGAAATAACGTGATAATTTCGTATCATGAGATTACGTGATGTTATTACATGATAAATATATTGTAAAAACTTTAACTTTGTTAACAATATCTTTTCACGTAATTACTTGATTCTAAACCAATTTTTTTTTTGTGTGGCAGCAATACGCTTCCGTAGATCATAACTCGAACTCTAGCGATTATTTTTTAAAAAAAAATTCGTTTAAAGATTTAAAACACTTATTTTATTATGTGTGGTATAAAGGATTCTGTGCCAAAATACTATTTTGTAAGATGTTTACTTTGTGTTAATTTTTTCGAACAAAATAAAAAAAAAATTAAGAGAAAAAAAAACTTTTTCCTACCTACCGACCTTATTTTAGTATTTCATGTTACCTGAAACATATATATATATTTTTTTTTTGGCCTAACAATATTCAGCCCTTGAAACAAATACACTCACGGGCCACGGTCATCGGAACTTGTTTTTGATTCTAAGATTTCTGTTCTTGGCTGGCAGGAGTGGAACCCAGTGTGGTCTTCTGCTGTTGCATGCTGAGATGCTTTTCTGCTCACCACGGTTGTAAAGAGTTGCTATGGGTTGCTGTATCCTTCCTGGCAGCCCAAACCAATCTGGCCATTTTCCTCTGACCAGAGGAATACTCTTATCAACAAGATGTTTCTACCCACAGAACTTTTGCTCACTCAGATTTATTTATTTATAAACCCCTCGCTGGCCGAAAGGTCCGAAGGGGGATTGTGTTGTGGCGATGTCTGTCCGTCCCGGGAAGGGTGCTCTCATTCTGAAATGAACTTGTCTCACAATTTTTGGAGGAGTTTCACAAAACTTGGCAGGATTCTTTGTCGGTAATACGCACCTTGCAATTTGGTCACATTTTTTACCAGAGTTACAGCCCTTGATTAACAAAACTTATAATTTGACAATTTCACAAGTGCGTTTTTATGCCTCTGCCACTGTAATGGCCCTTTTCCACTACCCTTTTTCAGCTCACTTCAGCCTGACATGGCTCGCGTTTCGACTACCTTAGAGCAGCACGACTCAGCTCGCTTCAGCCCTGCTTAGCACCCAAAACTTGCACGGTTTTGGAGTGGGGCTGAAGCGAGCCAAACCGAGCCGAGTGAGGCTAGGGGCATGAGCAGACACTCCCCTGTGCACTGATTGGTGAGGAGGAGTGTCCTCACATGCCCACACACGCCCCGCGAGCGCGCTGGGATCTGTAAACACCGTAAACCCGGAAGAAGAAGAATTACGAGAATTTCTGAAGCCTTATGCGTCTCGCCTCATCTATACGCTCTTGCCAGTATCTGTTGGCGTTGTCGGTGACAACAAGCCACAGCACCAAGACCAGCAACACTAACGACTCCATGTCCTCCATGTTTATTGTTTACTATCCGGGTCGTGAGACTACCGCTTAAAAGGTCACTGATGTCACTGTTTGTGCCGCCTAACGACATCACGTGACATCCACCCACTTTCGCTAACTCCACCCAATGTGTCCACCCACTTCCAGCCAGCACGGTTCAGCGCGGTTGTAGTCGAAATGCAACTCCAACAGCCCCGCTCAGCTCGACTCAGCACGGCTCAGCCCGACTCAGCCGCGTTGGTAGTGGAAAAGCGGCATTAGGTACAGGAGGCATTGTTTTCGGGTTGTCCGTGTGCACGTCCCGAAACCTTGTGAATGCGATATCTCGAAGGCTAATGAAAGGAATTTCACCAGAACTGATTAGATTTTCAGATCAAAAGGTCTAAGGTCAAGGTCACGGAGGTCAAATGTCTGTCCGAAAACCTCGTGAACACAGTATGTCCAAGGCTAATACAAGTAATTTCACCAGGTCAGGATTACTGTGAGGTCAAATGTCCATCCCCAAATCACAACTTAATAAGGTGTGCAGTCTACCGGGCGGAGGCATCCCCATCGACGCAGTTGGCATTGAGTTCTATCTAGTTCCTTCTGAAATCGACTCCTCTCTCAATTTTTAGAGGCATTGTTGTATGTCTGCACTACACGTATTCTAATTTTGTTCAATTCGGTTACATTTTGCCAGAGTTATGCCCTTGATTATTAACAAACTTTACATTGGCAATTTCATCTTGCAGTCTGAAATCAACTTCTCTCACAACCGTGGTATTCTATTTATCTATTTATTTATTTATTTGTTTATTTATAAATCCCCCGTTGACCGAAAGGCCCAAAGGGGGATTATGCCGTGGCGATGTCCGTCCCGGGAAGAGTACTCGCCTTCTGAAATCGACTCCTCTCACAATTTTGAAGGAATTTCACGAAACTTGACAGGATTCTTTGTTGTATGTCAGTAGTACGCATGTTGCAATTTTGTTCAATCCAGTCGCACTTTACCAGAGGTATGGCACAGTTGCCAGCAGGGGATATTGTACTCTCAGAGCACTCAGGCTTTTTTTTTTCTTTTCCTTTTTCACACCATTCTGTGTAAACTCTAGAGACGTGTGTGTGTGTGTGTGTGAGAGAGAGAGAGAGAGAATCCCAGGAGATCAGCAGTTTCTGAAATACTCAAACCAGTCCATCTGGCACCAACACCCATGCCACGGAGATCATAATTTTTTCCCATTCTGATGTTTGTTGGAAGTGAAGATTAACTGAAGCTCTTGATTTGTATCTGTGTGGTTTTATGCCTTGTTCTGCTGTCAAGCGATTGACTGACTGATTAGAGAACTGCGTCAAACAGCAGGTGTGGGTGTTTCTAATAAAGTGGCTGGTGAGTGTGCATTCAGAATGGGTACGTTATAAAATGTTGGAATAGTTTCAGGAAATTTTTTTTTTCTACTGATGAAACTTATTTCGAAAGCACCGTTTTCTGTAACGCTGACCAACAGCCAATCAAGGACACTTGCGTTAGAAGCTCATCATTCTTCTAACTGTGCCTTTAAAGTCCGTATGGACGGAGTTACCTTTTTTTAAGAAGTGTGGCTGAATGTTAGTGATTCTCTCGGAGTATCGAGTCTTCAGCAATGGGTACTTTAAATGATATAGGGATATTAGATGATCTGGAGAATGTAGAGTGATGTTTCGGAGAATATGAGCTGGGGGGTTAAGTGGCGTGGAAGGTCAGTTTAGTCGATTTCTCTCCTGGTTCACTCTCGGAGAAGTGTGTGTGGATTCAGAAACTGGGCATTACTTCGTCTTCTTTACTCCGAGGCACATTATCGCTATTGTCTCTCTTGTGTTTGTTTGGTTAATGATATGATTGTTTGATTTGCATATGAGAGGGAGAGTCTTGATAAACAGTAAGTTTATGACCATGCTTTATAGCACTCGTATATCTCAGTGCTTGCACAAGCGAAGTGCTCTTACTTCGTACATTCTGTTCGGGTTCTCTACACACTCGTGAATGTGCTTGTGTGTATGTACAGGACATGGGTTTTTATTGCCCTCTGGAACAGCCCCATCTCCTTCCTTTTTTTTTTTTCCCCCCCCCCCTTCTTTATCTTTTGCTTTTTCACTTGCTTGTGTTCGAGATCTCTAATCATATTCCACTGGCACACATACAGACCTGCGGTTATTGGACTGATCCTCGGACTAATGCTGGCGTTATTGATTTCGAGACATCGCAAAACAGAAACTGGTGTTTTGCATCTGCTGTGTTCGTCTGAAATGGAGACGCAGAATAGTGTAGAAAGAACAGAAGAGGTTGAGTAAGTTTAACAGAAGGCACTGGTGGTTTATCAGTTTCAGACTTATCTTAGGCTACGTTCACACTGCAGGCTGAAGTGACTCAAATCCGATCTTTTCGCCCATATGTGACCTGTATCCGATCTTTTATTGACAATATGAACGACACAGATCCGATTTTTTTCAAATCCGACCCAGGCCGTTTGGATATGTGGTCCTAATTCCGATTCCTATCCGCTCTTTTCATATGCGACTTCAGTCTGAACCGCCAGGTCGCATTCATCCGACTTACATGTCATCAACAAGCCACAAACGTCACTATTCTGCGCTGAAGTAGGCGGCGGGTCTCTCAAAAGTTACAACAACATGGCGCATAATCACGGGCGCAGATAGAGGGGGGGACTCGTCCCACCCAGATTTAAATTTACCTTGCTCGGTCCCCCCCACTTTGCATAAGGCAAACCTCACGGAAAAATCAAAAGACTAATTACCATTCGGTTTATTGAGGTGCACAGCAGTGTATACATAGTTGCAACAATTCACATAAAACAAAACAAAGACTGATATTCGGTTGGTTGAGCTGCGCAGACTGCACAGGTTGCGAGCTCGAGCTTGGTTGCTATGGTAACCCACAACAAGTCTGACAGGCATGTTGGGGTTGGTTTGCTGGCAGCTTTGTCCCCCCCAGTTCAAAAAACGTAACTGCGCCCCTGCGCATGACAATGCGAGGGACGCTTCGGGCTGTGAAGGTTCTGAATCTTCTCAATGGAAGGACGCAGAGGTTAGGGAGCTGATTTCCATTTGGGGGGATGCAGCTATTCAAGCTAGATTGGATGGGTCATACCGCAACCGGGGCGGTTTTACTTCCGTAAACACTGGCCATGCTCACTGCGTGTGACGTCGTCGTATCCTGCAATGCGCATGCGGAACACTTTTAGGTCGCTTTTCGTTCATACTGAGGATCACATACAAGTCGCATATATTTGTTAATGTGAACGACCTCACAAAAAAATCGGATTTCACAAAAAAATCGGAATTGAGCATTAAGCCTTGCAGTGTGAACGTAGCGTTATTGTCTCCTGATTAGGGCTGGGTGATGTGACCAGATATCGTTACTGTGGAAAAATGTCACAACATGCTTTTCTGAGATGTCGGTTATCATTTATATACTACTACTGCTAATCTTGAAAGTTTTCACTGTTGAAATGTACTTGTGAGCACGGGCGCTTTTAAAGTGGCGCAGTGCCACGTTATAATTCTGGCCCGCCGCCCTTCCCTTGGCCAAAAAAAGTAACTTCATCAGTATACACCAAATAAATCAAGTATTCGCTTTATTATAATTTTGTAACGATTTAACATGCAGAAGACCATTAAACGAATGCATACAGAGCTACCTGAAGTGGCCACGCGATTGGAATAGAAAACCATCCAGCCGGCTGCATACAGATTGTGACACAGAGCTCTGCAGATTGAGGTCTATCCCTGCGTTACACTAGTCTGGTTAACACCAGACCATATCACAAGTGAAATATGGTCTGGAATCCGCCTATTGAATTTCTCGTAGGGGAGGTGTGGTTTACGATTGTCAACGGCCGTTTATTGGGCGTTGCGAATGTCTATCATTTGGCGTATACGTAGCCCATGGCCAATCATGGCAGTTGTACCCGGTGACGTAGTTAGAGCGACGAAGAAGAGAAGGAAAGAGAAAGAGAAGGCAAAACAAAAATAGGAAAACAATGGCACCGAACGATTACTGCCGTTTGTGCAAGACAAATATGAGAGAAGCTGATCGAAAGTTTGGCTTGTATCGCTCGCCGCCATGTTAAATGTGATCCGTAAACAGTCCCAAATAAACTACAAGCTTCCGTTTGTCGAGTAGTACGCGTCACCGTCTTTCCACCCCTCCCCACTCTCTGATTGGCTCCCTAACTCCGGCGAGCCTTTAGACCATAGTTTCCATGCTGTCTTTTCAGATCGGAACGATTGTGCAAAGCAGCATGGGATTTCCCAGGCTAGCATTACACTACACTGACGCATAGTAACGCTGGAAGCTGCAGCTAGCCAGCAGCTAAATAACTTTGCGGGTGTTTGTAGCGTTATTGCGCAACGGTTACGCTTATCTATAGTCTTTTCTGACGATACACAGTTACAGTAATCATATAACAGCGCGCGCACACTAGTTCAGGTCTTTTATTTTACGTATCTGTGATTGTGTAGGCGAGAGCTGCATTTTCCCGTTGCTTCCCTGTGGTTGTTTACTGCAGGACTTGTGGGTTCCTGGGTCAAAGGACCCGAACTCCAGAGCTTTGTAGTGCCAGTCACGGGCACGCCCACCAGCTCGTGCATGGATTGGAGTGGTTTCACCCAGTTAACCTTATGTGTATTGTAAAAAATGTATGCATTTATTGTAATTGGGTATTTTATGCATGGAAGTTCATTTATTTTTCTCACAGAAAAAAATACAATTAATTCAGGGATGTGCAACAGTCTCAACTGAAATGTCAAATGAGTCTCACATTGATATGTACAGTAAGTGTGAATTTTTTTGTAAAATGATTTAGCATTTCCTATCCATTTATCGGCCAGTTTCACGGTCAAAAAAGCCCAAAGTCCGTCAGCTTCGTCCCCCTGACCCCCAAACCCCCGCCACCACCTTTTATTTTTGAAAAGTGGAGAACACTGAGTAACCTTCATAAATCTCCTCAGAAGAGTTATAAGCTCGTATCAGGCCATAATGTCATCTCAGCAATTCATGATGAAAGTGGCGCTTATGATAAGGAATTTTTAATTATAGAAAATCATGCAACGTCTTCATTTGAAGGGAACTTCAGATGTCAGAACGTTGATCCACACACCATCACCTCATGTCCTGCTTTGTAACAGAACGGTGTTGTAATTCCAGCTGCTTCTACTTTGGCGGTCACGACTCGAGTTCAAAAGTAAATTCTGCTGTAAGTTTAATGTCGGTGGAGTAAACAAAGGCCGTCTTGGCAAAATGGACAAACTGTAAATCCGTATCAAGTATTTAAGTACGATGCATATTGAAGTTAATGTCACTGAAGTACATCACAGTGCTGATGAGAGAATATTCGTTCTTGTTCTAAAGCAGGGGTGGCCAACCAGTCGGAGCCCAAGAGCCACAATTCTTACTGTGTTACGGCAAAGAGCCACATCGGCACATGAACATGGGCACACAAATATTACCCTTCCTTCTGCGCGCGGACACACACACACACACACACAGCCACATTGATGTCACACTCCAACTTAACCAATGCCCCACACCAACATGATAATGATACATTTACTGCAGTACCAAGACCACAGGCCAGTCATTTTCAACAGTGGCGACTGGTGAAGAAAATTGTAGGTGGGGCACAAAGGCAGACATTGTTGATATGTGGGGATTCCCCCCATTGGGGGGGTTCCGGGGTCCTCTCCCGAAAAATTTTGGATTTCTTAGATGCAATTTCCTGTATTCTAGTGCGTTTTGGAGTTACCTGTTTAACATCGAAAATGCAAAAGCCATTTTGATTCAGCTTGAATTCTCAATTGCATGACCTGCACAAGACCTGCATTCAAATAAATAAGTATTCAAATAAATACAGTCAGTCGGAAAATGGAAATTACAAAGTGCTAATTTAATTTCCTCAAACAGTATGTGTTACTTTCTCTGTTTTGTAAACTTTTTGAAGAGCTGTACCTGCTTTTGTGATTGACTTTTTAACGTGATTAACTTGTGTTTACGAAGTTCACTCCCTTTCGGAAAGTCCTGGTCGATTTTAGCATGTAGTGAGCTGAAGTGACGCTGAAGATTTGAAGCCTTGAAATGCGACAATGACGACTGACATAGAAGGCAGAATGGCTTGCCATAACGTTCAACGAAAAAATATAAATCCTCCCACTCTGTTAAAAACGTCCTGTTTTCATCTTCATATTTTCTTTTTGAAGTGCATTTTTTTCCCTGCCATTTTGAGATCTGAAATTTAGCATATCTCACGCACCTGCGCATTTGTCATGATGTGAAAATACCGTAATGAAACCAAGCGAAGCACCTTTAATAAAATAACCGTAATTAACTGCAGTGAAGCGAAAACGCACATAAAACCACAAACGAACTCCAACTTGGACGTGAAGGTGAGAGCCGCATGACGCCAGGCAAAGAGCCGCATGTGGCTCGCGAGCCGCGGGTTGGCCACCTATGTTCTAAAGGAACATAATGGTAATATTGGGGTGGGGCGGTGGGGGTGACTACAGTCCAGTCCAGGAGAAACCTCTGGAAAATAATTTTAATCTTTAATGCTGTTTAAAAGACAGCAGACCTTCAGCCATCTCCTCTCGTTAGATGCTCTTCTTTTGTTTGCGTCCATTTCCTTCTCACCTTCAGACCACTGATCTTCCAGCCTTCAGCTCTGGAGCGGTTCTTTTGTTACAGCTGTATCTCTGTATTTATTATAAAGTTTTATTAAACTTGTATGAAGGTCTTCGGTGGATATGGTTTAGGCACAAGAACTTATTCCAGTTTGGATTGATGGTGTCAGAAACCGTGAACTGATCGCTATCAAGTTGGATGATTTTTGAAATGCCTGATGGAACATGTGGTGCCTGCACCTTTTAAGATTGACAAAGATAAATGGTTTTGAAATATGCATTTTCCTTTCAGCTTATTTTTTTTTAAATAAATCCCATCTCTGTTTCTGTTCAGCATAGAGCACATGCACGAGTAGTTCGTTTCAGGTTTATAGTGAGCTTAGTTACAGCTAAAGTTTATTTACAGTCCTGACTTCAGTTTTGTAGGCATTCCCGACCTTATCAGATAATTAATAATATAGATGAAATACTAATGCTACAGCAGTGACAGCCACCTCATAACGGGTATTATTAAATTTTTTTTTTTTATCCCCCCCCCCCCCCCCCCCAACATGTCCATGATGCTTTTAACAGTAGACATTGTCGCAAAGCAGCTTTACAGAATTTGAACGACTTTAAACATGAGCTAATTTTATCCCTAATCTATCCCCAATGAGGAAGCCTGCGGCGACGGTGGCAAGGAAAAACTCCCTCAGACGACATGAGGAAGAAACCTCGAGAGGAACCAGACTCAAAAGGGAACCCATCCTCATTTGGGCAACAACAGACAGCATGACTATAACAGTTTTAACATGAAGTCAGTTTCGTTGATGTAACTCTTCACTGATGGAAACTTGAGTGCAAAACTGTTCATGACAACTGCAGTCCTAAAGTTAGCAAGTCAACTGTAGTCCTCATCCATAAAGCATTACTGTAAAGGCCTCTGCATGCTCTTGCAACAAGGCTTTCGCAGATAGCTTTTCGCAGACAGTTGTAATTTATTGTTGAGCGGGGAGTAATAGGCGTGCGCGATGTTATTCACCGCCACAACGCAAGGGGGCGCGAAGTCGCGAAATCGCTAGGAGTAGTTGGTGGGTGTGGTTAGTGGAGTGTTTTATCCTCCGGTTACTTTTATAATGACTAGGAGTCGTATAGATGTACGTACTTCCTCGATCAACCGCTCTTCGTGCTGCTCCATCTTCGCTCGTGTTTTTAAAAATGGCGGTCGTGAAAACAAACCAAAGTAGGGAAGTGGAAGTGTGTGTACAGCAGATGTAGAGTGGACCAATCAGAGCCCTCTTGTCTGCGACGCTGTCTGCGAGGCTTCTGCGGTGGTCACAATTTTTGGGAGGTGCGCGCAGAGCGTCTGCGAAGGTGGGGGGCTACGCAGACGCTATCTGCGACGCCGTCTGCGAGGACTGGGTTGTCAGCATAAATTGGCTTTAAGAGTCCAGGGCGTCTTCCAGGTGTAACTTTCAACTGTCCTCATGGGGCCGTCCTTCACAGGAGCGATGCGATGAGACTCCAACCAGACACGGCACCAGGATGGATCAGGCAGGTCCGAGGGGCAGAAGAGGTCAGCATCTTAATCTCAGGACCAACATGTAACTCAGAGGGACAGACTGGGGGGGGGGAGAGAGAAAACACAGGTTGTTAGGTATGCCCTAAAAACGACAAGTATTAAATCTGTGTGGTAGGCTCGCAGAGACGAGAGTCTTGACATCAGGCATAACACACAACAATGGCATGTTAATATGGTTAAAAAATATCATGACCTGCTCTGGCTGGATGCTTGATTGGGTGATGGGAGCACACTCCTCAGCAATGATGGGATGCGGATGGGACCCTGGGGCTGGCCAAGACAATTTGGTTACATTTCACCGGGCATATGTATATCCAGCCACGCCCCTTTTCTGTACACTTGACCAAAACGCATTACATGCTAATGCAAGACTAAAGTTTTTTTTTTTTTTTAAATAAATTATTGATACTGATAAGACACATTACCAGGACAATATTAAACTTACAATGTTAAAGGAGAACTGAAGTTAGGGCTGTGCGATATATCGAATATACTTGATATATCGCCAAAAATTCTGTGTGAGATACATAAAATTATTATATCGTAACTATCGAGTATTTTATGGTCATCTTCCAACTTGTGTTTGTTTTAAAATCTTTCCCGGTGGTTTTCTCCCTGTCCCTCAGGCAGTAACGTGAGAGGCTGCCTAAGGGTAAAGAAAACAATAACGTCACACACTCGCCAACCAATCCCGGGCGACATCTCGGTGCTGAAAGGAACTTGCGGGAAGATTTCCTAGTTTCGGTTGTGTTGCCAGATTGGTCGGTTTTAAGTGCGTTTTGGCGGGTTTTGAACATATTTTAGGCTGGAAAACATCAGCAGTATCTGGCAACACTGCCGGCGGGAAGATTTCCTAGTTCCGGTTTACAGCGCTGACTCAGTTCGTGCAATTGCTGGTGTTGCATAGGCTACCATGTAAGCTCTGTCAATTTCAGCGACAAATTAAAAATGGAAGCGGACAAATTGGTTCCTAAAAGAACGAGTAAGGGGTCAGTCATCTGGCTTTTTTTTTTTTTTGGGATATTGCGAGGAGGACGTGGAACAGCAAATGCCAGTTTGTAAAGTGTGCAAAAAAAACCTGTTATCACGAAAGGCGGCAGCACTACAAATATGTTCCATCACCTGAAAACTCACCCGGTACAGTATGAAGAGTCTCTTAAACTCCGAACTACTTGCCCACGAGCTAAACCCCCCCACGAGCTAAACAAATGACCATAGCGGCCTCGATCTCCAAAGCCACCCCATATGAGAAAACGAGTCAGAGATGGAGAGCTATAACGGATGCAATCACGAACGGCATTGCCGAAAACATGATCCCGATTAGTATAGTGGAAAAACCAGGCTTCCAAAAATTACTAAACACACTCGATCCCAAATATGAGTTGCCTGGTCGCAGACATTTTACAGAGAAGTAAACACCGGAATTATACACATCTGAGAGGCCGAGCCAGAAAACATTCAGTTCAAAAGTGTGCAAAGAGAAAAATGATGTTTTGCAGATCTCTCTCTTCTCTCCCTCAATCTCTCTCTCTATTGTGAATGTTCCAGTGGTTCTCAGTAGTCAGGTTAATAGCTTGGAGATCTCATCTCATTATCTCTAGCCGCTTTATCCTTCTACAGGGTCGCAGGCAAGCTGGAGCCTATCCCAGCCGACTACGGGCGAAAGGCGGGGTACACCCTGGACAAGTCGCCAGGTCATCACAGGGCTGACACATAGACACAGACAACCATTCACATTCACACCTACGGTCAATTTAGAGTCACCAGTTAACCTAACCTGCATGTCTTTGGACTGCGGGGGAAACCGGAGCACCCGGAGGAAACCCACGCGGACACGGGGAGAACATGCAAACTCCACACAGAAAGGCCCTCGCTGGCCCCGGGGCTCGAACCCAGGACCTTCTTGCTGTGAGGCGACAGCGCTAACCACTACACCACCGTGCCGCCCCAGCTTGGAGATCTATTTTTTTAAAATAATTTAATGAAAGCACTTCTTATTTAGGCTAAATGTCTTTCTCACTGTTGATCTTGCACTTTATTGATTTGAGCTCTGAGCAGCTCTGTATTGTATTGCCCGTTTGTTGCAATTTTCAAGATTGTTTTTGCAGTTTGTGCCACATCTTTGTTGAATAAAAATAGTCTTATTTCAATTCAATTGTGATTTAATCACGAACATGACAATTTAAAATGTGTTGTTGAAAACCACCTGTAAAGTTAACCAAGAATGTTATTTAATCTGCAGGGATTGTAGTGTAAAGAGTAAAAGTTAGATTTCATGGGGTCCTTTAGAGGAGATTTAAATATATCGAGATGTATATCGTGAAATGGAGAAAATGTATTGGGATATTCATTTTTTTCCCATATCGCACAGCCCTAACTGAAGTCATTTTTAAACTTGCTTTATCGGCCTAGCTGTGTTGAATGTAGTTCGTTTGGTCCACGGCAGGCGTCGCTTATCCACGCGATCTTCACGAGACTTGTGCAAGACTTCGAAACGTGAAGTGTCAGTGCCGCCATTTTGAAAACTGTTTTCCAAATGAAATATTGCACAAAAATGAGTTTAAATGACGATTACTGCCTACTTTTTTTTTTTCCCCCAAACTTTCCTTATTGCTATCAAAACAAACAACTTATGGCTTGAGTATGTCAGCATTCGAAAGAGGGCGTGCGCGTCTTTGGATGACGTTGGCAGATGTCAGTCGCTTTGATTTCCGCTGTACGTTTTACTTCCGTCCTACGATGTCTCGCGCAGGTCTCAACGACTCTTGTTTACGGCCATTGCTTTGACATATGGACTGATATATTACATGGCATATTTCAAACACTCATAACTTGCTATAGCAGCAACAAAATAGCTATCAAATATACATTCCGAGATTTTAATAAAATGAGAAATAGAATTTTGATGATAAATTTGCTTTCAGTTCTCCTTTAGAATAGACAGGTTTTTGTTTAAAATATCTCTCAGCATCGGGTCTATTCTTTAATGCTACATTATTGTCCTTAACGTTTAAATAAACATCTGAATAGCTTCAACTCCTCTTTTGGACACCAGATGTGTTCAGAGCTTTGTTTGTGATTACTGTAGATTATATAAAAGTCTGATCCTTCTACAAGAAGTACCCTTTACTGTCAGCCTGCAGGATGTGTGTTGAGCTTAAATGTGCCATCTGATCACAGACTGGTAGTTCCAGATATTTTTGTCCGAGTGGTCATAGTCAGCACATGGTAGTTATTCGTGATGACAAGGCACTGCAGATTGATTAGGTAATCTTGCTCGCACCTCCGTCACCTGTAGTTGGTCCGAGTTTGAACATGTTCGGCTCTGGGTTGTCCATGCACACCGATGAAACGGAGGCCCACGTGGCAAAAGTGAACCACACAGCATTGTGGACTGGAGAAGGAAGGATTGAAACGAAGCTGGACAATGGCATTGGTTTAGATTGATTGTATAAATATGCAGCAAAGTGAGATTGCACTCTGGAATTTGTGAAGTCCTGTTACAACAAGCTTAAGATGTGGCAATGATAAGGGTGTGCAATAATCATTTTGCACTTGTTTTATAGACAGTTTTCTAAAGCTTTGTTCGGATTGAACTAGGTTTACTTGGGCATGTAAAATTTTTAACTGAGCTCATTTGATAATAATTATCCCAGTATCCCCCGTGGAGTTTACTCCCCGTAATCACACTAATTTTTATCCCCTGCTGACCGAAAGGCCCAAAGGGGGATTATGCCGTGGTGATGTCCGTCCATCCCAGGAAGGGTACTCACCTTCTGAAATGAACTCCTCCTCCTCAATTTTTGGAGAAATTTCACAAGACTTGACAGGATTCTTTATGTCCGGTAATACGCATATTGCAGTTTCGTTCAATTCAGTCGCATTTTACCAGAGTTATGGCATAGTTGCCAGTGGGGGATATTGTACTCTCAGAGCACTCTTGTTCTTGCTGTCACATGGTTCCTCTGAGACACGTGAAGCCAGCCCGGAGCTCATTGTTAACGGTAGTCCGACTGTCCGGGACAACCAAATGTTTGGTCCGGACAAGTCAAATCCACATCTGCATGTCCAATGGGAAAAGTTGAATGTTTGTTGAAAATCGCCATTTTATAGTAATTAGTCAAGAGTTTCATCAATAAAGTTCCAACAAAACTAGTTAAATCCCCTCGGTGAGCCGGCCATGTTATTGTTTACAAAATTCTGGGGAAGCCGAGTACAGCAGGTGCTTGTGTTAAAGGAAAAAAAAAAGAGAGAGAGAGAGAGGACCATGTTGTAATATCTAATTATGGCTTATTAGACTTTGTATTCATTGAAATCGGAAAAATGACGATCAAATACCTCAATCAAATATCTGTGATGAATCTTGATTTCATTCAGACGTTCATCGTATTTTCATTTTGTATGGTACGCCTTAAAGGGGTACCGAATATAATGTATACAGTTGCTGATGTGACAAAGTAACGTATTCTATCAAATTTATATACTAGAAAACAACGAAATATCTTGGTAATTGTAAATATAATACTTTATACGCTAAACCGCACAAGAGTCGCCATTTTTAAAAGACCGTGACGTCAGCGCTAGCGGAACTCTCCGAAATAGAGGAGATAAGCGTGTAATCATGGCGTCGGGCGCATCAAGTGAAAGCGACAGCTCTGTCGAATCATACGAAGAGATCCCGCAAGACACACTGCAAGCAGGCTATGGCTTAGAAGGGTACCAGTTTGAACCTAGGAGAGGTACTATGTAGTGGAAGTTCATTATGTCTAACTATTAAAGCTATTTTAAGTTCGTTTCTTAATACAAGGATTTTTTAAGATGTTACCTTGTTGACAGTTTCGGCGAGAATCTTCCGCCTTTTTCAAAACAGTCACCAGATGTCGAGTGGTGACGTGCCTTATCAGCTGATGTTACGCTACGGAGGCGTGAATGTCCCGCCCAATTTGACAGGTAGTCCACGCCTCCTGCTGTCAGGTCGCTCCCCCAGGACACATCTGGTGACTGTTTTGAAGAAGGCGGAAGATTCTCGCCGAAACTGTCAACAAGGTAACATCTTAAAAAAAATCCTTGTCTTAAGAAACGAACTTAAAATAGCTAGGAGAGGTACTCTCGACTCCGGTGATGAAATAAGAGAAGAAAGCTCGGATGACGGCGAGGATGAGACTGATGCTGACCATGGGCATGGCGAGCGTGGGGCAGAGCGTCTGCGTGCAGGTGACACGGCGTGGTGCTCATGCGGAAAATGTAACGTGGAGTTGCTCACGAGTCCAGCAGAATTTATTTGCTGCAATGAGAGAGGCACCACCCGTGGACTTGCGAAATCGTCGCAAGAGGCAGAAACGGGTATTTCACACGTGCTATTCCCAACCTCAATGAGCCAACACAACTGGGCACATACATACGTCATGAGTGTTACGCAGAGAAAATGAACGTGCATTCTGATTGGATAAAATTAATATCATGGCGGGCTGCTCAAACTGCGGAAATAGTTTGCTCGAGCTACTTTCAAAACACTATATAACTTTCCAGCCTTAGAACAAAAAACTTTTGTAAGTCTTGAATAAGGTTCGTTAATGTGTGTTTTATTGTTATATTTACTCTATATATTGCCCTCTGTTCCCCTTTAACGATCACAAATGTCGTAAAATGTTTTGTGGGAATTTTACGAGTGCCGAACTCGCTCACGGTTTTTCATTCACAACGTGATTGTCACCCTTATCATGTCCAACTTGTTTCGTTTCGTCAAAAGAAAGTGAAAAGGATGACAATTCCAATTCTTAAAACTGCATGTCAGGTAATGGGTTATAACAACATCGGTGCCGTAAAGGGGCTTTGGATAGTTCGTTTATTACAGTTCAAGTTTGAGTTGTATTGGAAAAATTACAAATCATTAAAGCGTAATGATTGTTATAACTTACCTGCTTTTTGGTAAACGTTGTTAATCACAAAGTTTGATTAACAAACTAGTTGATTAACTAGTTCAACTAGTAAATAAAAAGGTTATGGTCAGGACGAGAGAAAAATCTTGCTGCTTGTTCGACTGGGCAAGCGGATTAAAAAGTTAATGTCGAGCCCTACAGCCATCTGCATCTTTTCCATGCTGCATCATTAAGTAACGCTGTTTATTATTATTATTATTATCTTTATTTAACCAGGTTTGTCCCATTGAGATCAAAGATCTCTTTTACGAGAGAGACCTGGGCAAGAATGGCAGCAAAAAACGAACAGATTCAACACATTGTCACAGACATAAAAATACAAATAAACAATTGAATTAACAAAATCAGGTCAAGATCAGATAAGACATTTCCATTCAAATACAACGTTTGCACTCATGAAGCCTCGAAACAAGGGGATTTATCATGGACTTGAATACTTTCAGAGATAGCAGATTATGGAGTTTGAGCTCTGACCGCAAATTATTCCATGTAGTTGGAGCAGAAAACCTAAAAGCTTTCTTCCCCCATTTCTGTTCTAACCCTAGGAACAGTAAAATGTAAAAAGTCCAGAGAGCGAAGTCTGTAGGCTCTATTATCCAGGATTAAGAGATGATAAATAAGATGGAATCATCTCAAGGATAGCCTTGTAGATAAAGACATACCAATGGCTGAGCCAGCGCGCATATAAAGATGGCCAGTTTACTTTAGTGTATAAGACACCGTGATGAGTTAGAGCTCCACAGTTTATGATAAACCTCAGAGCGCCATGATGTGCACTATCCAGCACATGGAGGCACTGAGCGGGGGCATTCATCTATTGGCCCTTTTCCACTACCCTTTTTCAGCTCACTTTAGCCCGACACGGCTCGCGTTTCGACTACCAAAAACCAGCACGACTCAGCTCGCTTCAGCCCTGCTTAGCCCCTAAAACTCACACCGTTTTGGAGTGGGGCTGAAGCGAGCCAAAGCGAGCCGAGTGAGGCTGGGGGCGTGAGCAGACACTCCCCTGTGCACTGATTGGTGAGGAGGAGTGTCCTCACATGCCCACACATGCCCCGCGAGCGCGCTGGGATCTGTAAACACCGCAAACCCGGAAGGAGGAGAATTACGAATTACGAGAATTTCTGAAGCCTTATGCGCCTCGCCTCATCTATACGCTCTTGCCAGTATCTGTCCGCGTTGTCGGTGACAACAAGCCACAGCACCAAGACCAGCAACACTAACGACTCCATGTCCTCCATGTTTATTGTTTACTATTCGGGTCGTGAGACTACCGCTTAAAAGCTCACTGATGTCACTGTTTGCGCTGCTTAACGACATCACCTGATGTCCACCCACTTTCGCTAACTCCACCCAATGTGTCCACCCACTTTCAGCCAGCACGGTTCAGCGCGGTTGTAGTCGAAATGCAACTCCAACAGCCCCGCTCAGCCCGACTCAGCCGCGTTTGTAGTGGAAAAGCGGCATATAACAGTCTTTCTCAACCGGGGTGCCGTCTGGCTTTGTTAGGGGTGCCGTCAAAAAATTATATATTCTAAAATTGAAATAAATAAAATGAATTAAAATTCCAAAAGACGATAGTTATACTAATGCAGATCATCGCCGCCACCTCATGCATCATCAAAATTTGTCTCTCGGCCCCCTTTCCCATGTCACGTCGTCACTGCCGGGGTCAGCGTGACTGCGTATGTTTTATATGGGGGTGCCTTGAGAATTTGCATCCTTCTGAAGGGTGCCGTGACTGAAAAAGGTTGAGAAACGCTGATCTATAACACATCACCATAATCAATTATCGGAAAAAAGGTCAGCTCCACCAGTTTCCGTTTCACCCCAAAGGAAAAACAAGACTTATTTCGAAAATAAAATCCAAGTAAAACCTTCAGCTTTTTAGCAGTGTACATAACACGTGCCTTAACCCTTTGATGCAAAACACATGCACACCCCTTCTAATGCACAACATGGGTCAAAAATGACCCGCATTCATTTTCCAGGTTATTTCATGCTGACTGAGTTTTTCTTTGCTCTATCTTTTGAAATGAATTTATTTTATGATTGAATATTCCAAGTATTCTTTAAATATCTTGTTTTTAATTACCACATCATTAATTTAATTTTTTCTTTCCTACTTCATGAACAAAAATACTTTTTATATTACTACACATGGGTCATCCAAGTGGCGGCACGGTGGTGTAGTGGTTAGCGCTGTCGCCTCACAGCAAGAAGGTCCTGGGTTCGAGCCCCGGGGCCGGCGAGGGCCTTTCTGTGTGGAGTTTGCATGTTCTCCCCGTGTCCGCGTGGGTTTCCTCCGGGTGCTCCGGTTTCCCCCACAGTCCAAAGACATGCAGGTTAGGTTAACTGGTGACTCTAAATTGACCGTAGGTGTGAATGGTTGTCTGTGTTTATGTATCAGCCCTGTGATGACCTGGCGACTTGTCCAGGGTGTACCCCGCCTTTCACCCGTAGTCAGCTGGGATAGGCTCCAGCTTGCCTGCGACCCTGTAGAAGGATAAAGTGGCTAGAGATAATGAGATGAGATGGGTCATCCAAGTGTGATTTAAAATTAAATGTCTTAATACTATAATAATAATTTGTTTCAAGTAATTACTTTAGCAGTGAATGGGGCCGGTTATTTATTTATTAACTATGTAGTTAGCTAAACCAACTACAATAAAATTAGCTAACTAAAGTAGAATATGTCAACAGCTCGGTAGCTAATAGTAATTACTTGTAACTTTCTGACAAGTAATCTACTCACTCTCAAAATAACCTAAACATCAATTTTTTTCTAAGGTAATGTTAGAACAATTGAAAAACATTACTTGCATGTATTAGATGGGCAAAGGGCGCTGTGCTGAGCTGTGAAATGTCTGACGCAAGCACAATTCACAGTTCCCACCAAACGCTGTAGTAAATGTATGCGGGTCGTTTCTGACCCATGTGTGTAAACTTGATGTAGAATTACAAAAGCTGTGCTTGTTCATAACTTAAGAAAGGAAAAATAAAAATGATTTGTGCTAAACAAAAACAAGATATTTACTGCATATTTGGAAAAGTAAATGACAAAATGAATTTATTTCAAAAGTACAGTTAGGTCCATATATTTGGACACTGACCCAAATTTTTTTTATTTTTTTTTTTAACCTGTTTACTGAAATGTATTCAAGTTGTAGTTATATTATGGACATGGGCAAAGTCCAGACTTTCAGCTTTCATTTGAGGGTATCCACATTAAAATTGGATGAAGGGTTTAGGAGTTTCAGCTCCTTAACATGTCACCCTGTTTTTAAAGGGACCAAAAATAATTGGATAACTGACTCAAAGGCTATTCCATGGGCAGGTGTGAGCAATTCCTTCGTTATGTCATTCTCAATTAAGCAGATAAAAGGCCTGGAGTTGATTTGAGGTGTGGTGCTTGCATTTGGAAGATTTTGCTTTGAAGAAAACATGCGGTCAAAGGAGCTCTCCATGCAGGTGAAACAAACCATCCTTAAGCTGCGAGAACAGAAACCCATCTGAGAAATTGCTACAATATTAGGAGTGGCAAAATCTACAGTTTGGTACATCCTGAGAAAGAAAGAAAAAGCACTGGTGAACTCATCAATGCAAAAAGACCTGGACACCCACAGAAGACAACAGTGGTGGATGATCGCAGAATAATTTCCATGGTGAAGAGAAACCCTTTCACAACAGCCAACCAAGTGAACAACGCACTCCAGGAGGTAGGCGTATCAATATCCAAATCTACCATAAAGAGAAGACTGCATGAAAGTAAATACAGAGGGTTCACTGCATGGTGCAAGCCACTCATCAGCCTCAAGAATAAAAAGGCTAGATTGGACTTTGCTAAAAAAAAATCTAAAGCCAGCACAGTTCTGGAAGAACATTTCTTTGGACTGATGAAACCAAGATCAACCTCTACCAGAATGATGGAAAGAAAAAAGTATGGCAAAGGCGTGGTACAGTTCATGATCCAAAGCATACCACATCATCTGTAAAACACGGCAGAGGCAGTGTGATGGCTTGGGCATGCATGGCTGCCAGTGGCACTGGGTCACTAGTGTTTATTGATGTGACACAGGACAGAAGCAGCCGGATGAATTCTGAGGTATTCAGAGACATACTGTGTGCTCAAATCCAGCCAAATGCAGCCAAACTGATTGGTCGGCGTTTCATAATACAGATGGGCAGTGACCCAAAACATAAAGCCAAAGCAACCCAGGAGTTTATAAAAGCAAAGAAGTGGAATATTCTTGAATGGCCAAGTCAGTCACCTGATCTCAACCCAATTGAGCATGCATTTCACTTGTTAAAGACTAAACTTCAGACAGAAAGGCCCACAAACAAACAGCAACTGAAAACCACTGCAGTAAAGGCCTGGCAGAGCATTAAAAAGGAGGAAACACAGCGTCTGGTGATGTCCATGAGTTCAAGACTTCAGGCAGCCATTGCCAACAAAGGGTTTTCAACCAAGTATTAGAAATGAACATTTTATTTAGTTATTTAATTTGTCCAATTACTTTTGAGCCCCTGAAATGAAGGGATTGTGTTTTAAAAAATGCTTCAGTTCCTCACATTTTTATGCAATCATTTTGTTCAACCCACTGAATTAAAGCTGAAAGTCTGAACTTCAACTGCATCTGAATTGTTTTGTTCACAATTCATTGTGGTAATGTACAGAACCAAAATTAGAAAAATGTTGCCTCTGTCCCAATATTTATGGACCTAACTGTAGATCATAGAAACACTCAGCCGGACATGAAATAACCTGGAAAGTGAATGCAGGTTGTTTTTGACCCATGTTGTGCATTAGAAGGGTAGTGATAGAAAAAGGGTTTTTATTCAAAAAGTAAGAAAGGAAAAAATAAAATAAGGATGCATGATCAAAAACAAGCTAATTGAGGAATACCTTGAATACTGAATGATGGAATTAATTTATTGCAAAGATATAGAAGATAAAAACTCAGCCAGGTCACTTTTGACCCATGTTTTGCATCAAAGGGTTAAAAGACAAACGGTCATCAATCAAGAACCCCAGATATTTAAAAGTAGATACAAGTTCAATTTGTTGACCATTACTGGTGACAATGACAAACTGATTTAACCTTGCTGATTTTGAATTGGTGAAAAACATAAGTTTTGTTTTATCAGCATTTAGAACAAGTTGCAATTGGCAGAGTTGTTCTTGCACTCGATGAAACGCATTCTGCATGTATGCAAACACTTCTGAGGTCATGGGTGCAAAGCAATATATGACTATCGTCAGCATAAAAATGAAAGGCTTCATTTGGGATATTCACTCCAATATTGTTTATATACTCGTACAAGGTAAATAAACAATATTGGCGTGAATATCCGATATTGGATGTTGGATATAATATTCACTGTCTGCCCTCTTCCACATACGTGAGTTCACTGATGCCTGTGATTGGCTAATGTCGGTGATTGACTGGGTGAGAAGGATGGCATGCTCTTTCCCGTGAGAACACAGCCAATTTTGCTCTCTTGGACTCCTGGCCACAGTGGCTGTGGCATTGTTGGGTTATGGACTTGTGATCTCCGGATGACAGGATGACCACTTTTCTGTTGTGCCACTTGGGAGTCCTCATTTGAATGACAAGTTATAAGTAACCCCAATGATCCAGTGATGAGGGCTGAAATGCTGTCTTGTGCTCTTGCAGCACTTCAGAATAGCATTTGGTATGGAAACCCAAAGGAACGATGAGTCCAAAGCCATGTTATTCCTCCATCTTTCTTGGTACAAAGGCAGACTGGGGCGTCTTCAGGAATCGAGTGTGTCGCCTTAAGCTTTACCTGCTTTAGGAAGTCTGATGAGCATCGGAGACAGTCAGAGCACTGGTGCTGCTCGCTGTCGTGTTGCTTGTGCACTCCGATTTCTCCTTTCACTGGCCTTTCGACTTGCCCATCCCACCGAGCTTGGGGTCAGAAGTATTTGAGTGCCTTTGAATCTTGGAGGGCAGTTCTGTCATGAGAACCAGAATCAACTAAAAGGTGGTGTTTTTTAATAAATTGTCTTGTATCAACAAAATAAAACTAAGGGTAAAACTACTTTTTTTTTTTTTTTTTTTTTTAAAAGATTTATTTTTGGGGGGGCTTTTTTCACATTTATTATTGGATAGGACAGTGTAGAGACAGGAAATGAGCGGGAGAGAGAGACGGGGAGGGATCGGGAAATGACCTCGGGCCAGAATCGAACCCGGGTCCCTGGATTTATGGTATGGCGCCTTATCCACCTGAGCCACGACGCCCCCAAACTTCTACTTTCTTAAAGCAACGCCCGAATTGTTCGTTCATTCATTCACCTTGAGCAACTGATTTGTCCTAGTGCACTGTCCACGCACACTTGGACGCATTCCTTCACACCTCAGGGCAATTTAGCATCACTGGCATGTTTTTAGGAAGAAACTGAAAAAACAGCACGGTGACTATGGACCCTTTTCACGTGACGTCACGACAAACGCGGCCGCCATTTTGGACGTGTACTACCAGTAGTTTACCACAGCCAACATTGAGGAACGGTAGCAAAGAAAGTTTTTACTTTCAGCAAGACTTCCATCATGCCACTATATTGTTGTGCACCTGGATGTAGTAACCATCAACAAACAAGGCAAGGGTTATCATTTTATCGGATCCCGACGGAGAAGATGGATAGCGGCCATTAACAGATTGGCAGCCCTCGGCATACCAACGCTTGTGTAGTGACCACTTTGTTGGAGGTAAGACGAATAAAATTAGCCAGAAAAGGCATTACATTGCTGTTAACATTCTGTGGCGGCGAGTGTGTAACCAAATAGGCTAAAATAACCCATTGTAACCTCTTTGTTCTTCTGTAGTAGCTATTGTTGACTAGCTAATGTCAACAACATATGTTACTGTAGCAATGTTTACGTTCAGTCATTTGGATGACTGTTAAAACCTTTTCAGTCTCAAGTTTTTCCTTTACTGTATTTACTAGTTTACTGTAATTATGATCCGGCAGCTATTTACACCGGATCCAGTGTAAGTAGCTGCCGGAGCCAACGTCCGAGGTTCCGGAGCGCGGTCCGGCTTGCTCCCCCTCAAATTAAGCAGCGCACTCCGGAAGCCAAATGCGCGCTGCTTAATTTGAGGGGGAGCAAGCCGGAGCGTACGTCAGTGAACAATCCTGGTGGAAGCAGGTAAACGTCGTTCTCTAAGCCTGCTAACCTCAATTTTTGCAAATACCTCTCCCTCTGCTCGCCCTGTAAATGCCCTACGTCGCTGGATAGTGAAGGTGTTTTATGCATCTCGCTCGTTTTTCGTTTGTCGCCTTCCTCGCATTCAAACTGATTCGAGCCGAAGTCCACTACATGTCCAAAATGGTGGTCGCGTTTACGAAGGTCATGTGACTGAAAAGGGTCTATAGCTGGAACAGTGATGATGCAGCACATGTTGCAGTTAAAGCCAGTGAAATTTATCGCTGATAGCTGAGCTTAGACGCTGTGCATATTGATGTTACTGGAGCACCATGGCTTGTTCAGTGTGCTGTCTCAGTATGACTTGCTTTAAGTGGTAGAAGTCCCATTTCCCCTTAAACCCTTTGCCGTTTGGTAATTACCCTGCTCGGAAGCATAACATCATGCGTGCACAATTTATTGCAGTATTTTGCTGAAGGGGCTGAATTTAATTTCATTTTTTTTCCAAATGCTCTTCTCTTTAATTATTTTGTATGTGTCCTTCATTCCGAAACTCCACATTCCCTGAATTTAAGTCGCAAGGGTTGGACAAGTCCAAGCGAGCTCATCTGGCAATTATACACTCTATTGTGCTGTCCATTCCCATGTTTTATGTGCTGAAGCTAATAAACGGTAGATAATGTAATAAAGGTGTGGCAAATGAGTGTGCTATTTATGTGCACTAATACAAACTTGGGGAAAGGACAAGTCAAGTTCCTGCACTACGTCTTGGTTATGTGTCCTTTACAGAAAGTGAGAAATTGAGTTGACGGGTTGAGATACAAGCGACAACCTCCACTCGAATGCAACTGAATCCTCAAGTGTCATCGATTCAAGCCATTAGGTTTTTAAGAGCAGCAGGTTTGGAAATGTGAACATTGGTTCATCTGTCAGACTGCCAACACACTAGCTGCAGTGTACATGCTGTCGACCTGGATTTGGCTTTGCTCTGCCCCAGGGATACTATGTGAGAGGGGAAGGATTATGTTGAATGGGCATGAAGTAAAGTCGTTTTGTTCTCTTCATCAGACAGGATTTAGGGCTTTTTTTTTTTTCCTTTCCCCCCCTTCTCTATCCACTTGACAGTGCTGGAGCTTTTTTTTTTTGGTCCCCCACCCCTTCTGGCCTAAGCCCTGGCCTATTTTCCAACACGAGGTTTATTGCGTCACTCTGCCGGTCTATTCTTCTATTTGTCTCCCAGCCACGTGGCTCAGTACACACTTCAGAACAGCTTCTGATCTTCATTTCAGTCACTTTCAGAGGACAGTTTGGTAAATTAACTGCATTCAAAGGCTGTTTTATATAAAATAGTGTGTGTGTGTATTTTGTCATGACTTCCTGGCTCAAGGCCGCCACAACATAAAGGGGGGAGACCACACCGGTGTATATCAAACGCAAAAATAGATTTATTTAAGAACTATATACAAAAGTCAGTAAATGTGAAACACAGCAAAACTGTAGTGCAGTGATTCTCAAACTGTGGTACGCAGGCTCCATTCTAGTGGTACGCCAAAGAATCACTTAATTAAATATAAATAAAATAAAATAAAAAAAACGTGAAATACTATCTATAATATCCGAATGGATGAAAATATCTTATCAACCGATGACAAGAAAATGAAAGGAGATACAAATTAAGTTAATTTTAAAAAGTTTGCAAGTGCTTCTGGGTAGCCATACGTAGCGTACGTACGCATTCCCGCCGGTTCCGCTGACGGACGGTTATCCGCCATTGGTAGACTAGGCTGTGATGGGAAAAGGTGGAGGTGGCTTTGCTAATTATGATGAGTACGACAATTACTGTCGTGGCTTAAATCCGCGAATGGGAGCGTGGATCAGGAGAGAGGGAGAACTGAAGAGGACGTGCGTGAGCCGAGCGCAGATGCTAACGACAGTGGCAAAACCAGCCCCAGAACTGCTAGCAAACGGCAGAAACCAGTGAGGAGGAAGTATGACGAAAAATACATAAAACTGGGATTCATTTGGAGCGGCCGCTGTGTGTTGTATGCGGGGACATTCTGAGCAATGAGTCCATGAAACCATCGCATCTCAAACGGCATCTTACAACCAAACAGTACTAAAGGACAAACCAATGGTTTTTTTTTTTTTTTATATGAAAACGTGATGAACTGAAGCAGTCCAAGTCCACCATTCTGTCCTATGGTACACCCGTAGCCAAAGCACAGGAAGCTTCATATCGTGCCAGCCTCCTGATCGCCAGAGCCGGTAAGCCGCACACAATCGGGGAACTGTTGTGTTTACCATTAGCCAAAGAGATGACAATATTAAATATACTTGTTAAATAAAACCTCCGCCTTGTTTTTAATGAATACTTAGGCCTACTACGCTACTGTATTTTAATGTTGGTCATTATGGTGGTACTTGGAGAGCAAAGTATTTTCTGAGGTGGTACTTGGTGAAAAAAGTTTGAGAACCACTGCTGTAGTGTATATCAGTATAATGGAATGTAGTGCAAAAAGGTAAATAAAAGTGGGGAGCGCAGCCAGCGTGATGTCGAGCAAGCAGATGCCCCTGGCAAACTGGGAGGTCCAGGTTTTATCCGACTCCTAATTACGCCACCAATTAGTCACGTCATCAGAGCCCCAGAACTCCCCCTGCTAGCCGAGAGACAAACAGAAACCAAAACACTGGCAGACCAAGAGGGCTAGTGACGAACCCAGCATGGGAAAGCTGCAGCGTCTCCCTCACATACGGTGCTCAGCGTAAATGAGTACACCCCCTTTGAACATTTTAAACAATATCTCAATGAACACAAATAATTTCCAAAATGTTGACAAGACAAAGTTTAATATAACATCTGTTTAACTTATAACGTGAAAGTAAGGTGAATAATATAAACTTAGATTATAAATTTTTCAGTTTTACTCAAATTAGGGTGGTGCAAAAATGAGTACACCTCACAACAAAAACTACTACATCTAGTACTTTGTATGGCCTCCATGATTTTTAATGACAGCACCAAGTCTTCTAGGCATGGAATGAACAAGTTGGTGACATTTTGCAACATCAATCTTTTTCCATTCTTCAACAATGACCTCTTTTAGTGACTGGATGCTGGATGGAGAGTGATGCTCAACTTGTCTCTTCAGAATTGCCCATAGGTGTTCGTTTGGGTTCAGATCAGGAGACATACTTGGCCACTGAATCACTTTCACCCTGTTCTTCTTCAGAAATCCAACAGTGGCCTTAGATGTGTGTTTAGTCATGTTGGAAAAGTGCACGATGACCAAGGGCACGGAGTGAAGGTAGCATCTTCTCTTTCAGTATTGAGCAATACATCTGTGAATTCATGATGCCGTCAGTGAAATGCAGCTCCCCGATACCAGCAGCACTCATGCAGCCCCACATAAGGACACTGCCACCACCATGTTTCACTGTAGGCACCATGCATTTTTCTTTGGATTCCTCACCTTTGCGACGCCATACAGTTTTGAAGCCATCAGTTCCAAAAACATTTATCTTGGTCTCATCACTCCAGAGTATAGAGTCCCAGTAGTCTTCATGTTTGTCAAGTCATGTTTATTTATAAAGCACTTGAAAAGCAACAGCTGACCAAAGTGCTGGACAGGCAAAGTAGTACGACTTGATAGACCACAGAAAAGACAACAAAAAGTGAGCATAACAATATACACATGCATACAGATAAATAATTCATGCTGTATTGAACGCCAGGGCATAAAAATGGGTTTTTAGATGAGATTTAAAAACGGCCAAGGAAGGAGCCAGGCGCATGTGCAGTGGCAGCTCGTTCCAGAGCATGGGCCCTGACAAACTCTAGGTGGGCTTTTTTGTGCCTGGGCTTTAGGAGAGGCTTCTTTCGTGGACGGCATCCATGCATGCCATTCCTCTGCAGTGTACGCCATATTGTGTCACGGAAAATAGTCAGCCCAGTTTGGCTTTCTACTACTTTTAGATAACTGCAGTGAACTTGCATGCCGATTTTCTTCAACCCTTCTCATCAGAAGACGTTCCTGTCGAGGTGTTAACTTCCGTGGACACCTGGACGTCTCTGCGAGATGGTTGCAGTTCCATCTTTCTTAAATTTTTGTACCACTTTTGCTACAGTATTCTGACTAATAAGTAAAGCTTTGCTGATCTTCTTGTAGCCTTCACCTTTGTGGTGGAAAGAAATTTTCTTTGGGGAATTCTGAAGAGACAAGTTGAGCATCACTCTCCATCCAGCATCCGGTCACTAAAAGAGGTCATTGTTGAAGAATGGAAAAAGATTGATGTTGCAAAATGTCGCCAACTTGTTCATTCCATGCCTAGAAGACTTGGTGCTGTCATTAAAAATCATGGCGGCCATACAAAGTACTAGATGTAGTAGTTTTTTGTTGTGGGGTGTACTCATTTTTGCACCACCCTAATTTGAGTAAAACTGAAAAAATGTGTAATCTAAGTTATATTATTAACCTTAGGCCATCCTTAAAAATCTGTTTCCTGTCCACCGGGTGAGCAAAAAAATTGAGTCGGGAGGGAGGGATTTTTATTTTTTTTAATATATGGATGGATAAGAAATTGCAATGCTGCGTTTTTTCTTTCAGTACTTTATTACAAAAGCAGACGCATTTAATAAAATGAGTTTAATCAACTGAAACTTGTACAAAAACTAAGTTAGCATTTTAAATGCTGACTGCAACATTTGCAAAACTTTTACGAAGGTACTTAAAAAGTCCGTGTGTCGGACATTTTGTAGTTCTAAATCGAGCGTTAGGCCTAGTTCGGATGAAATTACACTATTAAAATGATCACTGAATGATTTGTTTTTCTGAATCTTTACTATTTTGTTGTTCGCTAGAATACCATTTTGCGATTTCACACTTAAGCAAATGTTTGAAAACTCCGGATCTCCTTCCTTCATGGTGGCTGCCATTTTTTTGTGCCGCACGGTGCATGCGCAGAGCTGATTCAGTTCTATATTCTGCACGGAATGCAGGGCTTTCCACAAGCGCCGGCTGCCGGCCATACAGCCGACTACACAATTAAGTCCAGCCGGCTACTTTAATGACTATTTTTGTAGCCCACAGGCTCTAAATATTAATTTTTGATTTTAATAAAATTAAATATTCATCTAATGGACTGACAATGCTGTCAAACTGAACCGCACTCTAAGTTGTGGTTCGCGCTGTTTGTACCGATAATAACCACAAATTCCCCGCCGACTTCGTTGATCAAGGGAGAGTAACTCATCCGCAGCCCCGGCATGTGTGCACGCGCACTCGGTGGAGGCAGTAGTGTGTCGGAGGGAACAGAAGCAGAGAACGCTTATTTTGTCTCCGGTAAACCAGTCTTCTCTCGTTCAATTACATGCTGGCATCAAAAGACACCGTTGGTTGTAAATGAAACCAAACTGAGTGGTTGGAGTGTATTTTCATACACAAATGGAGAAATGTTCGCTGAGTGTGTAATTGTGTAGCCCTACTGCAGACCGTTGTCGTTGTTAATTCGGTGAATGTGTCATGCACCGAAAATAAGAGATTTACAAGCCAGGAACGCCTCATGATGCAATACGCAAGAAAAGAGAGAAGATTTACTGCCATTTTACTTTGTATTTGTTTAATACAAATACAAAAATACTGAAATACAAACGGATAAGAACCGAAGAAAACATAAGGATACTTAAGAGTGAATTACTTAAAATGAGGAAGAAGATATTGACAAAGCATACAGTGGATTCCTAAATATCTTTAAAACACTATATGATAAAACCTGTCCTGTAAGGAAATACAATGGTGGACAAAAACAAGCAAATGGTCCATGGATCACCAAAGGATTAAAAAATGCCTGTAAAAAAAAGAACACGCTGTATAGACAATTCATAAAAAAAAGAACTTTGGAGGCAGAAATTAAATATAAAAAATACAAGAATAAATTAACCAGCATTATGAGGACATGTAAGAAGGAATATTATAATAAATTATTAGATAGTAATAAAAATAATATGAAGGGGCTATGGAATGTACTGAATGGTATTATTAGGAATAGAGCTAAAAACAAAAACACAAGCTACCCTGATCATTATATTGAGAATGACAGATCAATAAATAATATGGAGGAAGTGGTAAATGGTTTTAATAGATTCTTTGTAAATGTGGGACCAGATTTGGCAGAAAAGATTCAAGATACAGACACACCTGGAGGGGCGGAGGCTGCTCGATGGGAGAGAAATCCTAAATCTATATTCGTTGGTGCAGTTCGCATAAAAGAGGTCATAGACATTGTAAGGAGAAGTGAAAGTAAAACCTCCACTGACTGGAATGATATTGATATGAGTTTAATAAAAAAAGTTATTGAAGAAATTGCAGAACCATTTACTCACATATGTAATATGTCTTTTCAATCTGGTAAATTTCCAAACAACATGAAAATAGCTAAAGTTATACCTTTATATAAATGTGGAGATAGTCACCATTACACAAATTACAGGCCAGTTTCTTTACTCTCTCAGTTCTCCAAGATCCTCGAAAAACTGTTCACAGCAAAACTAGACAACTTCATTGAAAAATATAAACTTTTAGCTGACAGTCAATACGGATTCCGGAAAGACAGATCAACAACCCTGGCATTAATGGAACTTATCGAGAAAATCACAAATGGTATAGACAATAAAAAACATGTTATGGGAATTTTCATAGATCTAAAGAAAGCATTTGATACAATAAATCATGACATTCTATTCAAAAAATTAGAGAGGTATGGTATCAGAGGGGTTGGTTTGGACTGGGTGAGGAGCTACTTAAGTAACAGGCAACAATTTGTAAAAATTGGAGATCACACATCTGAGTATTTGCCCATAACATGTGGAGTACCGCAAGGGTCTGTCTTAGGTCCTAAACTGTTTATATTGTACATTAATGATTTATGTAATGTATCAAGTATAATGAAATGCATATTATTTGCTGATGATACAAACATCTTTTGTGCCGGGGACAATGCACAGCAGCTTATGGAAACAATCACAACCGAAATGAATAAATTAAAAAGGTGGTTTAACGTAAACAAATTGTCATTGAATTTGAGTAAAACAAAGATTGTTATTTGGAAAATATAAGTCAAACCCTCAAGTTGAATTGAAAATTGACAACATAACCATAGAAAGAGTGTATGAAATAAAATTTCTGGGTGTGATTGTTGATCATAAAGTCTGCTGGAAACCGCATATTAATCATGTTAAAGCAAAAATAGCAAAGATTACTGCAATTTTGGGGAAATCAAGACACATTCTGGACTATAAATCACTACATACTCTGTATAATGCACTCATACTTCCATATTTGAGCTACTGTGTGGAGATATGGGGTAATACCTACAAATCTAACCTGCAGCCGTTATGCACATTACAAAAAAGAGCAATAAGAATTGTCAATAATACGGGATATCTTGAGCATACAAACGCATTATTCGTAAAAGCACACACTCTGAAATTCACTGATCTGGTTAAACACAAGACTGCACAAATTATGTATAAAGCAAGACATAACCTTCTTCCGGGTGAGGTACAAAATACGTTTATGGAAAGGCAGGGTGGGTATAACCTGAGAGGGGAAATGAATTTTAAGAGAGTAAATGTTAGAACAACTATGAAAAGTATGTGCATAACAGTCTGTGGGGTGAAATTGTGGAATGGTCTGGATAATGAACTCAAAAATAGCACCAACATAAAACTGTTTAAAAAATTATATAAAAACATGTTAATAAAAATATATGAGAATGAGGACAGGCAGACTATATAGGTGATGATGAAATTGAGAGTAAGTCTGTGACTGGTCTTCTTGTATTTAGTGTATAGTTATAGGTATGTGTATATGTATGTACTGTATATATGTATTGTATGTGTGTCTATATGCATAACATAAGTATCTGTATATATGATTTGATTTGGTCGATATTATACCATGTCGGTATGTTTTGATATGTTGGTATGTTTTCTTTTTTGTTTATTGCTTTTGTTTTCTTTTGTATATATAGTTTATTATGGTGGAAAGTGACATTTGATTAGCGGTGGTATAGAGGGTTAGGATTGGATAAGTTATTACTTCTTCCTAATCCTTTCTGAACATTATGTTATTGCCTTGTGGCTACGCTATTCTGTTTGTTTATGATGATGATTTGATTATTGTATTTTTTTTATTTAAAATTTTTATTTTTATATCTTCTTTATTGTTCAGAATAAAGTAATCAATCAATCAATATTTGAGTAAAGTGAATAAATAAATGGTCTGTGGAAAATACATTTAATCCTGGGAACTGCGTGCACAGGAGTTTTTGTTTACACTCCCCCTGGCTACTTATTTGTCATGGCTGGCTAGTATGAGCCTTAGTGGAAAGCCCTGGGAATGCGTAAATGTCAAGTTCGATTTTAGATTTACGAACCTGAAAAAAAAATGTTTAAAAAAAAAGTTTCAACCACACAAACGGCATTCACCCGGCCGGTGGACTGGAAACAGAACATTTTTTAATAGTGGCCTTACTTTCACGTTATAAGTTAAACAGATGTTATATTAAACTTTGTCTTGTCAACATTTTGGAAATTGTTTCATTGAGATTGTTTAAAATGTTACTTTTCAAAGGGGGTGTACTCATTTGCGGTGTGTGTGTGTGTGTAATATAAAATTAGTGTGTATGTATGTGTATACAGCTGGGATACAAATTTAACCAACATTATTCCATGTACAAAATGCCTGCTCAGACATCTTGTTTCATAAACCACACAAGAGAAATACAGAAGGAAAAAACAAGGACCACTGTACAAGAGATCACTTCCTTGTGGCATTGAAAGAGCCGGCTGTTGGCTGAGATTCAGTTTAGCTACAGCATTTTTTCAAGTGTTTGCGTGTGTGTGTGGGAGGACATGGAGAGAGACAAACTTGAACGACTTGCCAACCAAGCAGGTGCGCTGTGCTTTATACTTCCTTTCTCTTCACATGCATGAGTGGCCTACAAGCATTAAATCAAGGCCTCTTCAGCAAATAATGATTAAAACATCTCTACAGCACAAAGTCCAAATTTACTCGTACTTTCCTTGTTCATGCCTGAACATGTCTTGTCCGTATTCATGAGCTTTCACTGGCATATTTGCTTGCTTTTCGTCACTCAAGCATTAAAGGAGGCTCCTGTGCTATAAATTACTCTTCGGCCCTGTTCACACCTGTTATTAACACCCATCTCGACTGACAAGTGGACAGCTGAAAGCACGGAGCTGTTGACGCCTGGCATTTTGAAATGCGTCTCTAGTGACCACTTGCAGTCAGATTTCATTCACCGTTCTCACCGGAAGAAGAGTGCCGCGGACATTTATTACATCGTTCAGAATGTCTTCATGCAGAAATGTCCCACAGGTTACATCTCGTGTACCTGTCCGGGATGTTTCAGACATTTCAATCGCATGCTCATTTCAGTGACTTTTCTGCTCCTGAAGTTTATAAGTGAAAGGGAGACGAGACAAAGAAAAAAGCTACGCTATATATACCTTTTTTATACAACCCCGATTCCAAAAAAGTTGGGACACTGTAAAACATGAGTAAAATCAGAATGCGATAATTTGCAAGTCATGGAAACCCGATATTGCATTGAAAATAGTACAAAGACAAAATATCAAATGTTGAAACTGAAATTTTATTGTATTTTGAAAAATGTATGCTCATTTTGAATTTGAGGTCAGCAGCACGTTTCAGAAAACTTGGGACAGGGACAGCAAAAGACTGAAAAAGTTGTGTAATGCTAAAAAAAAAAAAAAAAATCTAATTTGGTTAATTGGCAACAGGTCAGTAAAATGATTGGGTATAAAAAGAGCATCCCAGAGAGGCGGAGTCTCTCAGAAGTAAAGATGGGGAGGGGTTCACCGCTCTGTGAAAGCCTGCAAGTTAAGAATAATGTTCCTCAATGTAAAATTGCAAAGAATTTAGGGATCACATCATCTATGGTACATAATATCATGAAAAGATTCAGAGAATCTGGAGAAATCTCTGTATGCAAGAGACAAGGCTGAACACTGACATTGGATGCTTGTGATCTTCAGGCTCTCAGGTGACACTGCATTAAAAGCAGACACATGTCTGTAGTGGAAATCACTGTATGGGCTCAGGGACACTTGAGAAAACCATCGTCTGTGAAAACAGTTCATTACTGCATCCACAAATGCAAGTTAAAACCAGATATAAACAATATCCAGAAACACAGCTACCTTCTCTGAGCCTGAGCTCTTTTACGATGGACTGAGGTGAAGTGGAAAATTGTCCCGAGATCTGATGAATCGAAATCTGAAATTCTTTTTAGAAGTCTTGGACATCAGGTACTCCAGGCTAAAAAGGAGAGGGACCATCCAGCTTATCAGTGCACAGTTCAAAAGCCAGCGTCGGTCATGGTATGAGGGTGCATTTAATGTACGTGACATTGGGTAGCTTGCACATCTTGGAAGGCATCATGAATGCTGAATGATATACATGTTTCAGAGCAACATGCTGCCATCCAGACAAAATATTTTTCAGGGAAGGCCTTCCTTCTTTCACCAAGACGATGCCAAACTGCTTTCTGCACATATTAAAACTGCATGGTTCTGTAGTAAGAGTCCGGGTGCTAAACTGGCCTGCCTGCAATCCAGACCTGTCTCCCATTTAAAACATTTGGCGCATTATGAAGCTCAAAATATGACAAAGGAGATCCGAACTGTTGAGCAACTGAAATTGTGTATCGTGCAAAAATGGGACAACATTTCTCTTTCAGAACTACAGCAATTGGTCTCCTCAGTTCCCAAATGTTTACAGAGTGTTAAAAGTAGAGGTGATGCAACACAGTGGTAGACATGCCCCTGTCCCAGCTTTTTTGAGATGTGTTGCTGACATCAAATTCAAAGTGAGCATATTTTTCAAAAAACAATAAAAATTTCTCAGTTTCAACATGTGATCTGCTGTCTTTGTACTATTTTCAAAGAAATCTAGGGTTTCCATGATTTTGCAAAATATCACATTTTTGTTTTTATTTACAGTTTACACAGTGTCCCAGGCGGCACGGTGGTGTAGTGGTTAGCGCTGTCGCCTTGCAGCAAGAAGGTCTGGGTTCGAGCCCCATGGCCGGCGAGGGCCTTTCTGTGCGGAGTTTGCATGTTCTCCCCGTGTCCGCGTGGGTTTCCTCCGGGTGCTCCGGTTTCCCCCACAGTCCAAAGACATGCAGGTTAGGTTAACTGGTGACTCTAAATTGACCGTAGGTGTGAATGTGAGTGTGAATGGTTGTCTCTGTCTATGTGTCAGCCCTGTGATGACCTGGCGACTTGTCCAGGGTGTACCCCGCCTTTCGCCCATAGTCAGCTGGGATAGGCTCCAACTTGCCTGTGACCCTGTAGAACAGGATAAAGCGGCTACAAATAATGAGATGAGATGACAGTGTCCCAACTTTTTTGGAATTGGGGTTGTACAAGAATAAGGGAGATGTACAGAGCTGCAGTAATTACAGAGGGATAAAATTGATGAGCCACACCATGAAGCTATGGGAAAGGGTATTGGAGGCGAGATTGAGAAGAGAGTAGCAACCTGTGAACAGCAGTACGAGTTTATGCCAAGGAAGAGCACGTTGGATACAATTTTTGCTTTAAGAATGTTAATGGAGAAGTACAGGGAAGGCCAGAGAAAGCTACATTGTGTTTGTAGACCTGGAGAAGGCATACGATAGAGTGCCGAGAGATGAGTTATGGTATTGTATGAGAGAGTGGAGTGAATGGGAAGTATATAAGAGTGGTGCAAGACATGTATGAGAACAGTGAAACAGCAGTGAGGTGTGCAGTTGGAACGACTGAATGGTTCAAGGTGAAGGTGGGACTCCAAGGATCTGCTTTGAGTACTTTCTTGTTTGCCATAGTGATGGATAGCTTGACGGACGAAGTGAGGTAAGAGTCGCCATGGAACATGACGTTTGCGGATGTTGTGATGTGTGGTGAAAGTAGAAAGGAGGTTGAGCTGGGTTTGGAGAGATGGAGGTATGCATTGGAACGCAGAGGAATGAAGGTGAGCAGTAGCAAAACAGAATACATGTGCATCAGTGAGAATGGGGATGAGAGTGTAGTGAAGATGCAAGGAGTAGATGTAAAGAAAGTTGGTGAATTCAAGTACTTAGGGTCAATGGTGCAGGAAAATGGGGGCTGCGATAGTGAGGTGAGAAAGAGAGTGCAGGCAGGGTGGAGCAGTTGGAGAAGGGTTTTGGGAGTCATTTGTGTCCCAGCAAAAGTGAAAGGTAAGATGTATAAGACGGTAGTGAGACCAGCTATGATGTATGGATTGGAGACTGTACCTTTAACGAAGAGACAGGAGGCAAAGTTGGAGGTGGTGGAGTTGAGGATGTTAAGGTTTGCAATGGGAGGTTGGACAGGATAAGGAACGAGCTCATCAGAGGGACCGCACATGTGGAGAGCTTGGGAATTAAGCTAAGAGAGATGAGACTGAGGCTACGTTTACATTACGTCGAATCAGCGGATCATCAGATTAACGTTCTTAAAACGATTCGCGTTGACTAAAACCGTTAGCCGTGCACACAGCAACACCAATACACGGATATGCTCGGCTCCGCAGGCATCCTGCGCTCCAAATCACTCCACCCTGAACAGCGAGTGCCCTCTGGAGGGTGCGCACTCCGGCCCTGCGCAGCTCACACAGTGCGCGAGTGAAGTGCACAAGCCACGATTCGGGACTGAGCCGCTGTGTGTGAGATCCCAGCGCATATCACTTACCACTTGCAAGTGGAAGGATGGCAAGCCTAAAGACAATCATAACTACACAATGGGCAGTATTTGCATCAGTATTTGCAGTATTTTCATACTTTTATACTCTTTTTAATGAAGGGTGATACAAGGCGGAAGTCCGCACCGTTTTTCAGCAGTCGTGTCACATGACCAACGCCAGCGAATCAGGAAGGTGGATGTCACAGTGACGTTGTCCAATGAGGACGCCAGCTAGAGCTCAGCACAGCGTATCCGCGTATTCTCAATGTTTACACAGCACCGGAGCTGACACGATCTGGATTGAATACGTGGACGCTGGCGGATTCCCGTTTCCCGGCGTTTCCAGGCGGTTTAATGTAAACGGACAGTGCATCCGCGAAGAAAACGAGACAGATACGGTCTAATGTAAACGTAGCCTGAGATGGTATGGGCACATCCTGAGAAGAGATGCAGAGCATGTTGGAAGGAGAATGTTGAGGATGGAGCTGCCAGGCACACGAAAATGAGGAAGGCCAAAGAGGAGATACATAGACGTGGTGTGAGAGGACATGAAAGTGGCAGGTGTGGTAGAGAAGGATGCGGAAGACAGGGAGCAACGGAGACGAAAGATCCGCTGTGGCGACACCTCATCGGGAGCAGCCGGAAGAAGGAATATTTATACCTTTTTATCCAAACAGTGAAGAGTTCTACCATTATGGTCTCGTAACGACTACGGATTTTCCAGCTAGGGTTTTCTAACGAAGTCGAATGAGTATCTGTAGTTCCTCATGGTCTGCATGTAGATGTTGGTGACTTCCCCCACCCAGATCAGTTGCAGCTTTTTCATTTACTTTTGGCCTACTTGACTTTCTAAGCCAGAAGTTGTGAGTTATGCTGCTGGGACAGAATCACAAGACCCACCACAAAGCTCCTTCCAGTGATCAAAGACTAAATTTAGATTTATTTAAAAACAAAAAAAAAAGTGAAATTGGCTTTTGGGAAAATGAATAGAAGTGCCAGCTGGAGTCAGTTTTTCAGGAGGTATAAGGGCCTCTGCATGCTCTTGCGACAAGGCTTTCGCAGATAGCTTTTCGCAGACAGTTGTAATTTATCGTTGAGTGGGGAGTAATAGGCGTGCGTGATGTTATTCACCGCCACATCGCAAGGGGGCGCGAAATCGCTAGGAGTAGTTGGTGGGTGTGGTTAGTGGAGTGTTTCTCCTCTGGTTACTTATGACTAGAACTGGAGTCGTATAGATGTACGTACTTCCTCACTTCCTCGATCAACCGCTCTTCGTGCTGCTCCATCTTCGCTCGTGTTTTTAAAAATGGCGGTCGTGAAAACAAACCAAGCCGGGAAAGTAGGGAAGCGGAAGTGCGTGTACAGCGGATGTAGAGTGGACCAATCAGAGCCCTCTTTTCTGCGACGCTGTCTGCGAGGCTTCTGCGGTGGTCACAATTTTTGGGAGGTGCGCGCAGAGCGTCTGCGAAGGGGGGGGCTTTGCAGACGCCATCTGCGAGGACTGGGTTGTCAGCATAAATTGGCCTTAAAGGAACAGTCCACCGTACTTCCATAATGAAATATGCTCTTATCTGAATTGAGACGAGCTGCTCCGTACCTCTCCGAGCTTTGCGCGACCTCCCAGTCAGTCAGACGCGCTGTCGCTTCTGTTAGCAATGTAGCTAGGCTCAGTATGGCCAATGGTATTTTTTGGGGCTGTAGTTAGATGCGACCAAACTCTTGTGCGTTTTTCATGTTTACATAGGTTTATATGACCAGTGACATGAAACAAGTTCAGTTACACAAATTGAAACGTAGTGATTTTCTATGCTATGGAAAGTCCGCACTATAATGACAGGCGTACTAACACCTTCTGCGCGCTTTGACAGTGCATTGATACTGAGCTCCGTATCAATGCGCTGCTGAAGTGCGCAGAAGGTGTTAGTACGCCTGTCGTTATAGTGCGGACTTTCCATAGCATAGAAAATCGCCACGTTTCAATTTGTGTAACTGAACTTGTTTCATGTCACTGGTCATATAAACCTATGTAAACAGGAAAAACGCGGAAGAGTTTGGTCGCATCTAACTACAGCCCCAAAAAATACCATTGGCCATGCTGAGCCTAGCTACATTGCTAACAGGAGTGACAGCGCGTCTGACTGCGTCTGACTGACTGGGAGGTCACGCAAAGCTCGGAGAGGTACGGAGCAGCTCGTCTCAATTCAGATAAGAGCATATTTCATTATGGAAGTACGGTGGACTGTTCCTTTGACACACTTGTTCTAATGTTATTTCTGTTGCAACAAATCATAACCAAGACTTGTGTGGCTGAAGTGCTGTATAATCTAAACCTAATAATAAGCGAAAAATCATTTATATGGTGAAGATTTGTGAGATGTTTCCAGCTTCAGCATTATGTAATAGTCAGTACGTTTTCTGTCATGGGAGATTCTTCAAGAAGTTAAAATATCTCATCTCATCTCATTATCTCTAGCCGCTTTATCCTTCTACAGGGTCGCAGGCAAGCTGGAGCCTATCCCAGCTGACTACGGGCGAGAGGCGGGGTACACCTTGGACAAGTCGCCAGGTCATCACAGGGCTGACACATAGACACAGACAACCATTCACATTCACACCTACGGTCAATTTAGAGTCACCAGTTAACCTGACCTGCATGTCTTTGGACTGTGGGGGAAACCGGAGCACCCGGAGGAAACCCACGCGGACACGGGGAGAACATGCAAACTCCGCACAGAAAGGCCCTCGCCGGCCACGGGGCTCGAACCCAGGACCTTCTTGCTGTGAGGCGACAGCGCTAACCACTACACCACTGTGCCGCCGAAGTTAAAGTATAAACAGCAAATTTTTTTTTTTATGAGGAATAAAACACTTCCAGATCTAGGTAATCAACTTGATGCATGATTATTTTCCCATAACAGCACACCCTGTCGTTTTTATTCCTTATAAAATGTGATACCACTTTGAGCTTCATGTTGCAGTCTGTTCATGACTTGGACTCGTCTGTCTGGTTCAGTTGTGGGTTTGACACTCTGAACAAAGAAAAAGCTCACAGGAAACATCCGAGGGATTTTGCTGTCTGCTTGGCTTTTGCTGAACCCATTCAGGCAGCCGAAGTCACAGAATAAACCCTGGCACCAAATCCAGAGATCTGCCACATCAAATAGAGAACAGGCTAATTGATCTTGATTTGTTTATTGTGGAGCACTTTATCACCTGCTCTCTGTCCCACTGCCTGAGTGGATCTGGACTCGACCCAGCTGACTTCTTTTTGAAATATGAATGTACATGACGCCAGTCGTGAGAATTTGGAGCCTTTTTGAAAACTAGCTATGGATGGATCTGATGTGGAAATGGGCAAATGTGTGTGGCTTTACGACGCAATTTTGTTTGCTGTCAAATAGGGGTGTAACAATGCATTGCGATGCAAAAAATTTGACGTACGTATGGAGTGAGATCACTGTCTTTTGAGTGCGCAAATACGAGGTTAAAGTGCATATTCTGGACCAATTATGAAAGTATGCTACCGTTCAAAAGTTTGGGGTCACCCAGACAGTTTTGTGTTTTCCATGAAAAGTCACACTTTTATTTACCACCATAAGTTGTAAAATGAATAGAAAATATAGTCAAGACATTTTTCTGGCCATTTTGAGCATTTAATCGACCCCACAAATGTGATGCTCCAGAAACTCAATCTGCTCAAAGGAAGGTCAGTTTTATAGCTTCTCTAAAGAGCTCAACTGTTTTCAGCTGTGCTAACATGATTGTACAAGGGTTTTCTAATCATCCATTAGCCTTCTGAGGCAATGAGCAAACACATTGTACCATTAGAACACTGGAGTGAGAGTTGCTGGAAATGGGCCTCTATACACCTATGGAGATATTGCACCAAAAACCAGACATTTGCAGCTAGAATAGTCATTTACCACATTAGCAATGTATAGAATGTATTTCTGATTAGTTTAAAGTGATCTTCGTTGAAAAGAACAGTGCTTTTAGGGCTGCTCGATATTGGAAAAAATCAATATCACGATTTTTTCAGTAAATATCGATATCGCGATTTTTAAAACGATATTTATACACCTTTTTTTAAAGCCCTTATCATCAACACCTGAGGCACCGGGCCACATTTTTATAGTACAGGCCTCATAGGCTACCTGTCAACCCTTCCCGTTGTACCCTGAAACGCCTTTTACTTAAACTATTTACTGTGCAAGCGCGTACTTTGCATAGGTCCTATCGCCTGCACAAGGCTCACGTTCTCCTCACTCAACATTTCCGATCACAGAGGATGGAGCCAGCGCTGGTATTACCAGTGATTACTGCGTAACGTCCACACTGGCTCGTAGCCAGCCAAGGATAAAATCTCTCTCTCACGCACACACACACACTACAACGTAAGCTTGTGTGTTGTTAAGACACCAACATTAAAACACGCACACACACGGACTGGCCATTGGGAGTAGCGGGAGTTTGTGGGCCGGCGGAGAGAAAAAAAAAAAAGTTGCGCGCTGGCCTTTAATATGATAAGCAATGTTAACAGTTTCTTTAAGAAACTGTTAACATTGCTTATCATATTAAAGGCCAGCGCGCAATTGTAATAAACAATGTTAACAGTTTCTTAAAGAAACTTAACATTGCTTATCATATTAAAGGCCACCGCGCAACTGTTTTGTTTTTTTCTCCGCTGGCCCACACTGAACCACCGGGAAAACTCCCGCTACTCCCGATGGCCAGTCCGTGTGTGAACACGCACAATATAGAGACAAGTCCTTAAGAATTAACATACATGAAAATAGCTCAGCGGCATGTAAACATTCCCTGAAAGTGTAGGTGGCACTGCGGCTAGATGCTACGTGAAATGGCACAAGGCAAACACCATGCTTCGCTCAGGTCAACAGACAAAATCCACGAACCCAGTAGTACTCCTACTATTGTGGGTTAGTGTTCTGTGGCCAAAAACACCCTATGCACAGTCATTCCAAAACATCCCCACTAGTTGCAGGTTATGTCTCAAATACAGATATGCGTTGTGGATTAAGCGATCTATTTTCAAGCATCAGGCTTCTCTTCCTTCATCTTCCAAATGTGGACTCCGCTATCTTTTTGGCATGTCAGCATTGAAATACCATTTGCAGAGATATTTCACTCGCCATTAAGAAAAGTAAAAGCAACACATGATTAGGACTACATGATTAGCAGGGGGACACCGTTTTAAGCGCACGGAATTTTAAAAACAAACAATGTAATTACATCTGAGTCCGTCTACATCGCGCAATAAACCCGTCCTTAGCAGAACCTACTTCAAAGCATGATGCTAGCTGCAGATGCACAAGTCAAAATCAAATGAACCCAAGTAAACATGCCGCGGCGGGCAACATTAATAACCAAATTGCCTTACCTTAAAACGCTGCCTTGACCACAGGACGACTCGCAATTATTCCACTTAAATCCACACGGTTTAACACATCTAACACAGCTAGCAAGCTGGATATGTGCTAATATTGTTGTGCTTGTTTTCTTCCGTAGATGCCATTTTTACATTACCCAGTCCCACATCCAAAAATATGACGTAAATATATGTTAATTGTATTATTATAACTATTAGCAAGCAAATCAAACAACATATTAAGAAATCAATATATCAAATCACCCAACACGTATGAAAACAGAAGAACTGATTTTTTACTGTTGCGGAGATATCGCGGGAGTAGAATGGATGACGTATGCAAGGCTACGGTGTGCCTTAGGGGACAGAAGGGTTCGTTTTACCATACTGTCACGTCAATGTTATTGTTGTTTTATTGCCATTGTAGAAATATTGTGCACGTCCCTTTCGACAAATGACAAAAAATCGTTTCATATCGATATTATGAATTTTGATATCGTTTGACACCAATATCGATATCGTGATAAAAATACGATATATTGCACAGCTCTAAGTGCTTTTCTTTCAAAAATAAGGACATTTCAAAGTGACCCCAAACTTTTGAACGGTAGTGTATGTCCCTTTACACACTCATCCAGAAGGGTAATTTTGCACAAGGCCATCTGTCTACAGCAGAAAAAAAATAAAACGACAAAACACGTCTGGAAAAAATCCCAAGGGAGTCTGGAGCCAGATTCGTGACGTCACCTGCGGAAGCGCCAGCAGGCTGCGCAAGCTTTGCACAGTTTCAGTGCACAGCCTGTGTAGACCAAGCGCTCCCATTTCTCTCTCATTGTCCGGCCTTTTGGGAAACGATGAGTACTAATCCCATCAAGATTGGTGTTGCTACCCCCTCCTACGATACATCCATTTTAATAATGACGTGATAACGTTGAAGAAATTTGCAGAGAACCACCAGGTCGTTTTCTCATAAACAAACCAGCGCTGACGTAGGATTCAGAGGGAGGCGTCCCGCACGCGACGTCACGAAAATCAATGTTTGCCGGGAAATCCAAACGGCAAGTTTTTTTCAGAGGCGGACCAATTCGCTTCAAATGGCTTGATTTCAACTGAATTTTTCTGGTATTGCGCAAGGTAAAAAAATTGCACAAAATGTGACAGATATCTGACAAGTTTAATATAAAATAGGAGAATTACACTGATCTCGCTCCTGAATTTACCCGTGATATGCACTTTAAAGCCCATCTGTTCACTACAGTGTTTCAGATCACTTCTGCTTGACCTTAAAGCGTGGAAGTTTTCTTTCAATTCCTGTTATCGATCTTCCTGTGGCATTTCCTAACATCTCCATTCATTTGAGAGCTTAATATTTAGATCAGATGTGAGCGTTTCCTCACGTCAGCTTGGACACATTTGTACAGGAGAGAGTGGCTTTTTTTTTTTTTTTGCCTTTTACCCCAGGCTGGGTTCTTCTCAGTAGAATCGGATCTACTGGGGTAAAGTTTGTTGAACTGAATGACGCTGATTAGTCAGATAGGATTGGTACATCTTCATGTGTAATATTGTGATAAGTTAATTCACTGTACTTTATTGTTGTGTTGTTTTTTTTTTATTACAAACTGACTGGAAGCAGCAGATATGATAAACTTGTACTTAATAAACTCCCTCTTTTCGGTGTTAAATATTTAATTATTGATCTATTATGAGCATAATTTTTAAAAGATGAAAAATGAAATGTTTGATGCGACATAACTAAATCGAAGCCGATATCCTAGGAATGCTGAACAACAGGGTGGGTCATGCAGCCGTACGCCAATGGATATGCTGTACGTTTATTAACTTTGGCAAACAAATTTAAGCAAACTTTTTTTTTTCCCCCCTTCCATGTACAACCCCAATTCCAAAAAAGTTGGGACAAAGTACAAATTGTAAATAAAAATGGAATGCAATAATTTACAAATCTCAAAAAACGATATTGTATTCACAATAGAACATAGACAACATATCAAATGTTGAAAGTGAGACATTTTGAAATTTCATGCCAAATATTGGCTCATTTGAAATTTCATGACAGCAACACATCTCAAAAAAGTTGGGACAGGGGCAATAAGAGGCTGGAAAAGTTAAAGGTACAAAAAAAGAACAGCTGGAGGACCAAATTGCAACTCATTAGGTCAATTGGCAATAAGTCATTAACATGACTGGGTATAAAAAGAGCATCTTGGAGTGGCAGCGGCTCTCAGAAGTAAAGATGGGAAGAGGATCACCAATCCCCCTAATTCTGCGCCGACAAATAGTGGAGCAATATCAGAAAGGAGTTCGACAGTGTAAAATTGCAAAGAGTTTGAACATATCATCTACAGTGCATAATATCAAAAGATTCAGAGAATCTGGAAGAATCTCTGTGCGTAAGGGTCAAGGCCGGAAAACCATACTGGGTGCCCGTGATCTTCGGGCCCTTAGACGGCACTGCATCACATACAGGCATGCTTCTGTATTGGAAATCACAAAATGGGCTCAGGAATATTTCCAGAGAACATTATCTGTGAACACAATTCACCGTGCCATCCGCCGTTGCCAGCTAAAACTCTATAGTTCAAAGAAGAAGCCGTATCTAAACATGATCCAGAAGCGCAGATGTCTTCTCTGGACCAAGGCTCATTTAAAATGGACTGTGGCAAAGTGGAAAACTGTTCTGTGGTCAGACGAATCAAAATTTGAAGTTCTTTATGGAAATCAGGGACGCCGTGTCATTCGGATTAAAGAGGAGAAGGACGACCCAAGTTGTTATCGGCGCTCAGTTCAGAAGCCTGCATCTCTGATGGTATGGGGTTGCATTAGTGCGTGTGGCATGGGCAGCTTACACATCTGGAAAGACACCATCAATGCTGAAAGGTATATCCAGGTTCTAGAGCAACATATGCTCCCATCCAGACGACGTCTCTTTCAGGGAAGACCTTGCCTTTTCCAACATGACAATGCCAAACCACATACTGCATCAATTACAGCATCATGGCTGCATAGAAGAAGGGTCCGGGTACTGAACTGGCCAGCCTGCAGTCCAGATCTTTCACCCATAGAAAACATTTGGCGCATCATAAAACGGAAGATACGACAAAAAAGACCCAAGACAGTTGAGCAACTAGAATCCTACATTAGACAAGAATGGGTTAACGTTCCTATCCCTAAACTTGAGCAACTTGTCTCCTCAATCCCCAGACGTTTACAGACTGTTGTAAAGAGAAAAGGGGATGTCTCACAGTGGGAAACATGGCCTTGTCCCAACTTTATTGAGATGTTATGAAATTTAAAATCACCTAATTTTTCTCTTTAAATGATACATTTTCTCAGTTTAAACATTTGATATGTCATCTATGTTCTATTCTGAATAAAATATGGAATTTTGAAACTTCCACATCATTGCATTCCGTTTTTATTTACAATTTGTACTTTGTCCCAACTTTTTTGGAATCGGGGTTGTATATAACCCATATTCTCTAAAGATTATCGCTGATACGTTTCAGTGTCCACAGTTCAGCATACGCATGTGTGTGGTGGTTTGAGAAAAACCTGCGACATGCCCCTGAATTCGAGCCGAAAAAAAAAATTGGTTTTGATCGTGTTCCACTACAACGTCCTGGAACTGCTTGTACTTTGCAGGAGGACAGTTGAGGCAAGATTCTGAAGGTTTGGTGAGCATTAATTCAGGAGCCAAGCGCAGTCATAAAACCTGGCAGTCTGCCTAAAGATGTCTAAACCTTGCTCGGAAAGTGTGGTTTTGTCACAATGAATAAATGTCATCGTATTTTTTTATTTTAGATGTTGGGTGCCAAATAATTTGTAATCGATTCAGTTTGTGATCCGATGCCAGCTGTCAGAGTATCCGTGATCCACCTACGCTGGCTCATTGTCATCCAGGTAACAGCGGAAGAAGTTTTGAAATGTTTGAACGGCTAAATGAAAACTGCCAACTGAGCTGAAGGCAGTTTTACTCATTCCTTACGGAATACTTCAATTTTTTTCAGTCACGTTTTGACGGAATACTTTTTGTGAAAATCACCAATTTAATAGGTACATTCAGTTAAATGTCTCTATCTCCATAAATTATTTTAGAGGTAGAAAAGTATACATTTACCGAGTCCTTGAAACCTATCCTTTCTAAATATGGAATTATTTTTGTATAATTCTGAAGTAGGTAGGTTTCAGAAGCGTCAGTCATATTATACTATAATATTATAGCAGTCTATCCCTGCTATAATAAACCTTCCCTACGCGTGACTTCTGGGGTTTTCCACTAATTATAATATCTATATGTGGTCTATGTGCAGTCCTCTACGGCTCTGATTGGTCAAATTCACGTGTACTGCTTTTATTATGGGCGTTTCCAAGGGAATTCCGTATGACGTCACCAAAACCGATAGTACCAGCTTTCCGTAGGGAATGGGAAAATTCGCCGAGCTGCTGTCAGCGGCTTGCCGTAGGGAATGAGTTTTAAAAAACTAAATTCTGTTTCTCATTTTATTAAATATAGGAATGCATTTTTGATAGCTATTTTGTCGCTGCTATAGCAAGTTATAAGTTTGAAATACGCGATGTAATATATCAGTCCAAATGTCAAAGCAATGGCCGTAAACAAGATTCGTTGAGACCTGTGCGAGACGTCGTAGGACGGAAGTAAAACATACAGCGGAAATCAAAGTGACAGACATCTGCCAACGTTGTCAAGACGCGTGCGCCCTCTTTCGAATGCTGACATAATCAAGCCGGAGGTTTTGTTTGTTTTGATAGCAATCAGGAAAGTTTGAAAAAAGTAGGCAGTAATCATCATTTAAACTCGTTTTTGTGCAGCATTTCGTTTGGAAAACAGTTTTCAAAATGGCAGCACTGACATCTGGCTGACACTTCACGTTTCGAAGTCTTGCACAAGTCTCGTGAAGATCGCGCGGATAAGCGACGCCTGCCGCGGACCAAATGATCTACATTCAACACGGCTAAAAACCGAATAGGCCGATAAGTACAATATTTAATTGCCAATACGAGTCACAATATAAGGTTACGAAAACTGTAAACATAATTATCACATTAAGAAATAAAGCAAGTTTAAAAATGACTTCAGTTCTCCTTTTATCAGTGATTGCTCTTCCAGTGGGACTGAAATAGTCGCATAGAAGGATACTGTATGAATGAGGCTCGTGTTTAAATGCTGGCAGTGACACTTATTTCAGGTGGTAAGATGTGTGGATGATGCTGATAATCAAAGTGAGGGTGTGTTTACTATTGTAAACTAAGATTATATTTAATTGTGTAGGATTCAGGCATAGTGGTGTAGTGGTTAGCACTGTCGCCTCACAGCAAGAAGGTCCGGGTTCGAGCCCCGTGGCCGGCGAGGGCCTTTCTGTGCGGAGTTTGCATGTTCTCCCCGTGTCCGCGTGGGTTTCCTCCGGGTGCTCCGGTTTCCCCCACAGTCCAAAGACATGCAGGTTAGGTTAACTGGTGACTCTAAATTGAGCGTAGGTGTGAATGTGAGTGTGAATGGTTGTCTATGTGTCAGCCCTGTGATGACCTGGCGACTTGTCCAGGGTGTACCCCGCCTTTCGCCCGTAGTCAGCTGGGATAGGCTCCAGCTTGCCTGTGACCCTGTAGAACAGGATAAAGCGGCTAGAGATAATGAGAAGAGGATTCAGGCTACATAATTCTGAGGGTGTTCTGTTTGCTGTCTGTGTGTCAGCCTGTCAGATAACAGCCTATTAAAATTTCTCAATGGGAATATTATATAGACTTTAGTTTCTCATGTAAATACAATGACTTTGATATCCAAACCCCCCCAACTATGGAAGGACTGCTGGATGGGCGGGACTTCTGAAAAGCCTGTCAGTCAGTCAACCATTTTGTCTTCTCATTAATATTAGTCTTGGATATTAATGTTAGATCAGATCTAGTCGAACACGTTACGGTTGAAGCGAGACGGCCTTTCGATTTCATAAAATCAGTGAAATTTAGTTCCCTCTGAAATTTGGTCATTGTGATTTTATTTCTGTAATATCTCACAAAATATCAAGCCATTCTGTGGCTGTGATGTAATTTTAAGTTGAGGGGATTCACTCGTAAATAATGTGCACGAAGTCCCTCACTTCACGCAGTCAAGCAGACAGAGGAAATCCGTGTGCGCATGCGCAGGTTTGCCTTGGCCATGCACTGACAGTTCCATCATTCTGTCGCTAAACGAACAGCCGATCACACCGAGGTGCTTGCCGACGCCGATATTCTTCTCGCTTTCCGTTACTGTAGTCGGTCTTTCACGTTTCATTCGCACACTCGCGTCCTCCATTTTTCTCTCCTGTTTCAAATTTGTATCCCACAATGCCTTGCACGAACAGGGAAAGCCGAGCATGTGATGCATGACGTATGTTGAATTGGGTCATGGTGAAACAGGAAAAAATAGCGGAGAATTTAGGGCCATGTGGCCCCCACATTCATTAATTTTTCTATTTCAAAAAAAACCAAAAAAAAAAACCCAAAATAGTAATAAAAATTGGAAGTCTATGGTTCAAATTCAGTAGCTTTCGGTCCACTAAACACAAATAATTGGGTGTCGGGAAAATTCATTTTATGACCTACACTTGAAAAATCTGAAAGGCAGTATAGCTTTAATGTTGGTGACTAGATATTAGTACTGTTCAGAAGACTTGGGCATACATAAAGAAATGCTGTAGACCAAAAATGGCTTAAAAATGAACCGTTTTTCAACATTTAAAAATTGACAAATTAGGTGAATGTCTACGCATGTGTTACGGCTTTGTAAATAATATTAATGTAGAACTTTTTTTCTAGATCTATTTTTTTTCCATTGTCCCGGGATTGTCCCAGATATGATAATTTTGTGTCCCGATGACATTTTTTATGGTCCCTGGGACGTCGGGACACCGTTAGTTTCGAGCGCTGGATGTCTGGTTCTGTGAGCCCCTTGCTGCTTTTACCAAAATTTTTTTTTTTTTTCCATTCGCTTGTAGGCATCACTGCTTTTCAAATGTACCTTGCTGTACTGACTTATTGTAATAAGACCAAATGATATGTCTAACTCTGTGCTAATAGTGTGTTGATTGAATGCTTACTCAGGCATACTTTCTGTGGTGGAACGCATGTGCCGGATGTTTGGAAAGTTCTGGAAACTTAAGAGTAGGATGCATAGAAATGTGGGTGTGGTACTGGTATTTCAGGGCAGGGTGTGGCACCCTGGTAAAATAAACTAGCTAGAATACTGATGACTATTAGTAGTATTAGATAACGTTAGACTGTCATGTGGGAAAGCCATAGCCTAATGATAAGAAAAGCAGCTTTGGGACCAAAAGGTTGCTGGTTTGATTCCCTGGACCAGCAGGACTGGCTGAAGTGCCCTTGAGCAAGGCACCTGACCCCCAACTGCTCCGGCAAGAGTGGTGGCGTACCTTGTGTCTGATTAGCTGAAGAAAAGCTGATGTGATAATCAGTTCGGGTGCTGACCGACCAAAAAAAAAAAGTGCGTGGACATAAGTTCGAGGCGCGCCAAGCACAAACGCGCATTGTCGTGGCATTACGAAGCGTTGTATTAGACTGGTTAACTAAGAGGTTTCAGATTTGCTTACTTTTATTTTACAAAAGTAATCTACCTTGCGGAGTTGCCCAGTCTGGCTAATTTTGCATGATGGGTTCTTTGTCTATAGTGATGCATGAAAAATTTCCCACAATAATCGGTGGCACCCTGCCCTCTTGGAAAGCCTGCGAGAACACGGTTTTAAAATATCTCCGCTCATTGTCAGCTCGGCCATACTTGGGCAGTAGAAATGCTTTGCTCAGTGACGGAGTGATGTTTATTCTTAGAAAGTTGCTCCACACGCCTGTTGATCTGGGCTGTCTGGTTCCGTAAGTAGTTTTGTACGTCACCTTTTCAAAGAGCTGTTCTGAAAATGTCAAGACACTTAATTGCATCAGCGATTTTGGTCATAGTAAAGGTCGTGCATGATGGAAAACAGAAGTGTGAAATCCTGCCCGGGCCACATCAGCATTTCTCTTGAGAGACCCTGAACGGTGACTCAGAGTAGGTGGACAGTATATAAAGAACTAATAGACGTGGTAACTTTTTTTTTTTTTTTTAATTACACTGATTATTTGAATTATTTTTATACCCCCACACAAAGTTTGAGGGGGTATTTAGGAATCGCCTTGCCCACCTGTCCGTCTGTCCATGTGTCTTGTAAGCGCAACTCCTCCTAAACAGTTTGATGGATTTTGATGACAGTTGTAGTATGCCACCTGAAGATGCGCATGAAAAAAAATAATCCTGGTCTGATAATTCAACTTATTCCCTTCCATATGGTAATATCTGATTACCGACTCCTAAGCCAGGGGTAATTTTTTTTTTTTTTCTATCGTGAGTTTACTCACAGTTCTAGTTTTAAATGAATGCTTTTTGTTTATCACGTTTTATTGGATACCAGACATTGTGATGAGAAAAGGGATTAGCCAGTTGTCGTGATGTGCTTTGTTTGATAGCTGCTTATCAGTTAGAACTAGACGTTAGAAGCCCAGATATGGAGGTGCAAGCTGGTGAAGTTGCCTAGCCTAGTAAACTAGACCCACCCGCCTAGCGGCCAAAAATATTTTTGCCTACGAGTGGGTCTAGCCTCGCACCATATCAACAAAACACCCCGGGCATCAAATCGTGCCCGCCAATCACAACGCAAGGTTTTTGTTTGGATTCTTTGGGCGGGCTTTTGCAGGAGTGACGACAAAGCTGCGCGACGCTGGAGAAAGCACAACAGGAAAGATGGCTACGGCTAGTGAACAGCGCGCGTTTGACTCCGCTTTGGAATCAGTTTTAGAAGAATTAGACTTGGAGTTTTCGTTGAAACATGAGCAGGAAGAGGCTCTCCGCTCATTCCTTTTCAAGAAGGACGTTTTCGCTGTTTTGCCGACCGGCTGTGGCAAAAGTCTGATCTACCAGCTGGCTCCGCTCGTAGCCAAAAGGATGGGGCTAGTTTGTGCAGTACGAAGAATTAATAAACAGCTTTGAAACATTACTTTTTGATTGTTTCTTATTTTCCCGTTATTTTAAATTTAAGGGAAATTATTTCACCAAACACCACTAAATAAAAACTCTCAAACAGTTTAAGCAAACACTTGAAAAAAATAAGTGCATGTTAAGTATGTGGTACAGACTCCAAACTTGTGGTCATTATCTCCAAACTTCTTAATATCTAGAACCTGTTTATTAATTAATACGCATTTTGAAAAATTATTTATTTCAAGGTCTCCCCCACTGCTTTCTGTCGCTCTGACTACGTCAGTCACTGTTGCGCTGATTGGTCAGAGCGTTGGCCTATACGCACAGAGACAGTTTGAAAGACAGCGGTTTGTTCCTACCCGCAACCTTCGGAAATGTCTACGACCGAGACCAGACTAAATATTCACATTTAGTCTGGCTTGCCAGGCTAGAAGTTGCCTGCAAAAGACAAGTAGCTCAGGATTTATCATGTAAGGTGTAATTAACATGCTTTTAATGTTAATTAGCATGAACTGTGGAATGATAAGAACGTTGCAGCAGAACTGTGTTTCGAGGAAACCGTATTAACATGGAAAGATTGTTGAATGATAAATTGTGCCATAAATTAAATGAGACAGTCAGTGACGGTGTAGCTCACTCCGGACCCGTCTAGTCCAGAAGGAACGATCTAAAGTGCCACCTTGTGCAGTAAATGTTGCCAGCTATACGGGTCTGTCTCAGAAACTGGGTATTGTGGGGTACCCCACTAAATATACTGTCAATGAACTATATGGTTTTGAATGGTGATGTTGGTTTTAATTTGAAATAAAATAAGAAATACAGATAAAACTAAATCTTTGATGTGAATATTCAGAATTTGGCAAAAATTCTGCAAATTTGTGGAAAAATGGCGGCTTGATCTGGGACATGATAAATGGTTGACTACATGGCATTCCCTTAAAAAGGCTGTAGTCCACTGAAAAGTCTACAGTTATCACTAATTGTATTTTAAGTTGTAACTTTATCCACCTAAGGATTGGTGCGCTCACAGAATAATCATAACCGTAATAAAACATCATGCAAAATATTTGATCACCGTTGTAACTCCATTTTCCGCAAACCCAAAACCAATACGATCGTGTGTTTTGATCTAAACGGAAAGCCTCAGGGTCGAGGTCACTACCTCACCAAAAGTAGGAACTTAAAATCACTACGCCATATAAAAAATTGTTATAAATCTGCAATTTTTATTTATTTTTTTAAAACGAAAGCTGAAAGTTAGGTATAGAATGTTTCTTACAGAATGTTACGATGGTAGCTGGTCTTGTATGAATTTCTGAGCTATAAAATGAGTTGTGCTCTAGTTTTTATCATAGCGTGTTATTTGTGTGCGGGGAAGGACACACATTAACAATCTGCATGTGTAGAATGGAATTTTCCACTCCAGCAGTTAGAAGTTGATCGCGCTTCCATTTACGGTCTTTTTGTTACGCGAGTGATCTGTTCGGACGTTATCACTGAAAAGGTGAGTTTTGACAGTTTTATTTTGTTTTAGTCTTGCAGTATAAGGTAATAGAATGCTTCTTTTTCATCTCGCTTTCATATTTCATAGTGTTTGCGTATTTTTGGCCAATATTTTGCAACCATGGTCAATTTAGATCGAACTTTTGATAGAATCTACGGCCAGTCATTTTGCCCTGCCCCCGCCTCGCACTCCGTCCGGTGCGGTAGTGATGTCCCGTTGCTTGCACGCTGCAGCAGAGACCCGCGCGACCTTCAGCCAGGACAGTCGCTGTTCTTTTACCACCGCCGTTATTCTCATCTTTCCAGTGTGCATGATTTTTCTATTGTGTCCTATTTCGCCATATCAAATACCCAAAATGTATCATTCATATTTAAGTGAATAATCAATTCAGTCATCATAACTCGGCATTTTTAACCCATGCAATCAAAGAGGGAATTTTATTCAATATTTTCAGTCCTCTGTGAAGGACGGGCTTTAATTCTTCATGATGGAGTTATTTTATATGTAAATCAATTTTACAAAAGCATTTGAATTGTAATCAAAAAATTCCACAGTGGAGGCCAGATAAAGCAAGATGCTATCTTTATTCTTATTAAACATGACAAAAGAAACATTGAGTGTTGGGTAAATGCAAAAAAAAAAAAAAGTAAAATTAGAAAATTTTATTTTTTGACCATAATGTCCCAAATGAGAGACCCAGTTTCTGAGACGGACCGATATGCACGATATAGAAGCGATATCCACCCTAAGAATACCGACCCATTTGCCAGAAAGAATCCAAAATGGCGAGGAATTGACTGAGAAGCGCCTTTTTTTTTTTAACTGCTCATTAAGGCTTAATTAGTCCATAACTTGATTAAAGCGTGTCTCCCTCCCGTTGAAACTTTGTGTTGAAAAAGACTGGTATATTGACGCCATTAAACGAATAAATACCTTCAAACGGTGTATATATATTCCAAAATAAAGAAAATGAAATAGTTTTTGGACCCCCCCAAAAAGGCGCAGTGATAGGCCTACGAATGATCACAAAAAAATGAGGTCACAACCCGAGGTCACGTGATCGAATATTCCATTGATATAAAAGACTTACCATTTGCTCTTTGTTTGTTGTTGTTTTGTCTTCTATATATCTTTGGGTCTTCTGCTTGTCGCTATCGATGTTGAAAACAATATGGGTACACGCACACGTTTGTTTATTGGCAGATAGTGACCTGGATCTTTACTAGGTCGGAAATGAGTGATTTGGCGCTATAGTATTACGCGGGCAAAAAGTAATCCCTTTATTCGAAAATTATTTTTTATCTCTAGTCGTTTATTTACGCTCACATTTGATCATTTATGATTTTCATACAAAAGAAAATACACGAAGTTTCAGCGGGCGGGAGACTCGCTTTAATAATTGTAATGAAGCAAATCTGGGTAGGAGTTATATGCACCCTAGGCACCCCTATCTTCATGCCAGAAAGAATCAAAATCAGTGAAGAATTGAGGGAGAAAAAGCAATTCGTGTGGAAACTGCTCATTCGGGCTTAATTACTCCTTATCTTCATTATTAATTGCAATTATGCAAATTTGTGTAGAAGCTATACGCACCCCAGGCAGATCCATCTTCCTGCCAAAAAGAATAAAAATCAGTGAAGGAGTGATTTTTGTGAAATGTGGACGACGATGACGACGGACAACACACGATGGCGTAAGTTCATCGCCTGTCAGCCAGACGAACTAATAACGTTGGCGTCATCACTGCTCTGACTGCTGTCTGACTTGAAATGCCTGAGCTTTTCACACTCATTTAACTGTACAGGTTTCCATTTATGCCAATTCCCGCTTGCACGACAGCCAGCCGAGCGCACACATCGCTTTAAGACGATTTTGTGATTTAGCTCAAGCACAGCGCACAGGTCTTGGTTTTAACCCGTGATTCGGACAGGAGTGCGCTTAGTAACTCTTCTTCGGATATTTAAAAAGCACAAAAAGGCTCCCACTTGTCAGTTTTATTTAAGTAGCGTGAGGTGTTTGCATACACTGTACACTTCCGGACGCGACTCTCCAGACCTGCTGTGAGTTTTGGGTAGTCTGAAATGTTGAGCAGTCGCGTCGGCCTTGCTGCATGCTGTTGGAATATTCCTGTTTCCAGGTTCACGTGGACCAAAGAAACAAGGCCGTGGTTCTTATTTTGTTCTAAAATACGTTTTGTAAATGGCTCAAAAGTAGTTAGGATCCATTTAGGAGTGGGTGGTCAGACAAAAAATATCACGATACTTTAAGAAATTTTTGATACGCATAATTTAGTAACCGGCTGCCATTTTAAAAAGATTTTTAATTCCAAAAATATATATTTTTATGCTGTAAGGGGGGGAACCCAACAGGGAAATGGTAAAACACCAAGCATTACCAGATAAGTGTGTGACGATCACATCCTGTTCTTCTAAATAACTTCATGAGAAGAAATTAGAACGAACACTTCTGTACAAATTTTGTTTTTTCATACCTGTCCATCTTGGAAAGGTGCAACTTGTTTTCATTCTAATTTCTTCTCATGAAGTTATTTGGAAGAAAAGGATGTTATCACACATTTACCTGGTAATTCTTGGTGTTTTACCATTTCCCTGTCAGGTTGGGTTTTTTTTTCCCTCCGCCTCTCTCTTCTCTTGTTTATCTCTTCTCCTTGCTGCAACATTTTGCACATCAGCCATGTATCTCATCTCATCTCATTATCTGTAGCCGCTTTATCCTGTTCTACAGGGTCGCAGGCAAGCTGGAGCCTATCCCAGCTGACTACGGGCGAAAGGCGGGGTACACCCTGGACAAGTCGCCAGGTCATCACAGGGCTGACACATAGACACAGACAACCATTCACACCTACGGTCAATTTAGGCCCTGTCCACACGGCAACAGATTCAGGTGAATCTGATAAAATTGTTTATCGTTTCAGCCTGGCGTCCACACGGCACCGGCGTTTTGGGTGCCCCAAAACGAAATCTTTTGAGAACGGGTTCCAGAGTGGAAAGATCTGGCAATGGCGCCGTTGCGAAGTCGTCTGGATGAGTAGAACGGATTTGTTTACGATGACGTCACAACCACATGTGCTTCACGCCGGGTAGAAGTGTAACGAACTCGATGCGAGTTGTCAACAAATCCTGTAACTTGGTTCATGAAATGCGCTTACAAAATATTTTCACTGTGAATATTTATTGTGTAATGGTGCAAAGAGAGAGAAAGAGAATAGCCCTTAGGGCAGAGTCAATCCCGCCAGCAAAAATAAGGAAAAAAAAAGGAGCGATCTCATCTCTTCAGATGTTGGTTTAAGTCCTACAATACATTCCTCATAAAGGGCGTAGAAGAACAAATTAATCCATCAACGTGTAGCATTCAATTTATTCCGGACCATTAAAGACGCCGCCTTCCGCGTAGAATCATACGTCGTCCTCGCCGCCATATTGGATGGGTCAAAGCAGAGAATAAAGTTGCCTCATTCATGTGCTGCGTTTAACTGTACCAACAGGTTTGCTGTCCAAACGAGATCACATGGGATTACCTTTCACAGGTGAGACTGGAAAAATACTTTTCATTGTATTTGGTCATTATAATGTAATTTTACGAACAGATTTTTTTTTACTTTGTGGCTAATATGAAGTCTCGCGTATAATAGTTTATGCGCATGCGTCCTTACTACTTCTATTGTTGTGGTGTCTTCGATGGGACCGTCTTACAGCGCCCCTAGAGGTGTGGCATGTGTATTGCATCGTTTTCAGCAAGCGTTGCATTGCCATATGTACCTGATATTTTACTGATCCATTGCCCATGTGGACGCAATTTTATTTATTTATTTATTTAAATCTCATTGCCGTTGTTGTGTGGATGTAGCCTTAGAGTCACCAGTTAACCTAACCTGCATGTCTTTGGACTGTGGGGGAAACCGGAGCACCCGGAGGAAACCCATGCGGACACGGGGAGAACATGCAAACTCCGCACAGAAAGGCCCTCGTCGGCCACGGGGCTCAAACCCGGACCGTCTTGCTGTGAGGCGACAGCGCTAACCACTACACCACCGTGCCGCCACGTCAGCCATGTATAAAATGTATATTTTTGGAATTAAAAAAAAAAAAATTCTGATCTTTATGTACATATGTACTAGATTCAATTTGAATCAAAACAAGAAACCTGAACGTGTATAAACTCGTGTGAACGCACAGTTATTACTTGGCGAAACGTACAGTTTTAGGTGGTGGTTTATTTTCTGACACTTGAGCTCATGTAATGAGATCTGTGCACGGATGCTCTCATTTCTCCGAGTCCAGAAATCATTGCAGCCAAGCACACAAGCATCCTTGGGTGCCTTTTGTCCAGGGATGACACATGACATCTAAAAACGGAGAGCTTCAGATTTGAATGCTTAGCGGACCACAAGCACTGAACATAAACATGCTCACCTTCTCCTGGTTTTAGTTATTACAAGGAATTTACAGTAATCGTGAGTTCAGACGGTGGTCTATGTGGCGGTTGTGTAATCACTAACTGCACAAATTTTATTTTAATTTTTCCCCCAAATTTCATGCCGTCTTCGGTGTTGGTTTTTTTTTTTTTTTTTTTTAAATACTGTGACACTGCTCTCTCTGATATTAATTTCCCATGTCTAAACATATATAATTAATACACATCACTTAATTTCCATCTTAAATATGGATATATTCAACTTGGGCACACTGCAGGCATGTGCACCCATGGCACTGTGTCTGGAACGTGCTTTTTGTTTCGATAGCTCGAGCTATAGAATAGCCCTTAACAATAGACATTGTCACAAAGCAGCTTTACAGAATTTGAATAACTTTGAACATGAGCTAATTTTATCCCTAATCTATCCCCAATGAGCAAGCCTGCGGCGACGGTGTCAAGGAAAAACTCCCTCAGACGACATGAGGAAGAAACCTCGAGAGGAACCAGACTCAAAAGGGAACCCATCCTCATTTGGGTGATAACGGACAACGAGAACGTTTTTAACAGTTTTAACATGAAGTCGATTCTGTCGATGGTTATAAACTCTTCACTGATAGAAACTTGAGTGCAAAACTGTTCACGACAACTGCAGTTGGAAAGTTAGCAAGTCAACTGTAGTCCTCAGCCATAAGAGCATTACTGTAAGCGTCCAGAGTGTCTTCCAAGTGTGACTTTCAACTGTCCATATGGGGCCGTCCTCCACAAGAGCGATGCGATGAGACTCCAACCAGACATAGGGCATCAAGATGGATCAAGGAGGTCAGCATCTTGATTTCAGGATTGACCTGTAACTCAGAGGGACAGAGAGAGAGAGAGAGAGAGAGAGAACACAGGTTGTTACAGGGGAGGAAATAATTATTTGATCCCTTGCTGATTTTGTAAGTTTGTCCACTGACAAAGAAATGAACACTTCTATAAATTTAATGGTAGGTTTATTTTAACTGAGAGACAAAACATCAAAAAGAAAATCCAGAAACTAACTTCATATAAAAGATTTGCATTTCTTTGAGTGAAAGAAGTATTTGAACCCTCTAGCAAACAAGACCTTAGTATTTGGTGGCAAAACCCTTGTTGGCAAGCACAGTGGTCAGACGTTTCTTGTAGTTGACGACCAGGTTTGCGCACATGTCAGGAGGAATTTTGGTCCACTCCTCTTTGCAGATCATCTCTAGATCATTAAGGTTTTGAGGCTGTCGCTTCGCAACTCGGAGCTTCAGCTCCCTCCATAGGTTTTCTATGGGATTAAGATCCGGAGACTGGCTAGGCCACTCCATGACCTGAACGTGCTTCTTCTTGAGCCACTCCTTTGTTGCCTTGACTGTATGTTTTGGGTCATTGTCGTGCTGGAAGACCCATCCACGACCCATTTTCAGTGTCCTGGCAGAGGGAAGGAGGTCGTCACTCAGGATTTTACGGTACATGGCCGCGTCCATTCTTCCGTTGATGCCGTGAAGTAGTCCTGTGCCCTTAGCAGAGAAACACCCCCAAAGCATAATGGTTCCACCTCCATGCTTGACAGTGGGGATGGTGTTCTTCGGGTCATAGTCAGCATTTTTCTTCCTCCAAACACGGTGAGTTGAGTTAATGCCAAAGAGCTCGAGTTTGGTCTCCTCTGACCACGGCACCTTCTCCCAGTCACTCTCAGAATCATTCAGGTGTTCATTGGCAAACTTCAGATGGGTCTGCACATGTGCCTTCTTGAGCAGGGGGACCTTGCAGGCACTGCAGGATTTTAATCCATTACAGCGTAATGTGTTACCAGTGGTTTTCTTGGTGACTGTGGTCCCAGCTGCCTTAAGATCATTAACAAGCTCCTCCCGTGTAGTTTCCTTTCTCGTGATCATTGACACCCCACGAGGTGAGATCTTGCGTGGGGCCCCAGACCGAGGTCGATTGATGGTCATTTTGTATTTCTTCCATTTTCGAACTGTTGCACCAACAGTTGTCTCCTTCTCACCCAGCTTCTTGGTTATGGTTTTGTAGCCCAGTCCAGCCTTATGTAGCTCTCCAATCTTGTCCCTGGCATCCTTAGACAGCTCTTTGGTCTTTGATTCTGTGGACAGGTGTCTTTTTTTATACAGGTGTCAGTTTAAGGCAGCTATCTTTAATGCAGGTAACGAGTTGATTAGGCGTGTCTAACTGGTCTGTGGGAGCCAGAACTCTTAATGGTTGGTAGGGGATCAAATACTTATTTCACTCAATGAAATGCAAATCAATTTATATATTTTTATAAAATGTGATTTTTCTGGATTTTGTTTTTGATATTCTCTCACTGTTAAAATAAACCTACCCTTAAAATTATAGACTGTTCATATCTTTGCCAGTGGGCAAGCTTACAATATCAGCAAGGGATCAAATTATTTCCTCCAGTGTAGGTATGCCCAACGTCACCTGATGAGTAGGAACAGTATACATATTGCACTGGGGACAAGCAGGGACTCTGGCAAAACTATGACAGCATAACTAAAAGGGGAGAGCCAGAAGGTAACACGGGCATGAGGGAGCCCCGGGACATAAAGCAGCCAGCCGCTACACCGTCAACAAACTCGAGTGAGCAAGCGAGTGGGGACTAACAGCATCCATACATCCCAGTTTACCAAAACACTGTCTGAGGATCCTACAGATCTACTCCTTTACCTCATAACAAAGACTATTAACAAAAGGCTTGACTAAACAGATGTTTTCAGCCTAGACTTAAACACTGAGACTGCGTCTGAGTCCCAAACACTGTTCCATAGCTGTGGGGCTTTGTAAGAAAAGGCTGTGCCCCCTGATGTAGCCTTCACTATATGAGGTACCAGCAAACAACCTGTACCTTTTGATTTTGATTTCAGTAGACGTGGCGGGTCATAAAGGACCAGAAGTTCGCCCAGGTACTGTGTGACCATTCAGTGCTTTAAAGGTCAATAATAGTAGTATTTTATAAACAATACAAAATTTGATTGGGAGCCAGTGCAGTGTGGATAAGACAGGGGTGATGTGGTCATGTCTTCTAGTTCTAGTAAGGACTCTTGCTGCTGCATTTTGAACTAACTGGAGCTTGTTTATGCACTTACTGGAACATCCAGACAGGAATGCATTACAGTAATCCAACCTGGAGATAACAAAAGCATGAACTAGAAATAGGAAAAAGAAATTTCGGCACGTGACTGGGGATACCAAGTGTATTGTGGGATGTGCGTATACAGATTTCAAACCATAGTATATACTACAGCTTGTTCAGTACTCAAACACTACAGTTGAACCATCAGCAAGTCTCGCAAATTTGTCAATTTTTCAGGCAAGTTGTGCGATCTGCTAGCCTAGTAAACTAGACCCAGCCGCCTAGCGGCCAAAAATATTTTTTGCCTAGCGAATGGGTCTAGCCTCGCACCATATAAACAAAAACACCCCGGGCATCAAATCATGCCCGCCAATCACAACGCAAGGTTTTTGTTTGGACTCTTTGGGGGGGCTTTTGCAGGAGTGACGACAAAGCTGCGCGACGCTGGAGAAAGCACAGCAGGAAAGATGGCTACGGCTAGTGAACAGTGCGCGTTTGACTCCGCTTTGGAATCAGTTTTAGAAGAATTAGACTTGGAGTTTTCATTGAAACATGAGCAGGAAGAGGCTCTCCGCTCATTCCTTTTCAAGAAGGACGTTTTTGCTGTTTTGCCGACCGGCTATGGCAAAAGTCTGATCTACCAGCTGGCTCCGCTCGTAGCCAAAAGGATGGGGCTAGTTTGTGCAGTACGAAGAATTAATAAACAGCTTTGAAACATTACTTTTTGATTGTTTCTTATTTTCCTGTTATTTTAAATTTAAGGGAAATTATTTCACCAAACACCACTAAATAAAAACTCTCAAAAACAGTTTAAGCAAACACTCGGAAAAAAATGTGTATGTGGTACAGACTCCAAACTTGTGGTCATTATCTCCAAACTTCTTAATATCTAGAACCTGTTTATTAATTAATACGCATTTTGAAAAATTATTTAATTTCAAGGCCTCCCACACTGCTTTCTGTCGCTCTGACTACGTCACAGTCACTGTTGCGCTGATTGGTCAGAGCGTTGGCCTGTACGCACAGAGACAGTTTGAAAGACAGCGGTTTGTTCCTCCTACCCGCTTCGGAAATGTGTACGGATCGAGGCCAGACTAAATATTCACATTTAGTCTGGCTTGCCAGGCTAGCGATCTGCAGAAAAAAGCATGTGTCGTGAGACTGATGGATCTCTTGTGCCCAGTATGGTGCTTTCGTTTCAATTATTTAAGCTGAGCAAGTGTTTTCACGCTTGTGAACACCAGCACCCAGTGTTGTAGGTGAGTCACTAAACCTCGAGTCCAGTCTCGAGTCCCCAGCGTTCACGTCCGAGTCATTAAAGAAAATTTCGAATCAGAGTTGAGTCTGATACAGGCCCCGCTATCAACAGGGCAAATAACATGAGAGGGTTAACACTGGCTAGTTCATCGGTCAGTAAGCAAGCTCCGCGATCAACAGGGCAATGAACAGTGCGTCACTTCTTCCTTCGGGTGGAGTCTTGCCAAATAACGATTGAAGTTGGAGGTTGTCCCCATGGTCTCCTCGATTAGTTCTTCTACATATGGAGCACATAGTAGTGCATATTCCCCCCCTTCCCCCACTGCACAAGAAGTCTGTATAAGCAAAGCGGACAATCCTAGGGGCGTTCTCTCCAGACATTTTAGCGCCATTAACGCTAGTTCCTGAACATGACGTATGAACAGGTGAATGTGCATTCTCTTGCACAAAACTGGTATAAAAATGAACGTAGATATATCTTCTGCCAAATTATTATGGCATGTTACAAAAAATAAGAGTGAATCCTCGTCTTCAATTTACAAGTCTGAATGCAGTTAATGCACGAGTCATCAGTGCTTAAGTCCAAGTCAAGTCACGAGTCGGACTCGAGTACTACAAGCCTTATATATCTGTTAGTGACACACGGTTGTACACTACTCCATGATGCATTGTGGGATACTATGAGTGCACTATATAGGGTGTAATAATTCTCACTATACATTCAGACAGCACTACAGAATGGCGAACTCACTGTGTAGTCCAGTATAGAGGGCTACCACATGACGTCACCGCGCCGCGAGATTTTGTTAGGCGCCATATTGGAAGACCAAGTACATGCACTCGCAATATAAAACAAAGTACGAGCGAGAGTAAAGTGACACGATGGATGATAATTCTGGTTATGTGAGTACATTACCAGCTGCAGAAAGGGCACGGTATGTGGAGAAACTGGCTGTGATTGATGGGTTTGACCCATATGATAAGACTCGCGGCAAGGGAGAATGGAAACATAAGGAGGACCTGACACCAATTCTGCCCATCTGTTTGCTACCCAGACATTGTAAACTATTTGTTGTTTACACCCAGTGCCTACACTCAGTGTTCAAACTATGCTGATATTTTCGGGGGGTCCCTTTTTTCCCCTGGGGGCTGGGGTGCTTGCGCTCGTCTCAGAGCGCGGATCTCCAAACACATTACGCATATATCACGCGGACTCCATAGCTCCACACGCATCGCATCTGAAGTCATAACTCATCAGGGGAAATCGTGTCTGCTTGCCATGTTCAAAAAACAACCTCGCGTCAACAATGATACCACACGCAAGAAAAAAAAAGTCAGGCTACTCAACAACCAACCTGGCAGCAGCAGTCGTTGTCATATCAGTTTATTTTATCTTTGATGTAAACACAATACTTCGGATATGCAAATGCTTCCCATTACACATGATTGCTATGTCAATAAACATCATTTTGCCAATATTTTAGAGACCCCCCCCCCAACATTTCCCAAATCATGTTTTCAAGGGATCTCATGTCTGTTTCAGGGGATCTCGGATCCCCCGAGTACCCCCGTAGTTTGAGCACTGCCTACACTGCTGATGACTTGAAAGCCTACAAAGGGCTACAGGCTTACAATTATGTTGTTAGTGGCTTGGTTCGTGATATTACAGCTGTTATTAAGAATAACCTACACATAGTTATGGCCAAGGTAATCTTGTTGATATTTATCTTTTAATAATATATCTTTTCAGTTGAAAAATTAATACTTTTTGTTACTATTAAGGTATCCATAATTTAGGTTAATTTATCCAAATTATACATATGTATTTATGATGTATGCCTACGCAACAACTATGCTTTATTTATATAATAGGAGGGAGAGCAAGCCCCAAACCATCCTTTATTATTATTATTATTAAGTTGTAGAAGTCTGGGAGGCTTGCTCTAGAGCCCTGCACTCCCGCGGGAGTCCCGCGGGACCGGAAGTGCACATATGCGCGCGCGGGCAGGAGCGGGAGTGCACATATGTGGCACGGGCGGGAGCGGTGATAAGCTGCAGTCCCGCTAACTAAAAATGTGTTTGAAATAAAATGTATAAATTATTAATTTATGTCTATCATATATAATTTGTGCTGGATATTTTATTTGGCATTAACAAAAACATTTTGAGATGCCTAAATTTGCAGAGAGAGTCAGATTGCCAGAGGAATGGCATCTTAAATTTGCCACTCTAATGACTCGCAGTTCACACCCAGCTAGCAAGGGAGCCATGAGTGAAGTGATTTACGGCTTGCGTTAGTCTACAACTTTAACCAGAGAGACAGGTTACACAGTGACGGTAGGCTTGACTCAATGCTATCCCAGAAATCCTTCCTGTAATATGCAAATTTGGCTGTCCAATCAGAGGTGGCCAAATTTGCATATTACAGGAAGGATTTCTGGGATAGCATTGAGTCAAGCCTACCGTCACTGTGTAACATGTCTCTCTGACTAAAGTTGTAGACTAACTCAAGCAGTAAATCAATTCACTTCTCTTACTAGCTCTGCTTTGCAATAAAAAAAAAAACCACACCATTGGTACAAAGCAAGCCCATTCACTTTTTTATGCTGATCAGAGAATTACAATGGTTTCTCATATGATAAAAATGTGTGATTCGCGATTAAATATTTTAATTGTTTGACAGCACATTATTATTATTATTATTATTATTATTATTAGAGATAGTACATACTGAATTCCGAAACAAGGTAAATAATAGCAACGTGAGCTGTAGATATTTATGCTGAAATCCACTCAAAGTAGGGGGCGGGGCACCATCATGCTGTGTCAAGACAAGAACTTTCCTGAGAAATAACGCGAACATCTGCATCATGCGGGATTTGCGGGCGGGAGCGGGATAAAATATGGCAGGCGGGAGCGGGACTGAAAATCATAATTTTTTTTGCGGGCGGGGGCGGGACTGAAAATCATAATTCTTTGCGGGCAGGAGTGGGACTGCACAATGCGGGCGGGAGCGGGACTGAAAAATCCGATCCGCGCAGACCTCTAGCTTGCTCCTCATGCAGTTATCAACTTGGGGCCAATTTAGCATGTTTTAAATCTGAATTTCTTGCGTTTGCTTACCTCAAAGTGTCCGCAGATCATGCACAGACTTATCCATTATATCCACAGTTTTTTGCCAAGTCTCACACAGGTTTCTTTCAAGTCTACTGTTGGGCCAATAAATCCTAAATAAAACAGCTCAGATTTGTTTAAGTCGTTTGTCACTCCACTTTATTCTCATGGGTTCACATACCGCTGCCGTCATTTCCCCCTAATCACGAGTTTGTTGGTCTTCCAAAATCAACCGGGTCTGTTTACTTCCGGTTTCGGGTGATGTCAGTGAAAGGGGTCTATATGGTGAGTGATTTCGTACACGGCAGTGGATATCCTGGAGCCATCTGAAAACTCATCTCATCTCATTATCTGTAGCCGCTTTATCCTGTTCTACAGGGTCGCAGGCAAGCTGGAGCCTATCCCAGCTGACTACGGGCGAGAGGCGGGGTACACCCTGGACAAGTCGCCAGGTCATCACAGGGCTGACACATAGACACAGACAACCATTCACACACTCATTCACACCTACGGTCAATTTAGAGCAGGGGTCACCAAACTTTTTTCTCTGGGGGCCACATTGTCGTTCCTGACTGTGATGGGGGCCGGGGTCGGGTCAGCTATATCACATAGAATTGTATAACCCAGACAAATATGACCACCAGCAGGCCTCATTGTGTAGTAGAGATTACTAGCCTGGCACGGCCATATCCCCACGACTATATCCCCACACTACTATATCCACACTACTATATCAACACTTGATTCCTGGCACATATTTGTTTATCTTTACTAGTGGTTTGCAAAAGTAGTAATCAAGTCTTCACACTTTTTAATTTGAAATACCACTGATATTCCATTTATTTATTTTCTAATAAAAATATCAAAGCTGTCAAGGTAAGAAACATCTGCCTAGTTGAGGTGATTGACACTGGCAAAGGTGAGTGGAAAATTATAAATTGTAGGTAGGCCTGTTGATATTATTAATAATATTAATAATAATTGTATGCAGCACTTAATAAAGGTCAAATAAATAGGCCTATAAAATAAATACATTTTAAAAAACAGTGAAATTATAATAATATGAGCAATAGATCAATAGATCACAGCAGTTGTGCTGTGTCCTGCACGTCATTGCTCTCATCCATGGCCAAAGCAAAAAACTCGAATTCTGACGCTTTCTCATTCAGCTGGTCATACACGTTGTCCCCCAAATCTTCAGTTCGCCTGGTCATAGTAGGTGCGGAGAGACTCACCGCATTGAGCGCATCCTTCTTGTCGGGACACACCTCTTCGGCCACAGCAAGCATGCATACTTTAACAAAGTCCCCATCAGTAAACGGCTTTCCATGGGTAGCTAGTAGGTGAGCTACCTATTAGCTAGCTCAGACAGCAGCCTGGTTGATCTGGGTTTGGTGAAGGAATACATTCTGTTGTGCAGCCAGTCCGCATTTCATCCTCCGAATCCTGTCTTCTCTTGTTTGCCCTCGCAAACTAGCATACTCTTTGTGGCATAGTTCGAATTACGTGGGAGCCAATGGGAGCTGAGCTCCCATTCCCTCAGGCTCCCATGAAAGAAGCAACCTTAATTTTCTGTGGAAGTCTCTCAAATACGTCATATATCACCATAATAAGCTTGAATAGCCTATATCACCATATAAATAAAACTCATTTCATTTCCGATCACCATGCAGCCATAACTTTGTATTGAACGTGTTATTAAACCGCAACATGTACGGCTGTACTTCACCACCTCACCACTATGCGCGCAAACTGAAATTTGCAGCCTGCGAAATTGAATGTGAAGTTAAGTCCGAAGAAGACTTGTCCTCTATCTCACAACGATCTTCCTTTGTTTAACAATATATATATAATTTTATATATATATATATATATATATATATATATATATATATATATATATATATGCGCAACACCGTGTGTGTGCGTGCGTGCATGCGCGTGCCTGTGTGTGAAAGCTGTGCACTGCAGTGCGCAAAAGTGCGCTGGTCCAGGAGAGCGAGTATGCATTGCTTTTTTTTTTTTTTTTTTTTTTTTTTTTTTTAAATAGAGACCCCCATAGGGTCAAATTTATAATTCGAACCCTGCTTTGTGGCGGGTTTCATAGTGACGACGCAGATTATATTCTTTGAAAACCGGCACACTTTCTTTACATACAAGACAAACTGCACGGTCCTTACACTGAACGAAAAAATAATCGGTGGTCCACTGTTCTTTAAAAACTCTGCACTCTCTGTCAGCTTTTCGCTGACCGCTAGCCATTTTGCTGTCCTGAACACTGACCGTTCTCTGCGCATGCGCTGCCTGTCACTGCTTGATCGCGAGCATATGACGAAAATTCGGAAAATACGAATAGTTCATTTTATAACTAAATATCAATTTTAATTGATAAAATCAACAAAATACAAGATACAGACATGTTATTATTTGCCAAAAAGCAATTTAAAAAAATAGGCCATGACCACTTTTGGGGATTGCCTCATAGGGCCGGTTCAAGTGATGGGGGGCAGAGGGGCTGGGGGGCCGGTCAAAGGGGGGTGGCGGGCCGGATCTGGCCCGCAGGCCGTAGTTTGGTGACCCCTGATTTAGAGTCACCAGTTAACCTAACCTGCATGTCTTTGGACTGTGGGGGAAACCGGAGCACCCGGAGGAAACCCACGCGGACACGGGGAGAACATGCAAACTCCACACAGAAAGGCCCTCGCTGGCCACGGGGCTCGAACCCGGACCTTCTTGCTGTGAGGCGACAGCGCTAACCACTGCACCACCGTGCCGCCCCCCATCTGAAAACTCACAAGTGGATTTGAATTTTGCACTTTAGAACTAAACTTTTATTCGAATTCATGAACTTGGAGTTAAGGAAAGATAAGAGAGGTACTCCAAGGAAGGAACATTTTTATTTAATTTTATTGTAATTTTTTTTCACACAACTTAAATCGTTGTCGCTCTTTGGGCGACCAAACCTCAACTTTTAGTGGCCTTGGTCAGTTTAGTTGCCATTGGCAACTGCCAAGTTTTAACCTTGCACCCTTCGTTTCAGAAGTGTCCATTATATGCAGATGAGGTTAAAATATGCATATTAGCCATTTAAAAAAAATTATTTTTTAAATTTTGTTTTAAGAAGCCTTTGTCGCATGCACACTCAAGCACAGTGAAATTCATCCTCTGTATTTAACCCATCTGAAGTAGTGAACACATGCATGCACACTAGAGCTGGGCGATAAATCAATTTTATTGATTAATTTGAATTTACAGTTAAGGACGATGTGTTTTTATGAAAATCGGTTTTCTCTCGGTTTTAATTTCCGCCACCGACGCGCCCCTCTGCTCATGTGCAGAATGGATCAGGCAGCAGGGACGGATTGGGCACTGACACTGTAGCCCTCCTCCCGCGCGCTTGCCATAGACACACACGAACAACATGGCAGCGATCGGGGGAAAGCCGCAACTTGTGCCCAAGAAAGGAGTAACTTCCTCCGTGATCTGGAATTGGTTCGGTTTTGCGGCGTCAGACGCAGGCCAAACAAGTCCTCGTTGTAAGGTGTGTTTGAAAATGGTTGCTTCCAAAGGAAGCAGCACGCCAAATTTATTCCACCTTAAACAGAAGCACGCAGCGGAGCGGGAGAAGTGCTGCTCCCAGCGGAATGAACACAGCCGCAGCACGAGCGCACCATCCACAGGAAAGCAAGCAACCGTCCCGGACGCATTTTCGAACTGTGTGCCTGATGATGAGAATGGGGTGCGGTAGAAGGCAATCACAGATGCTATCGCGATGTTCTCATCTACAAGCTTGTTTCTTGGCTTCTTTTTGGTTTCTGGTTGCACTTTAACCCCAAAGGGGAAATTTAAGTGAAGAAAAAATAAAGGTAACACTTGTTTTGAACCATTTCTTTGTCATCTGTTTGATTTTTAGTAGAGCGCACACATCCCCAGAGCAGTGGGCAGCTATGCTACAGCACCCAAGGAGCAGTTGGGCGTTAGGTGCCTTACTCAAGGGCGCTTCAGCCCAGGGCTGCCTCATGTTAACCTAACCTGCATGTCTTTGGACTGTGGGGGAAACCGGAGCACCCGGAGGAAACCCACGCACCCATGGGGAGAACATACAAAGGCCCCTGTTGGCCCCTGGGCTCAAACCCAGAACCACCTTGCTGTGAGGCGACTGTGCTAACTAGGGCTGGGTTTAAAAGATCGATCCACGATCCGATATCGATTCACGTTCAAAAAATGAGATCGATTCAAAAATGCGTGGATCGATCTCTTCCAGGTGGCTATAGGCACTATTTTCTCAACCGCGCAAGGACCGCTATAAAAAGCGGGTGCCGGCAAACGAAACCGAAACTTAAGAACGTAAGATGGCTGAAGCTGCACAGCTAAAATCACCGCCTGGCCTGAAAGCTGATGTATGGCATTACTTTGGATTCAAAAGTTACGAGGACAGAGACGAACTCGACAGAACAAAAGCAGTGTGCAAACTGTGCCACATCCTTTAAATCCTTGACTCCTCTCTGTGTGTCCCTCTTACACATACACAGATACATGCACAAACATATGGGGCTGTTCCTGTCAATAGGGAGGTTTTTTTAAACTTTAAAGTGACAATCCAGCAATATCTAAGTAGATTGATATCTGATGGATTGTGACCTTATGAATCGGAATGGAATCGATCCAGGAAATCTGGATCGATTCCCAGCCGTAGTGCTAACCACTACACCACCATTTTCAATGACCGTCAGAAGCATGGTTTGGCGACTGAGAAGTATCTTCAGCCGAACCTACTGACGGTTGGTTTTATTTATTTATTTAAAAACATTTTGGCTTAATAGACCCCTTCGCATGTTTGTAAACAAACCGACCGTTGCCAGGATGCGCGCGCAGCCTGGACCCAGAAACAATGGTGCTGCCCATAGACCGGCATTATGAGCTGTCAGATTATGCAAAATAATTGTCGTTACAAGATCGAGAATGCTACATAAATAAGTTAACTCTAACAAGTGGACATCGCCTACCGGATCCGTATTTAATTAAAGAGTGGACGGACGATGTTAGTAAGTTCCCTGGTATACAATGGCCAGATATATACTCGTACCTTATTGACAAGACTTCAGTGTACACCCACGAAAAACTTCGTGCCTACAAGTCTTTAGACGCATATGATTATGTGCAGGCATGTACAACTTGATTAACAATGGGACATTCATATTCATTTTGTTTTAATCAAATTATGCCAGTGATGTGATGGCAATGTGGCTTTAGCTACAACAGCAAATCCCAACACTAAACAGCAATTTGCAGGAGGTAATGGCATGAAAGGAATGATAGTGTAAAGAGTGCAGCTAAGAGAAATCAGAGCTGCGTAAAAAGCGAGAGGCAGAGAGCAGAAATGAAACTGAACGGGGCGGGAGCGAGGTTAGAGCAGTCAACGCAAGTTGGCATTTAGAGTGAGGGCACACAATTTTACCTTTCCATCCTTGCTTTAAAATTGTGATTTTCGGCATACACAAATAATGATGGCACAAAATCTGGACTGCTTGAGTCAAGCGAGACCTCTCCTACAAACACAATTGCATGCAAAGCTAAGTTAACATGCTAACAATATTCATTACATTGTGTAACTATGACCCAGCTAATCAGACAAACGCTACCAAAGTATTTTGCTACATCAATAAACGAAGACTAGAAAGAATAAAGAAAGATTTAATAAATAGCCTGATCTTACCTGTGATGAAGTGGGTGCTGCAAACCCGCGCATTTTTGATGGTGCTTTGATCCCAGTCTACACGTTTGATGGCTTGTAGCCATAGACGTCGGCGAATTATTTTTATTTTTTATTTTTTTGGAATGGGTGAGATCCTGCTGGAATTCTGAACATTTTAACCCCATCACTGCTACGATTCTGACACCCGACAACACAACAACTAGGCATTTCTGAGTCTTTTTTGGGTCCAGGCTGCGCGCGCAATTTCCTCTTGCCTATGAATGACGTTTACTGCGAAGGGGTCTATTAATGCCTGTATATGCAAATTATCCTGTATATGCTAAGTATGAGATGCGAATTAGCTGGTTGAGGCACTTTTTTTTTTTTAAGATATTCCTGGCCCGCAGAAACTTCCAGATATTATTGAAGCAATTTAAAAAAAATTTTTTTTTTTTAAACCTATTGATTACGGTTTATCCTCAAACTGTATGTAAATTAGATTTAATGCTAATTAGCTTCATTAACGATGCAATTTAGTCACCCCCTCGATTAGCCTTTTTTTTTTTTTTTTTTTGTTAAACAATGCTATTTGTTCCTTGCTAATTGCCTTTTATCCAGGCCCATTTCTCTGAAAAGAGAAATATCAGGGATCTAAAAATGTCCGTGAAAACTGGACCAATTTGCCTGAATTTTTTTCATTTTTTTAATTAATAAGCATATTTCAAAGATGAGTTATTTTATCAGTTTGCATCTCTTGGCTTTACTTCAAAATTCTGTCTGAGCTCCTGAACAGTAAACTTTTTTTTTTTTAATTTAATTTTTTTTGTATTACCAGATGGTTGGCCAGATTTCAAAGTGAACTGCTCGAGTAACTCTGTATCAGATGACTGTCTGAAGTCCCAGCTGTTCTCCACATTCATATAATAGTTTTCTAAAGACGTGAGCATGCGAGTGCCTGGTGGAGGCATTTCAATCCTCATCACGTATCGACTTCATAGAAATAGGGTGCAGCAGCGATGTGTGGCATGCATGTGAAGCAAGTTGGTGTGCTGTTTTTTTTTTTTTTTTTTATTTTTTTTTTTTTATTTGTCTTGAAAATAATCCAAGAGATTTGCATACATTTTGTATGATGTCGTTCTGGTTTCACAAGCAAATTAACAGGGCTGTGAAAGGGCTTGAGCTTTGTGGCTCGAAGTTGATTGGTGTCTATCAATAGTTAATATTAAGACGGTTGAAGAAAGCGTACATCTCTATACTTGTAGATCTGTAAGACCACTTCATGTAATATCTTCCGGGTTTTGAAGGTACATTACTTTGAGTTATGGTGGTGTGAGATTTCATTGAAAGTCAAAAAAAAAAATGTGATGACCTTTTAAAGATGCATTAGGTAAAATCAGTACCCCCCCCCCCCCCCCCCCCCACACACAAAAAAAAAAGTCTCTAATGGTTAACTAGGTGGATTAGACTTATTTATTTATTCTTTTAAACTCCTTGAGACACCACTCCTCCTCAATTTCCGACTTGTTCATAAAACTCTGCCCCAAGAACCTGTGTTAGAGACCCTTCCAAACAAGCTTTCTGGACCAGGAGACAGTTTTCCAAGCAGGGCTTCTCGGCCACATTTATATATTTGTTCTGAGGTCATGACTTCCCTGGCTACTATATAAAATACGTACTTTTTTTTTTTTTTTTTAATCGTATATTTTTTTTTACAGGTTATTGATACAAGGAAGGGTCTTTGCACATTTTTGTATGATTAATTCGCATGTCTTTTTCTTCTCCCCCTGCATTGTTTTGTCATGAATATTTCCACACACAACGTGAACATTTATGCAGCGGGAAAAAATGAAGTTAATTTTACTGCGGTATAATACTAAAAATATTAAACGCGAAATAATTTTTTTTTAAGATTTTTTTTTGGGGGGGCTTTTTGCACCTTTATTGGATAGGAAAGTGTAGAGACAGGAAATGAGCGGGAGAGAGACGGGGAGGGATCGGGAAATGACCTCGGGCTGGAATCGAACCCAGGTCCCCGGATTTATGGTATGGCGCCTAATCCACCTGAGCCACGTGTGGTTTCCCCCCACAGTCCAAAGACATACAGGTTAGGTTAACTGGTGACTCTAAATTGACCGTAGGTGTGAGTGTGAATGGCTGTCTGTGTCAGCCCTGTGATGACCTGGCGACTTGTCCAGGGTGTACCCCGCCTTTTGCCCGTAGTCAGCTGGGATAGGCTCCAGCTTGCCTGCGACCCTGTAGAACAGGATAAAGCGGCGACAGATAATGAGATGAGATTTTCGCATTGCAGCTTTGTCTCACGTCTGGTTACAGAAAGGCCTTCAGAAAAAAAAAAAACCCAAGACTATTGCATCTTATCGTTCAGGAGTCTCTTCGTTAATACTTGCAGCATTTGAAACTTTCTGAAAAGAGAAGAGCTGATGAAATATCTGAAGTTAAACACTGAATATAATGGTGCAGGTCTTGGGCAGTGTTGGAAATTAGCGCCTGCTACCCGTCAAATGTAGATGATTTTTTTTTTTGCGCATTTTGGGGGAAGTCGTGTATACAAAAATGATGCAATTGTAAGGTAGCCTAGTAAACTAGACCCACCCGCCTAGCGGCCAAAAATATTTTTGCCTACAAGTGGGTCTAGCCTCGCACCATATAAACAAAAACACCCCGGGCATCAAATCGTGCCCGCCAATCACAACGCAAGGTTTTTGTTTGGATTCTTTGGGCGGGCTTTTGCAGGAGTGACGGCAAAGCTGCGCGACGCTGGAGAAAGCACAGCAGGAAAGATGGCTACGGGCTAGTGAACAGCGCGCGTTTGACTCTGCTTTGGAATCAGTTTTAGAAGAATTAGACTTGGAGTTTTCGTTGAAACATGAGCAGGAAGAGGCTCTCCGCTCATTCCTTTTCAAGAAGGACGTTTTCGCTGTTTTGCCGACCGGCTGTGGCAAAAGTCTGATCTACCAGCTGGCTCCGCTCGTAGCCAAAAGGATGGGGCTAGTTTGTGCAGTACGAAGAATTAATAAACAGCTTTGAAACATTACTTTTTGATTGTTTCTTATTTTCCCGTTATTTTAAATTTAAGGGAAATTATTTCACCAAACACCACTAAATAAAAACTCTCAAAAACAGTTTAAGCAAACCCTTGAAAAACACTTGAAAAAAATGTGTATGTTAAGTATGTGGTACAGACTCCAATATTGTGGTCATAATCTCCAAACTTCTTAATATCTCGAACCTGTTTATTAATTAATACGCATTTTGAAAAATTATTTATTTCAAGGTCTCCCCCACTGCTTTCTGTCGCTCTGACTACGTCACAGTCACTGTTGCGCTGATTGGTCAGAGCGTTGGCCTGTACGCACAGAGACAGTTTGAAAGACAGCGGGTTGTTCCTCCCACACCCGTCGGGAATGTCTACGGATCGAGGCCAGACTAAATATTCACATTGAGGCCATGTACACACGTAGCCGGGTAGTTTTAAAACCGAACATTTTCCCCCCCCTCCGTTTATAAAAATGTTTTGTCCACACCACCTCGTCTTCGAAAAAAATCCCTTCCACACATAACCGAACATCTGCGTTTTCAATCACATTCATAAGCATTCCAAACCTGTAGATGGCATTATTTCCCCAAATCCTACCCCCTAATCACATCAGAATAGCCCTCTGTTGGCGTCACTTCCGCCTAAACATAAAACATGGCGCCAAGCTCGTTCGTCTGGACAGACTCGGAGACAGAATTGCTTCTAAACACAATTTTGGAGTATAAACTTCAAAAGACGCAAGAAAACGTTGATTGGGAATCTTGTCAAAGCAAATATGTGGACATATTGACCCTGTTTTTGGAGCAGTAGTTGGGCTTCTAAAATTAAACATGTAAATAGCACCTGCACAATAATTAACGCTTTCAAGGCACTACTCCGATCCATTACTCTTTGTCCATGCTTAATCTGGCTTCTGCAGTAAACAAAGGTCGCACGTTTGACGTCAGGGCAGATTTGTTATTTTTTTGGCGCAGATTGTGATGTTCTAAAATGCAAAACTCCGGTTATCTCTGTCTACATGAAAAGGCATACATGGAGTTTTCAAAAATCTTCACTTTGCCCGGAGTTTTTTTTTTTTAAATATTCGTTTTTGATGTGTTTTCATGTGGATGACAGGCCAAAACGTAGAAAAACATCTTCGGTTTAGCAGATACCCGGCTACGTGTGGACGGGGTCTTAGTCTGGCTTGCCAGGCTAATTGTAAGGGTTATTTTGTGACATTCTACAACACGCATTGTATCGCGAGTCTGCTAGTTCCACTTGGATACTTAAACAAAGAGACGGTCTCTTTTTATTAAAGTGTCCGATGCCCCTTTTCCACCAAAGCAGTTCCAGGGCTGGTTCGGAGCCAGTGCTTAGTTTGGAACCGGGTTTTCTGTTTCCACTGACAAAGAACTGGCTCTGGGGCCAGAAAAACCGGTTCCAGGCTAGCACCAACTCTCTGCTGGGCCAGAGGAAAGAACCGCTTACGTTAGCGGGGGGGCCGAGTTGTTAAGACCAACAACAATAACAAGACCGCGAAAGAGCGTCATTTTTAAGCGACGAGAAGCAGCAGCTGTACAAACGCGAAGTCATCCATTACTATTGTTGTTGCTGCTGCTGCTTCTTCCGTGTTTTTGCTTCGATATTCACGCCAAGGTTTATGCAAATGTAGCGACGTAACTGATGTATACAGCGACGTAATGACATGGCTTCCCTTGGCACCACGAGCTATGGAAAAGCAAACTGGTTCTCAGCTGGCTCGCAAGTTGAACAAGTTGTGAACCAGCACCAGCCCTGGAACTGATTTGGTGGAAAAGGGGTACGAGTGACCCAAGAAGTCTCAGATTCAGTGTAACAACTTGAGCATAAAACGCTATCTGAGGGTTAAAGAGAATTACCTCAGGTCAAGCAGTCTCTGTTAAGGCCCGGTCCCACTGGCCAATGGACACAAAACGTATGCAAAAAGGACACAGCGGACGAGCAAAATTTCGGGGGTGGCTCTATCAGTTTTCATCCGCTCCAGAAATGGACAAAATTGGCGAAAATTTGCGAAAACAGAAAGGAAAAGAACGGACATGGGTAGTATATAGCGGGGATGTTAAACGCATGTTCATAGGAAGCCTAGCGGATGGAAGTGGATGACCGCTCCGAAGGGGTTACTGGTGATAACTGAGAAGCGGACGCATAGCGGATGAAGGGGATGCATCACGTACGCCTAACGGAAACAAAGGGGATGTTGCGCGGATGTATATCGGATGCAGACCGTTCACTGCGCATGCGGGGGGTATGAATTGCGTCTGCTCCGCGGATATAAAGGCATGCGGCACGCACGCTGTCAGCATAAAGCGGAAAGACGTGCTGGCGGCTACATCAATACATCTCTGCTACTAGATGATTTTCTCCCCCTTTTTATACAAAATATCGATTGTCCGCTAGGTGTCCTTCTACATACTCTAGTCATACTCCAGACATCCTAAATATACGAGATACATCCCAGATATAAACGCTTTGTCCGTTTTGAATACTTTATATACGAGATGCATACGCTTACATCCTTTCTATTTCCGTGCTACTAACGATGACTAGACGTTTCATGTACCTTATCTTTCCTCCCTCTTTCCGTTTTCAGCTGCAGCGGATGTGAGTTGCGAGGATGCCCAGAGGATGCAGAGAGGATACAGCAGACGTTTAACGGATGATAACGGACATAGAACGTTTGTTGCTCGTATATGTCGCGGATTTACATCGTACACGGCGGAAAGTTCATCCGTTCTAAAAGTTTTGTGCAGCTCAAAACTTTTTGCGCGGATGAAATCACAGTGGACGGATGCTCGATGGATAGAGCGTATGAAGCACGTATGCAATGAGTACACAACGGATGCATAGCGTTTTCCAACGGATGGCAAAGATTTTTTTACGTTTTACATCCTCTTTGCATCCGTAAGTGCAGTGGGACCGGGCCTTTAGTGTTGCAGCAAACAAAGTTAGATCGTAGGGGTTAAGAGGGCTGCGGTGAAAACCTCCCAGGAGACGTGAAGGTTGAAAAATATTTGTTTAATGAGAAATGGAGAAAAGCCAATGACTGGGAGTCCCGTGAATGGTTTGGGGGTGGGGGGTTTAAAGAAATCATCTCAACTCCTCATATGTAACTTCCACCAGTTTGTGTGTGTGTTTGTGCATGCATATGAAAGAGAGAGGGAGAATGTCAGTATTTTCCTTGAGTTTAAATATTACCTTGTGAAATAATAGCCTATTTACCTCAATAAACATGATTGAATATTGTAGCTCTTACTGTATTTTCACATGCAGTTACACAAAGTGGCAGGGAGTTTTTGGTGGATAAAGTTAATTTCCAACGCCGGTATTAGGCGTAGACGTTTCGGAGCTTGTGGTCTGTAAATGATCTGGAGCAGGAAATTGATTTTCTTTCTGACAAAAAAAAAAACCGATAGCTTTTTTTTTTTTTTTCTCACCTTTTTGTACATCTAGTTTTGAAGGTGTTTACCCGGTTCCTGAGTCTCCCGTGTTTTGTGTGTTGCAGGTCTCCCAGTCGTCATGTCCAATGCTCAGATCAGCCGTCTTCAGGCCCAGAACTCGGTGCACAGGACGGTAGCCCACACACGGCACAGGAGGAGGGGGCGAACTACAAGGTAACAGCTTGAACCAAACATGACTGAACCTTGTGTCCTGAACCATGAATTTTCCGCTGACTAGCAGAGAGTTGTAAAGCGTGAGCTACCACTGCTTGAAGTCTGTGTAATCTGAGGTACGAAACCTAATATGCACAAACCTTGTTGTTTTAGTGGTGGTAGTTCTTGTCGTCGTTGTAAAAAGCCTGAGGAATTTACAAGGAATCTTAAGACTGAAAAATCCCATAACTCTTCAATTTGGGAGAAACTATAAGAAAATATTTCAACTTAAAATGAAGACTATAAGAAATTCACAAAGCATTTTTGCACAAAAAGCAGGTCTTAAAGGGCTGATGACACGAACATGACTCTGTGCAATTTCTTAAATAAACTATACAACATGGCAAACATGTTAGATTTCTGTTATAATTACGTGAAAAGAAGCTGTTGTTATGCGAATATCCAACTTTTAATTGCACAGCGCAAGAAAACTGGGTCCGTGGCTCGCGGCCATGTTGTGACGTCAGCGGAAGAACACGCTGCGGTTCACTGGCTGTTCTACTCTGGTTCTACTCAATGGAAATGGCGCATGAAAACGCCGGTGAACTCTCTAGTGCTAGCTCTTCCTCTTCTGGGAGTCTAGAATTGTGTTGATCTCTTCCGAATAGAATCTACGATAGCCTACCCTCTTTACCCTTTGCCTCTCGTTGCTAGGCGGCAGTTACATGAAAGCCGCAAGCTTTCACAAGCAAATACATGACTGATATCACGCCGACTTTGATTACATTTATGATTATCATGTAGAATCTATAGCTCTACGTACCTTTATCTTATGTCGTTTCACAACACGTGTTCTGACAGGAGGACTGTCTTTGGATCCGGCATAGCTACTAGTAGACCCCCTCCGGAATACTGGCAGTGTTGCCAGATTGGGAGGTTTCCCGCCCAGTTGGGCGGTTTCAAGTGCATTTTGGTGGGTTTTGAACATATTTTTGGCTGTAAAACTTCAGCAGTATCTGGCAACAGATACTGCTGACGTTTTCCAGCCCAAAATATGTTCAAAATGCACTTGAAACCTCCCAATCTGACAACACTGTGTAGTTGCTGCTGATGGTTGTAACACACGTTTGTGATGAACTGAACACCCAAGAGATTCTTTTAAGCTGGGAAGGGTGTCAAAACAATCCAAATCGAAGTGTTCAGAACACAGGACGGATGTTGGTGAGGGCTCCCACTTGTCACGAGTGCGCCTGACTTGCTTCACCCACTTCGCATGCAGCTCGGGATCTCTGGGAAACTTGAATAAACTTACCCCATCCTTGTGGGTTTTGGAGCAAAAGCCGGCAACACAATGCGAAGGCATAATAACTATATAATAATGTATAAGAATGTATAATAATAATACTAATAATGATAAACTGAACACCTGTCGCATCAACAACAAACTGGTAAGTTAGGAGGAAGGTTCTTTCGCTGACGTCATATAGCTCCTCCTCCTCTTTCGTCTCCTGGGTGCTGCAGCCCCGTCAAATTTGCCCAAATAGCTGCGTTTTTTATCATAACTTGTAAAATAGGCGCCTTCGTGAATTAATATATGGATCATCGGGAATTACTTTTTATGTTATAAAACATCGCCAAAGATGTCAAACGTGTCATCAGCACTTTAAGCCTGAGAGAACCTGGGGTTCTGTCAGAGATGTCTAATCTCTACAACCAAACACGCAGTCCGAAGCAAATATTGTGCAAAAAAAAAAAACCCACAAGTGGTGTTTACTATCAAACAGTAAATTCCATCTCCAGCATTTATTGTAACAACTGCACGGAGTTCGTTCATTCATCCTAAGTGGCAATAAAAATTCTTCTTTGCTATGCAGTGATGACTATTTTCCGCGGATTTCCGTGGTTTTCTTAGCCAAATGGGTCGTTCTTGTGAATCGTCCAAATCCGAGGAGAATTTTAATTTTATTTATTATTCGGTTTTTGCCGAGTCCCTCTCAGCGTCAAAGTGAACCGCGGAACATTCGTAGCAAATCGCTTCTTTCCGTTCCCGGAAAACCTCTTGAAAGCCATAAATATCTTTCGGCCTTTGAACCAATCAGCGGTCTCTACATAGATGACGCTATCGCAAATGGCGGCTCGATTAGACCATGCTTTTAGCTGAAATCGAAAGACAAAAATGGTGAAAACGCACACAAGAACAAGAATCTCAAGTTCTCGAAGTCGACAAGGAAGCTAAAAATAAATTTAGGTGGGAATGGATGCAAGAGACCGTGACGATCGAGGTGAAAATCAGTAGCGGAGAAACTTTTCTTTGTCAAGAAAGCCGATTGTCCCGACAACGTTTTATGTCCGTACTGCAATGACCTGATAAATTATGGGAGTTGAGGATGTGTTGCGATCACAGTACATGCGAAAATGAAGCACACCGAAAAACTTATTCTCAGACAAACAAACTATTCTCTTTGGTTCATCGTTTTTCAAAACTAAGCCAAAGACCGATGATGCTCGTGATGTCAGCCATTGGGGAACGCTTGCAAAATCAAGTTACGGATAACACGGAATCAGTGCCCCGACACCAATAGCAGATAGACAAGCTCATATAGAGGTTATTATGAATTTTTATCCTCATGTCGGCTGCTAATGCTTAAACTTTAACTCTTAAAGTTCTATTTTTTTTTTAAACGTAATGAAATTATTGGTTTAAAAAATACAGGGCCAAAAAGACTCATCTGAGTCAAACTATTGCCAAGTAAGCAATGAAAATATATAAAATAATGTTAAATATACGGGTCTGTCTCAGAAACTGGGTACTGTGGGGTACCCCACTAAATATACTCAGTCAATAAACTATACGGTTTTGAATGGTGATGTTGGTTTTAATTTGAAATAAAATAAGAAATACAGATAAAACTAAATCTTTGATGTGAATATTCAGAATTTGGCAAAAATTCTGCAAATTTGTGGAAAAATGGCGGCTTGATCCGGGACATGATAAATGGTTGACTACATGGCATTCCCTTAAAAAGGCTGTAGTCCACTGAAAAGTCTACAGTTATCACTAATTGTATTTTAAGTTGTAACTTTATACACCTAAGGATTGGTGCGCTCACAGAATAATCATAACCGTAATAAAACATCATGCAAAATATTTGATCACCGTTGTAACTCCATTTTCCGTAGACCCAAAACCAATACGATCGTGTGTTTTGATCTAAACGGAAAGCCTCAGGGTCGAGGTCACTACCTCACCAAAAGTAGGAACTTAAAATCACCTACACCATATAAAAATTTAGTTATAAATCTGCAATTTTTATTTATTTTTTTTAAACGAAAGCTGAAAGTTAGGTATAGAATATGTTTCTTACAGAATGTTACGATGGTAGCTGGTCTTGCATGAATTTCTGAGCTATAAAATGAGTTGTGGTCTTTTTTTACCGTAGCGTGTTATTTGTGTGCGGGGAAGGACACACATTAACAATTTGCATGTGTAGAATGGAATTTTAGAAGTTGGAAAGTTAGAAGTTGATCGTGCTTCCATTTACGGTCTTTGTTACGCGAGTGATCTGTTCGGACGTTATCACTGAAAAGGTGAGTTTTGACAGTTTTATTTTGTTTTAGTCTTGCAGTATAAGGCAATAGAATGCTTCTTTTTCATCTTACTTTCATATTTCATAGTGTGTGCGTATTTTTGGCCAATATTTTGCAACCATGGTCAATTTAGATCGAACTTTTGATAGAATCTACAGCCAGTCATTTTGCCCCGCCCCCGCCTCGTGCTCCGTCCGGTGCGGTAGTGATGTCCCGTTGCTCGCGCGCCGCAGCAGAGACCCGCGCGACCTTCAGCCGGGACAGTCGCTGTTCTTTTACCACCGCCGTTATTCTCATCTTTCCGGTGTGTTCATGATTTTTCCATTGTGTCCTATTTCACCATATCAAATACCCAAAATGTATCACATTATATTTAAGTGAATAATCAATTCAGTCATCATAACTCGGCACTTTTAACCCAAGCAATCAAAAAGAGGAAATTTTATTCAATATTTTCACTCCTCTGTGAAGGACGGGCTTTAATTCTTCATGATGGAGTTATTTTATATGTAAATCAATTTTACAAAAGCATTTGAATTGTAATCAAAAATTTCCACAGTGGAGGCCAGATAAAGCAAGATGCTATCTTTATTCTTATTAAACATAAAAGAAACATTGAGTGTTGGGTAAATGCAAAAAAAAAAAATTAGTCCCAACAGTGTTTCCCACAGACCAGGTAGCAATTTGTGGTGCTCCACTGTGCCGATGAGGGAATCGTGCGCGGTGGTGTCGTGGCAGTCGGTGGAGTCGGTCATTGGGGTGTATGCAAAGTGTTTACAGCGGGCGGTGTTCAAACACAGTATTTTTCTTCAGAGTTACCTGCTGGGACTATTTTAAAGCTACAAGAAGCATTTGAGATTATTCAGTTCAATCTAAATTCTTTTAAGTTCTTTAAGAGAAGACAGCTAAAACAGTTTTTACCAGAACCCTGCCTGGTTTCATTCCTCGACCCAACTTTCCATTACAGGGTAGGCCATTAGTTTGCTGGGCTTGATGTTGGTGGAAAACCTGTCTTTTAAATTTATGAAAATTACTCACCAAAATTGAAGTTAAAGTTTAGTTTTTACTAGAGCTGCACCGATTGCAATTTTTTGGGCCAATTCCGATTTTCCATGGAGTGTGACCTGCCGATACCGATTTTGGCCGATTCCGGTTTCATTTTTTCAAAACGCTTCACAGCACACACAGACTATTTTCTTTTTATCTTTTCTTTAATAGAACATTCTGCCAAATTTTCAGTAATAAATTTTCAACACCTCAAAGGTTGAAAACAAACAAAAAGACATTGTTCTTTGTAAAATCTTTCTTCATGTTTGGTATTAACATATTAATTCCTGAAATAGGAAATTCACACAAACATTTTTTCTTTTCCCATCCAATATCTGGCACAAAAACAACTTCCCCCTCATATATTATTTGCCTACTGCTATGGAACACACTTTCATAAGCCTATTTAGATCTGAAAACTTGTGCCTTATAGAACAACCCATTTCTTCATTCAGTATCAAAATACAAAAATCATTTCCAGTCATACTTATACCATAGCCATTCTATCATCTTTGTCAAATGTGTATTTGTAGAGTAATTTCCAATGGAATCAAGTGCAACCAAGGTCGTAAAACAAAGACTTTTTTTTTTTTAATCTCTCTTTGTACAAATCTAACTAGATGTTTGGTAACAGGCTAACGTATTAATTTCTGTAATGGTAAATTCACACAACCACAAACATTTCTTTTCACATCCAATATCTGGCACAAAAAAAATTCACTTTTTTTTTTTTTTTTTTGTTAACGGTGCGCGCCGGAGCTCGTTCTGCGCGCAGGACTGACACTGTTCTGCGCAAGCGCAACACAATCGCACTAGAAAGCATGTTCAAGCTGCCAGTGTACCTGCAGTCTTTAGTTGCGAATTACGAGTATTTCCACTTTCATCTCTGTGATGCACACGTTTTGATCAGCAGAAAATTGGCATGTTTTAATTTTGACCGGCCGGTCGCTGGTCATGGCCGATCACGTGAAAATCGGCCGATTCTGATCGCCAGCCGGTCAATCGGTGCATCTCTGGTTTTTGCCTTAGTTTTTTGCCTTTTTGGTGGCAATCTTTCAATCATTCAAGGAATAAATTGCAACAAGACAAGCTGGAGGTTTTTATTTCAAATATTGAACTCAACACTTACTCAACCAATACTAAAATGAAATAAATAGTATAATGTAACAAAGTAATAATAAAATATCATAATTAGATGTAAGAAACCACTTAAGGCAACACCAAGGCAACTAACAATAATAAAAAAGCATTACCCTGATTGGTGCAAAGCCTGCATGCCCGATCAGAACATTTAATTCTGCGTGGCTTCCTGAAAAAACCTCCAGTGCCCTATCGTAAGGGAAGTCATTGCTGAAGCGGGATAAACGGGATAATGCAATAAGGCTGGTTTCTCGCGTCAAGCTGCTGCTGCTGTCTGCATCAAAATTGGTTTATAGCCTGACTCAGGGATGTCCGTATGATAAAGCTCATCACGAGCACGATGTAGGCTACCTTTTAAAATAAGGAGTCGGAGGCGAATCGGGAAGGCTGCGTTATTTTTAATTAGCCTAACAGGCGTACTTGCAGTCTGGGTATATGCGCAACGGCAGGCCTGTGTACACGCCTCTCCGGTTCTCTCTCTCTCTTTCTCTCTCTCTGTGTGTGCGTGAACGAGAAGAAAGAGCACTATGAATGAACGGAACGATACGCAACAGATTTTTTTTTTTTCAAAATCGTGAGTCTGATTGTGTGGCGATAGGAATCCATTGTGTGGCGCTGCGCCACACAGTGGTCTATGTATGCGAAACCCTGCCCAAATGAGAGACCGGTTTCTGAGACGGACCTAGATGTAAGTCACAGTTTCCAAAAGTATGATCAGTACATTATATTGACTCATGATTGGAAATACAAATATCAAGGTGTGTTCATACAAATAATCCTTAATCTTTGCTTTTACTTTTTACAGAAAGTTGACGTCAGTGAAGTATTTTGATATAATTAGCTTGCATTTCCATAGCAGCAGCAATAATAACCTCATTTTGCTTTTAGTAAAATAGAACTATGGTGTGATGCAAAATTTAGTTGCATCACGCAAGTGGTGATGGTTCAGTAAAATAATGGGGTGAAGGTTATTCTAATTAAAAGTAAACTCATACTCGTCACATAAGACCCCCGGCTCACTTTCAGCTGAAATACGAATGTGCTGTTGTCATGCCTGGCTATGATATGAAATGCGTTTTAAGGAGAAACTCTTAGTTCGGAGGCGGCGTGAAGAGATTTTGTGAATACGGAGTCTGTCTGAATGGCGATTTATGTTGAGCTGCTGGAGTTTGTACACATTTCTAGATTTTTAACTGGGGGGGAATTGTGGATCCACTCGGAAGACTGACTTTAGCCAGTTTAATGAATGAAGACATCTATGAGGCAACATAGGGCTGCACGATTATGGAAAAAATGATAATCACGATTATCTTGATCAAAATTGTAATCATGATTATTCTTGATGTTAGGGAAGTCACTTAAATTTTATTTCACTATATTCAAACAAACAATATGAACAGCTTTCAGTGCAGAATGAAATTTAAAAGAGAAATTCTGATTTCCAAATGACAAATAAAATTTATCCAAGAAATTACCAAAGGATGAAGGAACTGAAAACTCAGTTGCAACAATTACATAGCATTATACTGAGGCCTACAAGTTTTTAGCTAGAAAGAGCAGCCTATCAACATGCTCTGGCTTTAAACATGAGCGAAGGCAGGTCACAACATCGCCTCCAGTGCTAAATAGTCTGTTGTTCCGACATAGTTAGCTTTTCTCTCTCACCTCAATCTGTTACCTACTCTCACGCTATCACCCCTTGAAGATACCGCTGCACTGAAGCTCTGCGCACTTGGCTTGCTTGCTTATTTAGGCGGAGTAATGAAACCTTACATGCGTCGGTTCGCACCCTAATGTACTGGTACTGGTCAAAAAGTGCTTGATCAGATATGCAGCAGGGCTCGCATTTTAAATGGAAATAAATCGCGGTTTTCATTTAATTTAATCGTGGCAGCCAAAATCGTGATTTTCGATTAAATTCGATTAATTGTGCAGCCCTAAGGCAACATGTCTGTTTTTCCATTTCTGGTTGAGAATATTGCCGCTTCTCTCACTGGAATGAATGTGTGGTCTCGTCTCCCCTCTAAATAAATAAATAAAAAATTTTCTTGTTCAGTGGAATCATCGAGTGGTATTCGGGCCTTGATCTTTTTTTTTTTTTTTTTTTTTTTGGATGAGCTGTGTGTCATGTATGGATTGTTTTGATTCACATAACAGCTGACCTCATTCAAGCCTGTCAACAAAAACGCTTTTTAAATCCCATTTCCGTCCCATTTATCCCTTTGCCAATTCCCACCCACTAGTTAGTTTTCCCCTATCAGTCGATCTCCCAACCAGTAGGAGCATCAGTTCATGGCCTATGGTCATTGGCGTGTTTGTAAGGTAAACTAAAGCTATGTGACTGCTGTTTGCCTTTCAAACACCATCTCCCCCCTCCCCTCCTTGAACAAACACACTCAACAAAGCACAGTTTATTCTGCTTAGATTTAAAGGATGGCTTTTATGCCTTGAAGTTCCGGAAGGTGTTTTCCAACGTCTCATGCTGTTCCGGCTCTTATGACGTGTATACTTGGGAGAGATGTTTGCAGATATGTTAGCACTGAGAATGTCCTTGTCAAAGTTCAACGTGTTTCGTGTACAGAGATGCTTTTTTGCTCGACACTGCTGTAAAGAGTGGTTGAGTTACTAGAGCCTTCCTGTCCGCTAGAACACGTCTGCCCATTTCCTATGACCTCTCATCACCAGCCGCAAGCTGGCCTAGCGGTTAGCGTGTCCGCTTCTCAACCGGGAGATCGCGAGTTCCACTCACGGTTGGGTCATACCAAGGACCATCGTAAAAATGCTGCAATGGAGCACTTGCATGTGACGTCACATCCGCTCCAGATTGTAGGCAGACGCCATCTTGTCGGTAAAACGCCATATTTCCGCCGTCTAACCGACACTGACTGACTTTTTTTTTTTCGCCCAAATCTTCAAATATTACCGTGCTATAATGCCAGAGAGTTGTATGGCATATAAATGCCACAACAGGAGAGGTCAGAAATCGGGAAGAAAGTTTCATAGGCTGCCACGGGACCCTGACAGGCGTGCAAAGTGGATTGCTGCTATCAGCCGGGCCGATGCAGACAACAAGAACAAGGCATGGGAACCGACTGGAAAGAACGATCACTGGCGCCTGTGCAGTGACCATTTCATCTCAGGTTCGCCATGTATTTATTTCAGTATATCCATGTAGTTATTCGCAACACAAGTTTATGACTTGCTCTAATAAAAAATTCCAGGAAGTGGGAACCTGAGAAAAGGGTTGGGGCGGGGGGGTGGATTGGGTCTTTAGCGGTATGACATTCAATGTAGTCTCTAGATGTAAAATAATTTTATACTTTTAGGGGTCACATATAGCGATAGATAACTTCGTAAGTATCAAATCATGAATTCCTCATGCTCAATTGCCACGAGTCAGTATATTTCTGTCAGTATATAACTGCAGAGATTTATAAGCATGCAGTGCTTCACCACTGAACAGCGAGGGAAAGTTTATGAGGTAATTATACACATCTGGGTATTCCACCTCTGGCAGTTCCATATCCACTGACACGGTCGTGAAAACTACGTCTGGTAATCGATAAGGGTCACTAATCTGTAGGTCGTTTATTTTAGACATATATCTAGTTATCTGTTCATTAGAAAAATGAGCCGTGTAGTCCGTCGGTTGAAATTGATCCATGTTGTACACGAGTGCAGCAGTATTCAGCGGTGTTTTTTACTGACAAGATGGCGGCTGTGTACTTTCCGGTCACGTGACTGCAAGATCTCTATACAGATGTGAGTGGGAAAGTCAAACTCTTGCGGTTACCAGAGGACTAGCTGTTTTGGCGAGAGGCTGAGGGCTACGGAAATGGAGATCGGCGCCGCACCCATACGCCTTGGAGTTGGTTAGTACTGGGACAGGAGACTGCATGGGAAGACCAGATCCGAGCATGAGGGGGACTTTGACTCATCACCAAGAACTGCAGAGCTCTCACACAGTGGATGTCTTGTTTTTTGTTTTGCGCACCATTCTGTGTAAACGTAGACATGTGAAGCCAGCATTGTGTTGGGTGTGAAATACAACGCTTGTATCAGTGTCTGTTTAGTGCTGCAAATATTTATCTGGATTTTAATCCAAAGTTGGTCTGGCCTAAAACTTTTTTTTTTTTTTTCCCCCTCCCCAAATTTAAAAAAAAAAGTGTCATACAACTACACTGGAAAAGACTAGTGGTAGAAATACCAGCACTGTTGGTATGGTCTGAATTCTGGCTATGACCGTTCAACCTTCACTACATCACTCAAGTTTTAACTGGTCTGAACTAGAAATGTGCATGGGACTTTTTTTTTAATTAATCCTGCTTGCCCATATTTTGTTTGTTACCTGCTTGATATTTTCTAATACAACCCCGATTCCAAAAAAGTTGGGACAAAGTACAAATTGTAAATAAAAACGGAATGCAATGATGTGGAAGTTTCAAAATTCCATATTTTATTCAGAATAGAACATAGATGACACATCAAATGATTAAACTGAGAAAATGTATCATTTAAAAAGAAAAATTAGGTGATTTTAAATTTCATGACAACACATCTCAAAAAAGTTGGGACAAGGCCATGTTTCCCACTGTGAGACATCCCCTTTTCTCTTTACAACAGTCTGTAAACGTCTGGGGACTGAGGAGACAAGTTGCTCAAGTTTAGGGATAGGAATGTTAACCCATTCTTGTCTAATGTAGGATTCTAGTTGCTCAACTGTCTTAGGTCTTTTTTGTCGTATCTTCCGTTTTATGATGCGCCAAATGTTTTCTATGGGTGAAAGATCTGGACTGCAGGCTGGCCAGTTCAGTACCCGGACCCTTCTTCTACGCAGCCATGATGCTGTAATTGATGCAGTATGTGGTTTGGCATTGTCATGTTGGAAAATGCAAGGTCTTCCCTGAAAGAGACGTCGTCTGGATGGGAGCATATGTTGCTCTAGAACCTGGATATACCTTTCAGCATTGATGGGGTCTTTCCAGATGTGTAAGCTGCCCATGCCACACGCACTAATGCAACCCCATACCATCAGAGATGCAGGCTTCTGAACTGAGCGCTGATAACAACTTGGGTCGTCCTTCTCCTCTTTAGTCCGAATGACACGGCGTCCCTGATTTCCATAAAGAACTTCAAATTTTGATTCGTCTGACCACAGAACAGTTTTCAACTTTGCCACAGTCCATTTTAAATGAGCCTTGGCCCAGAGAAGACGTCTGCGCTTCTGGATCATGTTTAGATACGGCTTCTTCTCTGAACTATAGAGTTTTAGCTGGCAACGGCGGATGGCACGGTGAATTGTGTTCACAGATAATGTTCTCTGGAAATATTCCTGAGCCCATTTTGTGATTTCCAATACAGAAGCATGCCTGTATGTGATGCAGTGCCGTCTAAGGGCCCGAAGATCACGGGCACCCAGTATGGTTTTCCGGCCTTGACCCTTACGCACAGAGATTCTTCCAGATTCTCTGAATCTTTTGATATTATGCACTGTAGATGATGATATGTTCAAACTCTTTGCAATTTTACACTGTCGAACTCCTTTCTGATATTGCTCCACTATTTGTCGGCGCAGAATTAGTGGGATTGGTGATCCTCTTCCCATCTTTACTTCTGAGAGCCGCTGCCACTCCAAGATGCTCTTTTTATACCCAGTCATGTTAATGACCTATTGCCAATTGACCTAATGAGTTGCAATTTGGTCCTCCAGCTGTTCCTTTTTTGTACCTTTTAACTTTTCCAGCCTCTTATTGCCCCTGTCCCAACTTTGAGATGTGTTGCTGTCATGAAATTTCAAATGAGCCAATATTTGGCATGAAATTTCAAAGTGTCTCACTTTCGACATTTGATATGTTGTCTATGTTCTATTGTGAATACAATATCAGTTTTTGAGATTCGTAAATTTTTGCATTCCATTTTTATTTACAATTTGTACTTTGTCCCAACTTTTTTTGGAATCGGGGTTGTATAAAAACAAATGTCGCTTAATAGAAATCATCGTGACCTTAAAGCTAGACGGCCTTTCGATTTCATAAAATCTGTGAAATTTAGTTCCCTCTGAAATTTGGTCATTGCGATTGTTTGTTTATTTCTGTAATATCTCAAAAGAAAAAAAAAACAGGCCATTCTGTGACTGGGAAGTTATTTCATTTGAGGCGATTCCCGAGCAAATAATGTGCATGAAACCGCTCACTTTGCGCAGTCAAGCAGACAGAAGTCCGTGTGCACGTGCGCAGGTTTACCACCACCACCTTTTGGGTGTTACGGCAGCTAGCGTCCACAGTGTTGCATTACTGCCATCTACAGGTTTACCTTGATAGTGCACTTACAGTTCTGTCATTCTGTCGCTAAAGGAACAGCTCATCACACCGAGGTGCTCACTGACCGCTGATATTTATTAGTTTGGTCCTGCGTTTCCTTTCCTTCGCAACATAACGTCTTTTTCTCTCATTCCGTTACTGTAGTCAGTCTTTCACGTTTCATTCGCACGCTTGCATCCTCCATTTTTTTCTCTCCTGTTTCAAATTTGTATCCCACAATGCCTTGCACAAACAGGGAAAGCCGACCACGTGATGCATGACGTAGTATCTTGAATTGGGTCATGGTGAAGCAGGAAAAAAGAGCGGAGAATTTTGGGCCGTGTGACCTTAAATTTATTAATTGTTCTATTAAAAAAATAAAAACTAATAAAATTTGGAAGTCTGTGATTCAAATTCAGTAGGTTTCGGTCCACTAAATAAAAACAATTGGGTGTCGGGGAAAATTCTTTTTATGGCCTACACTTGAAAAATCTGAAAGGCAGTATAGCTTTAATCAGGCAGTTAGGATAGATGTATTTCTGTGACCCCACACTTGAGCCCAGGTATATTCTCTGTCTGTTTGTTGTGGCGTTCTGGAAGGGGAATATTTTGCCCTTGACGTGTGTGGTTATTTATTTATTTATTTATTTTAAATCATCATCCTACCAGGTTGAGGAGGAATGGGAATCACAGGGATCATCTAGCGTGGATTTGGAGACGGAGAGAGCTGCACTAGAGGAGCAACTTGTTCAAGATGCAGCAGAAGACAGCAAACCTGAAAAGGTGCCTGGAAAAAAAAAATCTTAATGTCCAGTAGTTACTGTCCTGATGGTGTTTTTGTTTTTTGCATCAATGACTGCATTCAAATGTATGTATGTAATTGGGGTGTTTTTAAAAACCAGTAATTTTCATCTTGGATGGCTAATTCCAATCGCCCCCAATCATAACGACGTCTCTTGTTTACCACAACGCATTATGGAGGATCGCCGGGGTCAGCACTTGAGCAATATAGCGGATGTTAGATTAATTTTACATGAGGGCGATGTGAGAAGAGCAATTTTGCCATGCTCTGTCGTGGAAGACTATGAAATTGGTGATTTAAAGAAGTGGATAACATGCCGAGGCTTTACAGCAGGAAAATCTGAATCCAAATCAAGTCACTAGTCAATATCACTTGCCCCCCTATTTTGCGAGTACTACTTTTAAATTTATTTTTTAAAATATAAACATGCCCCGGGATCACAAAGCGACCTTAGACTTGAGTCTAAATTTGTTTCTTTTAATCTTCAGTTACTCCTTACCATTTTCTAAGACGCTTTGTTCCAATGAAATCTTCGCCTTGTACTTAATCTTGATCCAGCACGATGAACGTTACAGATGCAGTAAGGGGAAACTATTATGAAAAATCAACTTTTGACTTAAGTCTGCGATTGCTTCGTGATCCCGGGCCCAGATGAACAGCATCAGAACATTTTATAAATGAGTGAGGAGTTAAATAAAACTTGATATCAGGAAACATTACCAAAAAAAGTCTTTGGAAACCCGCTGATCTGCCGTGTCATTTACTTCAATAAACGCCGCTAGTGAGGTACACTGAACATTATACATACCCGAAAGAGAACCCTTCGTGGTTTGGGAGGTTTATCGGTCCGACAGGCTCGTCCGGCTGCCGAGTGCTTCGGTACGTCGAGAGGCAAAGGCCGAAGAAGGCGTCTTCATTTTACAGGCTTTGGAATATCACTAGTTTCAGACGATGAACCGTGTCGATTAGGGCTGTAACGATATGCGTATCGAAATCGCGATACGCAGAGCCACGATCCGTATCGCGATACAAGAAGGCAGAATCGCGGTACACCCTTTCAAACTTCTCCTCAGCCCAAAAACAGAGGCGCTTCCAAACTTCAATTTATGAATACTTTACTTTTTATTTAAATTACATTTTAAACTTACTTAAATTACTTTTATTTTTTTATATCTATTAGTAAGTCGTTTTTTCGCCGACCTGCGACAATCTTCTGCGAGTCACGCAACGTCCACACTCGCCACTGGCAGAGCATTCATTTCTTTTAAGCGGTCGCCATTCTGGTTGTGACGCGGGGAGCGAATCTGTAAACAAGCAGCTCATTGGCTGGCTAGGTGTGCCACAAGCCAATCACAATCACTTGACCGGAAAGGCATGCAGTGTTGCCAGATTGGGCAGGTTTAGGTGCTTTTTGGCTGGTTTTGAACATATTTTGGGGTGGAAAACGTTAGCAGTATCTGGCAACACTGAAGGCATGTCTGCTTGGGCGGAAGCCTTCTGCGGCAGTTACATTTTGACACGCGAGCAATGTTTCACCATAAAAATTCCGTAATTTCCATCTGTTTTCCGCGATCACAGAAAATCATTGGCCCTATGAGAGTGAGACAGTGAGAGAGCCCCCCCCAAAAAAAATCTTAACTGATTTTACACGATTTGGAAAAATTACTTTTTCAGAACCGAAAAAACCAGAGCTTCCGGCTCAACAGTATTATTTTGAGAAATAAAACAATCTTTGGATATACATTTGTTCATTTTTGCATACATATTACTCATTCTCTGCAGTGGTCTGAATTATTTGTTAAATAGTTAATGTAAGTAAGTAAATGTTAAGTCAAATTTACTACTTTAAAAAAAACATTAAAAAAAAAAATCGTGGGCGTATCGAATCGTGGGTCAAAAATCGCGACACGAATCGAATCGTGAGTTGGGTGTATCGTTACAGCCCGAGTGTCGATTGTTATAATCTTCTATAACCAAAGACCATTCCGCAGACCATGGAAATATCGCTGGGTTACAGTTTAAGTACATCTTTTTCACTGCAAAAAATTGAAAACTGAACTTGAGGAGAAAATTATTTAATACTCGTGAAATTATTTTTCTGCATGGACCGATAGTTTTTTACTTGATAAGACATCTTGGAATAAATTGGTTGCAATCTAGAACTAGGTTTAATAATCTCAGAACTGGTGTCTTGTATTCTTCTAATAGGAAATGCTAGATCTTTGCACTTGCCAAGATATATTTTTTTGCAGTGTTCCCACCAGGGACATGTAAGCTACAAACACGTGTCCATTTCGATTCAGTTGGAAGGTTTTCGTTGCGGATTTAAACTCCTCCATTTCTTCTCTTCTCCTCGACTGGCAGCTGATAAAAGCTCAAATTAGGTGTTCTGTCTGCTGTGGAGACAGTTAGGCACACGGCAGTTCACTTTAGGCAGCATGGTTAAAACCGGTTAGACAGAACAACGCAGTGTTTAATAAAGGCGAACGTAAACAATATAGCGGAGCTGACACCCGGTATCGCCCATAATGCATCGTGGTAAGCAAGCGATGATGTAGTTATGGGTTAGGGTTATTGTTCGATCTACGTTCACCGGATATGAGCAATCGTGCACTCCGATTGGCTACTCTACTATTTCGGGTCTCGGATCGTGTACCGTGAGTAGAGAAAAACAAAATGGCGGAACGTGTTGCTGAACCAACTGATGATGAAATAAAAACTCGACTTGAAAACAAAACCCCCAAAAAAGCAACAAAATATGGACTAAAAGTATTTGATGGTAAGAACGTATCTTTTGATTTTTCAAGAATTCTAGCATTTTTCACAAACTGCTACAGTCGTTTTGCCAGTTTGTTTACTTTCTAAGCGGAAATGATTTGTCGAACGTTTTGTATAAAGTTTCTTTTTTTTTTATTTATCGAATTTGCAAAAAATAAAAATACTGTTTTTGTTTTTTCAAAATCCAGTGAATGTGGATAGAGTAAAAGTTACTCCACTGAATCTCGTCGTACATGGCTTATAGCTCATGTACGATTTGATTTTGTGGAATAACTATTAATTATATGAAGTGTCATTGAGCTTTAAAAATATTTGAAACAACTTATTTTTCAACATAGCTTATGAGTACTTGCAATGCTTATTGATTTGATGCTTCTTTTGATGTGGTTCGATTGTTTTCTTCAGGAAAAGCGATATCTCTGAAGGTTCGTCCCCCTGATCGTTTGAAATGCCTCGTAAGAAGTTGGATCTTGTGATGTTTTTATAATTTAGCCTGCACAGAAACGCGATTAGCCACAACTCATGAAGCTGTGGTGGAAATCGATGCGCACTGGGACACTAAGAATTTGATACACGTGGCTAATTTTAGTTTTTGTTCTTTCAAGGCCGTGAGCATAGTCGAGCAGGTGGTGGAAGAGGAACAAGTTGTGCCGGAAACGCAGCAGCCAGAGGCGTATCCCAGCTCTGACCAGCAAGAGCCTGCTGAAGCACAACCCCCGCCGTTGTCGTCATCTCCATCATCGTTACCATCACCTCCAGCACAACAGGTGGAGGCAGAGATCCCGAACGTTTCACCCTCGCCGGACCACATTGCTGCTGCTGGTTCTTCTTCTTCTCCTCCCCCTGCTGAACCATCGTCAGATATCCAGATCAACCCAAACACTAATGCAGACGTTAGCGCTGACTCCGGGAATGCACCGGAACCTGCGTCGCCTACCTCACACACCTCCCTGGAAAGTCCCTCCAGGTGAGTACTGCCACATGCTGAATCGGAGGAATAGATGGGGACAGGAATTATTTACGAATTGGAAGTAGAGGTCTGCGCGGGACAGAATTTTCAGTCCCGCTCCCGCAAAGAATTGATTTTCAGTCCCGCTCCCGCCCGCGCCTGCCATATTTTGTCCCGCTCCCGCCCACAAATCCCGCATGATGCAGACGTTCGCGTTATTTCTCACGAAAGTTCTTGTCATTGGCTTGGGGAATTAAACATGCTGAGCTTAGCTGAGCTCTCCACTGACCGATCCTTCACCTAGCGCACGTAGCGAGGGTGCGCGTTACCAGGCGGCATGCTCAGCTGAGGCTTTACAGAGATACCCATTGTGAGCTTCACTAGAGGAGCTCTGCTCTTCTGCCATGATCAGAGATCTCAAACACGGAAGAGCGGAAAGGAATCGGAAACGTACGCGAGATTAAACCACTGTGGCAGCGGGGGCGTGGCCAAGCAGCAGTCTGTGAATGGAGGGCGGGGTCGGGGAAGGAAAGTGGCTAGGTCATTACACCTGATGTCAATTTGTGTGTTTGTTTGTTGCAGGGATGGAGTATAAAGGGAGGGGGAGAGGAGAGAAGAGGGATTTGCTCCTGACCACAACACGCGTGTGAGTGAGCGAATGAGTGAAAGTAAGCTGAAAAGCTCAGTGAGTGGGTGTGAACACGAACTCTCGCCTGCTGTGCTTCTGTGCTCCACCCACATCGGGGATTACAACAGTGGTGCCGAAACCCGGGACACGCAGTGCGGGTTTCGGCACCACTGTAGTAATCCCCGATAAACACAGTTCACTTTATTGAGCTTTTCAGCTTTCTTTCTTTCACTCGTTCACTCACACACACACACACACGTGTTGTGGTCGGGGAGCGAATCCCTCTTCTCTCCTCTCCCCCTCCCTTTATACTCCATCCCTGCAACAAACACACACAAATTGACATCAGGTGTAATGACCTAGCCACTTACCTTCCCCGACCCCGCCCTCCATTCACAGACTGCTGCTTGGCCACGCCCCCGCTGCCACAACCACATCGGCAAATATAGGCATCTTAAAATGTTTTTATTAATGCCAAATAAAATATCCAGCACAAATTATATATTATAGACATAAATTAATCATTTATAAATTTTATTTTAAACACATTTTTAGTTAGCGGGACTGCAGCTTATCACCTCTCCCGCCCGCTCCCGCATTGTGCACTCCCCCCTCCCGCCCGCAATGAGCTTTCAAAATTTGTCCCGCGCCGCACTGCTTTGCGTCGGGTCCCACGGGAGTGCAGGGCTCTAATTGGAAGACTTGGTTGGTTTAGTAATTCATCTCATCTCATTATCTCTAGCCGCTTTATCCTTCTACAGGGTCGCAGGCAAGCTGGAGCCTATCCCAGCTGACTACGGGCGAAAGGCGGGGTACACCCTGGACAAGTCGCCAGGTCATCACAGGGCTGACACATAGACACAGACAACCATTCACACTCACATTCACACCTACGGTCAATTTAGAGTCACCAGTTAACCTAACCTGCATGTCTTTGGACTGTGGGGGAAACCGGAGCACCCGGAGGAAACCCACGCAGACACGGGGAGAACATGCAAACTCCGCACAGAAAGGCCCTCGCCGGCCACGGGGCTCGAACCCGGACCTTCTTGCTGTGAGGCGACAGCGCTAACCACTACACCACCGTGCCGCCTGGTTTAGTAATTGTTTGTTTAATTCACATTTCCTGTAGTTAATTTGTGCACCAACGTATAAAGATTTCCCAGTTAAGTTTATAAAATTGCCTAAATTGAAATGAACTATGATTATACAGCTTTGACTTTATATTAAAAAAAAAAAAAAAAAAAGTATTTATTTGTTCAAACTTGGCCCAAATCACCAATATTGAGTGTTGCTATTGCTGTTGTACATGGGCTTGCTCCAGGAAAATCAGATAGACCATGGGGGCGGCACGGTGGTGTAGTGGTTAGCACGGTCGCCTCACAGCAAGAAGGTTCCGGGTTTGAACCCAGCGGCTGGTGAGGGCCTTTCTGTTAGGTTAACGTGGGGCGGCCTTGGGCTGAAGTGCCCTTGGGCAAGGTACCTGACCCCTGACTGCTCCCCGGGCACTGTAGTATGGCTGCCCACTGCTCTGAGTGTGTGCGTGTGTTCACTGCTTCAGATGGGTTAAATGCAGAGGATGAATTTCACTGTGCTTGAAGTGTGCATGTGACAAAGATTTCTTCTTCAAAACTGGTCAACTGTCCACAGGACTCAGGACGTCCATTCCTAATCTGTGCTGAAGCCGTCCTGGACCCTGGATAATATCCTCTTTCCTGACTTTTCTCCCTTTGCGCTTTCTTCTGTACTGTTCTCCATTTCTGTCCATCTGTCTTTTTATTTAAATACAAAATGAATAAAAGGCAACAGAAGTGCCTAATTTTACAAAAGATAAAGAGGGGTGGAAAGTATAAATATATAAACTACTAACTAATATAATAATGTCCTAAAATATGAACTATTCTATCTATTTAAAAAGAAACCGATTTATAAAAACCGATTTAAATCGGTCAGTTGGTACTCTAGGAAGTATGTACTGGTGCACTCTGTCCCTGAGCTGTCTAGTCCTTATTGACGGTAATTCACTAAGGGCAGGGTCAGTGGTTGTAATCCTATTCCGCAACTTCCAATCTCGGTTGTTCAAAATATCCATAATGAGGTATTTTTTGGAGCAGTACCCAAATTAATGAGCCCTAGCAAATAACTTATCTATTCGACTTACAATACCGTTCAAAAGTTTGGGGTCACTTTGAAATGTCCTTGTTTTTGAAAGAAAAGCACTGTTCTTTTCAATGAAGATCACTTTAAACTAATCAGAAATCCACTCTATATATTGCTAATGTGGTAAATGACTATTCTAGCTGCAAATGTCTGGTTTTTGGTGCAACATCTCCATAGGTGTATAGAGGCCCATTTCCAGCAACTAATGCCGCTTTTCCACTACCAACGCGGCTGAGCCGTGCTGAGTGGGGCTGTTGGAGCTGCATTTCGACTACAACCGCGCTGAACCGTGCTGGCTGGAAGTGGGTGGACACATTGGGTGGAGTTAGCGAAAGTGGGTGGACATCATGTGATGTCGTTAGGCGGCGCAAACAGTGACATCAGTGAGCTTTTAAGCGATAGTCTCACAACCCGGATAGTAAACAATAAACATGGAGGACATGGAGTCGTTAGTGTTGCTGGTCTTGGTGCTGTGGCTTGTTGTCACCGACAACGCCAACAGATACTGGCAAGAGCGTATAGATGAGGCGAGGCGCATAAGGCTTCAGAAATTCTCGTAATTCGTAATTCTTCTTCCGGGTTTACGGTGTTTACAGATCCCAGCGTGCTCGCGGGGCGTGTGTGGGCATGTGAGGACACTCCTCCTCACCAATCAGTGCACAGGGGAGTGTCTGCTCACGCCCCTAGCCCCACTCGGCTCGGTTTGGCTCGCTTCAGCCCCACTCCAAAACCGTGCGAGTTTTGGGGGCTGAGCAGGGCTGAAGCGAGCTGAGTCGTGCTGTTCTTAGATAGTCGAAACGCGAGCCATGTCGGGCTGAAGCGAGCTGAAAAAGGGTAGTGGAAAAGGGCCAGATCCCTCCAGTGTTCTAATGGTACAATGTGTTTGCTCATTGCCTCAGAAGGCTAATGGATGATTAGAAAACCCTTGTACAATCATGTTAGCACAGCTGAAAACAGTTGAGCTCTTTAGAGAAGCTATAAAACTGACCTTCCTTTGAGCAGATTGAGTTTCTGGAGCATCACATTTGTGGGGTCGATTAAATGCTCAAAATGGCCAGAAAAATGTCTTGACTATATTTTCTATTCATTTTACAACTTATGGTGGGAAATAAAAGTGTGACTTTTCATGGAAAACACAAAATTGTCTGGGTGACCCCAAACTTTTGAACGGTAGTGTATCTAAAATGATTATTTTCATCCTAAAATGTGGTCAAGATATCGGGACGTAAATATTAGAGACAACTAACACAAAGCTTACAGCCTTGTATTTAAAAGCACTATGGAAGTAGTGGATTCTGAATTGTCCAAAAAAAAAAAGTCCTCTCTGAGAATCACTTCATTTGTTTCTCCCAGCCCTGCTTAAAGCTACACTTAATCTTCTTTATCTTTATAGCAGATTACACAAAACTACCATACACACGTCAAAAAATTACCTGAAATCTGTTCTTTAACTTGTCCTTCACTTAAAAACTGGTACAAGAACCAGTTTGAATCAATTTGAATTTTGGACCCCTGTGACACAAACTTTGTACCCTGATTGGAAAACAACCCTTTTTTGTTTTGGGTTGTCATTTTAGAAATGGGCTATTTCTCTGTCACTCCAATCCCATAAATCAGTGTTCACCTTAATAATAATAATAATGATAATAATAATAATAATAATAATAATAATTTCAACTTGTATAGCGCCTTTCAAGAAACCCAAGGACGCTTTACAATTATAGACAAAGAAAAAAATAATAACAATAATAAATAAATGAATAAATAATAAAAAATAAAGTCCACCAAGTAGGAGTCAGGATGTAATTCCAGTGGTGTAGCAGCCACAGTCCCACCAAAAGGCGCATGAAAACGAGTCCCACATCTCTAGCACAGCCACCGTGACACCGTCAGCAACATCGCTCAAACACCACGCCATGGATCCACAAAGCGAGCACAGAAGCTCCGCCACGCAGAGCGCTGGCGTGTCCCAAACCGCCTGCACAGCTGCCGCGACGCCACCGAGCAACATCACTCGGAACATCACGCCAAGCATTAAAGCGCAGAGCACTGGACAACCACAAATGTTAAATGAGCAGCGAGCTCACTGCAGTCCACAGCTGGGAGCGCAGGCATCACCCACAGTGAACCAAGGCCTGGAGGGAACCAACGCCCAAAACTGGGTCCGGAGCTACACCACAGCTGGCGGACAAAACACTCAAACATCAAACTACACAAACACACAGAAAAAAAAAATAAATATAATGAAAATTGAAAAAGAAAATTAAAATAAAAAAAAAGCTCTGGTGAGAAGCGGCAGCCAGAATGCACACGACGTACTCTCAACCGGAAAGCCTCAGGAGCTTTTCTCAAAGCTGATGTAGGTGAAATAATGGTTTGACGAATAGTTTGAACTCGGTTAATGGTGCGTCTGTAATCCCAGTTGGAACGACTGAATGGGTGAAGGTGTGACTTTTCATGGAAAAGACAAAATTGTCTGGGTGACCCCAAACTTTTGAACGGTAGTGTAAATACTGACTATAGAAGGCACTGCCCCAGATCTCTATAGCATATGTAAATATGGATAATATTAAACTTTTGAAAAAGTAAATCTAAGCTGATAATAGGAAATTTATAATATTTACAGACTCTAAGGATATATAGACGACGACTAGCTTTGCTGAGGAGATTTTCAAAATGAGTGTCCCGATTTGTAGGATTCTCCTCAAACGTTACCTCCAACAGTTGAAGTTTATCTTTACGTTGAATGATGGTCAGTAGGTCGGGGGGGACGACTTGGTACTCTTTCCCCTTAAAGTGCCATTCCACCATTGGATGTATTCTTTGGCATAAAATACAATATATTTTATGACAATATGACTAGACAGAGAAATCTTTTAGCTTCAAAATGATATATCAGGGCGGCACGGTGGTGTAGTGGTTAGCGCTGTCGCCTCACAGCAAGAAGGTCCTGGGTTCGAGCCCCGGGGCCGGCGAGGGCCTTTCTGTGTGGAGTTTGCATGTTCTCCCCGTGTCCGCGTGGGTTTCCTCCGGGTGCTCCGGTTTCCCCCACAGTCCAAAGACATGCAGGTTAGGTTAACTGGTGACTCTAAATTGGCCGTAGGTGTGAATGTGAGTGTGAATGGTTGTGTGTGTCTGTGTCAGCCCTGTGATGACCTGGCGACTTGTCCAGGGTGTACCCCGCCTTTCGCCCGTAGTCAGCTGGGATAGGCTCCAGCTTGCCTGCGACCCTGTAGAAGGATAAAGCGGCTAGAGATAATGAGATGAGATGAAATATCAAACATAATTTTTTGACAACGACAAGTATATTAATTTTGCGACCAAAGTCACCTACCCTTTTAATTTCCGCGCGGTAGTGAAACGTGATGTCATCGGCAGGTTCCCCTTCTTGTGTACCACGTGTCTGTCTATTTTTAGACCAGGAAACCCCCAAAGTGAGAGAGTCATTTCTCTTCGTATATGGGGGCCAAAAAAATGGCTAAAAATTGAGTTAAACTTTCAGTTAGCTAGATTTATTGGTATTTTTATCGCGTTCTATCCGCCATTGCTGATATGTGCCACGTCACACGTCACGTGGTACACAAGAAGGGGAACCTGCCGATGACATCATGCGCGGAAATTAAAAGGGTAGGTGACTTTGGTCGCAAAATTTAATATACTTGTCGTTGTCAAATTGTTTGATATATCATTTTGAAGCTAAAAGATTTCTCTATCTAGTGATACCATTTATATATGTTGTCAAAATATATTGTATTTTATGCCAAAGAATACATCCAATGGTGGAATGGCACTTTTAGACGTTCCCACATTTTCTTAAGATGGATCATTTTGTTTTCGTCAGCCCACCTTATGAAAGAATACACTTCTAATTCAGAATCCTCAACAGAGCTTTTGCTGGCAGAAATGAGCACACTAAGAGTTATATTATCTGCATATTTAACTAACAGATTCCTAGGATTGATGGTAAATGGCGTATGATTGTTCCCGTCAGTGCACTAGAGGTTGGCAGTGCTGGTGCCCCACTAAAGAACTCTAGTGCCAGTCAGTGTGAGCTGGGCTCTGTGGCCCTCTTTAGCCAGCTCCTTGCCTCTGTCTCCACACTCAGCAGGTGAGTACTGAGCACCTCCAAGGTTACCCAACTTAGAACTACTCAAAACAACCAGGGTATCTTGATTACAGCTGGATAATGCAGTAACAGGAGCACCGGAAGCACAGTGGTTCCTCATCTGCCTCGCCCCTGCACACCCCCTTGTGTATTTCAATATGCTAATACTTTCACCTCTTGTCAAAACAAGCGGTTTGATCATTTGGGTGCAAAAATCCTGTCATCTGTTTTAATAGGCTTTTTTTTTTTTTTTCTTCCTTCATCTGTCTCTCTCTTCAGTGTATTGGTGGAATCAGTAGAGAATCAGGATCCAGGGACCGATGCTGACCTGACTGCCTCTCTGGATTCGGCTGAGCCGGTCCTCGCAGAGCCAGAGCACACAGTCAATGCCTCACACCCCTCAGAGGACCCAGTCAATGCCTCACACCCCTCAGAGGACCAGAAGGTGGTAAATACACGTGCCAAAATTATAATATGACTGAGAACTTCTTCATTAACGAACAAGCGTGTTTATTAATATCTAGCCTGTTGATCTTGGTATTCAGACTTTCTCCCCGTGCTCTAATCTAAAACAATGGTGAAGGAGTGTTTCAGTAGTGACCGGGAACACTACCTGTATTACACCAGGAAGGTGATGTAGTCTATTTTTGCAGTTTCTTCTGCAGAAGTGAGAAATTTTACTGTGACAACGGTCACAAAGTTTCCTTTGGAGGAAAAAACAAAAACACAGTATGTAAAGAGGCGTCTGCAGGGCTCAACATTAACTTTTAAACCCACTTGCCCTAGGGAGCAAGTGGGGTAAATTTCCACTTGCCCACCCCAATATGATCACTTGCCCCCTATTTTGCGAGTACTACCTTTTTATTTTTTTATTTTCATTAACACTTTTATTTATTTTTAGGAAAACCATAGCTTAGTTGTGAATTGCAACATAAAATGAAGCTCACACGTCGAGTTAAAGTTTGGTTATTGATTTATTAAGTTCGCTTATTGGTTACGTTTTACTTGTAAAGGACAATAACAGTTTTATCCAAAACAGTTTTTCCTGCCTTAGTTGATTAAATTTCCATTTCACATGCATGCAGCTGGCGGCACGGTGGTGTAGTGGTTAGCGCTGTCGCCTCACAGCAAGAAGGTCCTGGGTTCGAGCCCCGGGGCCGGCGAGGGCCTTTCTGTGCGGAGTTTGCATGTTCTCCCCGTGTCCGCGTGGGTTTCCTCCGGGTGCTCCGGTTTCCCCCACAGTCCAAAGACATGCAGGTTAGGTTTAACTGGTGACTCTAAATTGACCGTAGGTGTGAATGTGAGTGCGAATGGTTGTCTGTGTCTATGTGTCAGCCCTGTGATGACCTGGCGACTTGTCCAGGGTGTACCCCGCCTTTCACCCGTAGTCAGCTGGGATAGGCTCCAGCTTGCCTGCGACCCTGTAGAAGGATAAAGCGGCTAGAGATAATGAGATGAGATGAGATGCATGCAGCTGTTGTAAAGTTCAGTGTTTGTGTAGAACTCTCTCTCTGACTGTAGACTCATTACTCGATAATGTAGAAATCTATACAGGCCTAGAATTTATTTATTTATTTTTTCACCAGCCAGCCGGACTAGTTACCTTCCAAAGTAACTCGCCAAACAGAAAATCAACTAGCCAAAATTTGTTCATGTATGAATTTTACTTCTGTCAAAAATAACGCAAGAGAGTAGCTACCATTGTTCATGACCTAATGTGCATTTACAGTTGTGTTCAAAATTATTCAACCCCCAATGCTGTAAAGGGTTTTAGGGAATTCAGTGTACATTTGTAATTGTGTTCATAATGACATCTTACAAGGACTTGTTAAAGAACCAAATGCAACTAAAATGACATCAATTGCTTTTGTAATAAAGTATTAAATGGCCTTTTTGTGATTTCTTCATTGACACAATTATTCAACCCCTTTAAGGTGGTGTTTACATTAGACCGTATCCGTCTCGTTTTCGTCGCGGATGCACTGTCGTGCACATTAAAACGCCGAGAAACGACTCCACAGGCGGAACAACTTGAATCCGCCAGGGCCCACGTATTCAACCCAGTTCGTATCTGATCCGGTGCTGTGTAAACATTGAGGAACGAGGAAATGCAGTGCTGAGCTTTAGCTGACGTTGTCATTGGACAACGTCACTGTGACATCCACCTTCCTGATTCGCTGGCGTTGGGATCACACACACACAGCGGCTCAGTCCCGAATCACTGCTCGTGCGCTTCACTCGCGCGCTCTGTGAGCTGCGCAGGGCCGGAGTGCGCACCCTCCAGAGGGCACTCGCTGTTCAGGGCGGAGTGATTTGGAGCGCAGGAGGAAGCGCTGAGCTGCACTGAGGTTTATTTACACATTTCAACTTGTTTACCTCCTTCAGGCGCTTAAACTCAGTGAGAACATGAACATCACAGCCAGGTGTGTTTATCTGCTGGAGAAGGTGTTCGCTTGCCATCCTTCCACTTGCAAGTGGTGAGTGACTTGCTCATGCCCGATATGCACTGGGATCATGTGACGTGCCGTCTAATTAGTCATGTGATTAGCGTATCCGTGTATTGGCGTTGCTGTGTGCATGCGAATCGTTTTAAAAACGTTAATCTGATGATCTGCTGATACGGTCTAATGTAAACACCACCTAAGACTACCACTCTTAAGAACAGATGTTCATTCAAGTGTTTTCAATCAGGTATTGAAAACACCTGTGGATGTCAACGAGCATCAAGCAAGGATAATAAGCACCAATTAGGCAGATTTAAAAGGACTGATACTCAGCTCCTTCTAGACATTTACTGGTGTGTTGACAAACATGGTGAAGGCAAGAGAATGGTCCCAGAAGACAAGAGAAGAGGTTATTTCTCTTCACAAGAATGGCAATGGATATAAGATTTCCAAAATGTTAAACATTCCAAGAGATACTATCGGAAGCATCATCTGTAAATTCAAGGCAAAGGGCACAGTGGAAACGCTACCTGGTCGTGGCAGAAAGAAGATCCTGACGGCGACTGCTGTGCGCTACCTGAAGCGCCAGGTGGACAAAAATCCCCGTGTGACTGGTGAGGAACTGAAAAAAGATCTGTCAGATGTGGGCATTGAGGTTTCAGCACAGACAATAAGGCGCACACTGCGTAATGACGGCCTCTATGCCAGAACTCCCAGGCGCACCCCCTGTGCTGACTCCAAAGAATAAGAAAAGTCGACTGCAGTATGCCAAAAGTCATCTGGACAAGCCACAAAAGTTTTGTGAAAGTGTTCTGTGGACTGATGAAACTAAATTAGAACTGTTTGGGCCCATGGACCAGCACTATGTTTGGAGGAGGAAGAACCAGGCCTATGAAGAAAAGAACACCTTGCCTACTGTGAAGCATGGCGGGGGGCCAATTATGCTTTGGGGCTGTTTTGCTTCTAATGGTACAGGGAAGCTTCATTGTGTGCAGGGTACCATGAATTATCTTCAGTACCAGGAAATCTTGGAAGAAAATGTGATGGAGTCTGTCACAAACCTGCGGCTTGGGAGACGTTGGACCTTTCAACAGGACAATGATCCTAAGCACACATCCAAGTCCACTAGAGCATGGTTGAAGATGAAGGGCTGGAACATTCTGGAGTGGCCATCGCAGTCACCAGACTTAAATCCGATTGAGAACCTCTGGTGGGACCTAAAGAAGGCAGTTGCAGCGCGCAAGCCTAAGAATGTGACTGAACTGGAGGCTTTTGCCCATGAAGAATGGGCTAAGATACCCGTTGGTCACTGCAAGACACTTGTCAAGCTATGCTTCACGCTTGAAAGATGTTATAACTGGAAAAGGATGTTGTACTAAGTACTAAGAATGAATGTCACTTGGGGGTTGAATAAAACTGATAATGATGTGAGCACAGAAAAGACATTTGTGGTAATTTTATTATAAATGTTAGATTATATTTTTCTAATTTACAAGTGCCTCTTTGATTTAATTGTAAATAAGATGACTGAAATGATCAAAATCAATGTCAAACTGGCCAAAACACTTAATGTCAGTGGGGGTTGAATAATTGTGAACACAACTGTATTTCAAGACCTGAGTATTTTGATACTGTTGTTAAATGCATACAACTCCGATTCCAAAAAAGTTGGGACAAAGTACAAATTGTAAATAAAAACGGAATGCAATGATGTGGAATTTTCAAAATTCCATATTTTATTCAGAATAGAACATAGATGACATATCAAATGTTTAAACTGAGAAAATGTATCATTTAAAGAGGAAAAATTAGGTTTTTTTTTTTGTTTTTTTGTTTTTTTTCTTCCATGCCAACACATCTCAAAAAAGTTGGGACAAGGCCATGTTTACCACGGTGAGACATCCCCTTTTCTCTTTACAACAGTCTGTAAACGTCTGGGGACTGAGGAGACAAGTTGCTCAAGTTTAGGGATAGGAATGTTAACCCATTCTTGTCTAATGTAGGATTCTAGTTACTCAACTGTCTTAGGTCTTTTTTGTCGTATCTTCTGTTTTATGATGCGCCAAATGTTTTCTATGGGTGAAAGATCTGGTCTGCAGGCTGGCCAGTTCAGTACCCGGACCCTTCTTCTACACAGCCATGATGCTGTAATTGATGCAGTATGTGGTTTGGCATCGTCATGTTGGAAAATGCAAGGTCTTCCCTGAAAGAGACGTCGTCTGGATGGGAGCATATGTTGCTCTAGAACCTGGATATACCTTTCAGCATTGATGGTGTCTTTCCAGATGTGTAAGTTGCCCATGCCACACGCACTAATGCAACCCCATACCATCAGAGATGCAGGCTTCTGAACTGAGCGCCGATAACAACTTGGGTCGTCCTTCTCTTTAGTCCGAATGGCACAGCGTCCCTGATTTCCATAAAGAACTTCAAATTTTGATTCGTCTGACCACAGAACAGTTTTCCACTTTGCCACAGTCCATTTTAAATGAGCCAGAGAAGACGTCTGCGCTTCTGGATCATGTTTAGACACGGCTTCTTCTCTGAACTATAGAGTTTTAGCTGGCAACGGCGGATGGCACAGTGAATTGTGTTCACAGATAATGTTCTCTGGAAATATTCCTGAGCCCATTTTGTGATTTCCAATACAGAAGCATGCCTGTATGTGATGCAGTGCCGTCTAAGGGCCCGAAGATCACAGGCACCCAGTATGGTTTTCCGGCCTTGACCCTTACGCCAGGGGTGATAGCGTTCCGGCGCTGCGCCGGATTTCCGGCGTACCGTGGCTGGGGGAAAAAAAAAATCTAGTTCGCCCATTGTCCTGTGTCATTCTGAGATGCGCAGATAGACAGTAAAGGGAATTCCGGTACGCCGGAAATCCGGCGCGGCGCCGGAACGCTATCACCCCTGCCCTTACGCACAGAGATTCTTCCAGATTCTCTGAATCTTTTGATGATATTATGCACTGTAGATGATATGTTCAAACTCTTTGCGATTTTACACTGTCGAACTCCTTTCTGATATTGCTCCACTATTTGTTGGCGCAGAATTAGGGGGATTGATGATCCTCTTCCCATCTTTACTTCTGAGAGCCGCTGCCACTCCAAGATGCTCTTTTTATACCCAGTCATGTTAATGACCTATTGCCAATTGACCTGATGAGTTGCAATTTGGTCCTCCAGCTGTTCCTTTTTTGTACCTTTAACTTTTCCAGTCTCTTATAGAGATCTTGCAGTCACGTGACCGGAAAGTACACAACCGCCATCTTGTCGGTCAAAAACACCGCTGAATACTGCTGCACTCGTGTACAGAATGGATCAATTTCAACCGACGGACTACACGGCTCATTTTTCGAATGAACAGATAACTAGATACATGTCTAAAATAAACGATCTACAGATTTGTGACCCTTATGGCTTTCCGGACGGAGTTTTCACGACCGGATTTTGAACTGCCAGCGGAATACCCAGACGTGTATAATTACCTCATTAACTTTCCCTCGCTGTTCAGTGGTGAAGCACTGCGTGCTTATAAATCTCTGGACAGTTATCTCTACAGAAATTCAGGATTTGTCAGCGACTCAGATGTGGCATCTTGTAAACAAGAATCCTCATTGGATGGGTAAGTCACTTAAGTATTGAGTATAGCACTGACCAGCCGATTATAGAATAGAATAAGGTAATTCCAAATTGTCCGTGTTGTTTACATGGATCTGGCGTTGGAGAGATAGAGGCTTTAGCAGTGGAGGTTTGAGTGGCTGTTTTCTGAGCTTAGTCAACAGGCCGGCTCTGCAGCCTCGCTTTTGCTTCCGCTCCCGGCACCGCCTCCTTCGCTTTGCTTCCGATAACAATCCACGGAGACCCTGCTGGTCTCGCTATCTCGTCCGGAATGTTTTTTTTTTTTTTTTTTTTTTCTCGTCCGGAATGTTGTGCATGCGATGGAAATCGCTACAAACCGTCATTTTCTGCTGGAAACCAATGTCCAGTAAGTCCATACGGTTGTAGTGGATATTGAAGTCCGGTACAGACGAACAACATGCAAAAATACACACAATAAACATAAACGTGCACAGGTAGGGAGAGCTTGTAGCCGCAGCCGTTGTAGTAGAATTGTATATAGTAGGGTTTTCCAGAAGAAAAAGTAGAAGTAAAAGCAGAAGTAGACGTAGAAGTAGAAGGCGGAATATGGCGTTTGACCGACAAGATGGCGTCTGTCACAGTCTGGATCGGCTGTGACGTCACATGCAAGTGCTCCATTGCCCCTGTCCCAACTTTTTTGAGATGTGTTGCTGTCATGAAATTTGAAATGAGCCAATATTTGGCATGAAATTTCAAAATGTCTCACTTTCGACATTTGATATGTTGTCTATGTTCTATTGTGAATACAATATCAGTTTTTGAGATTTGTAAATTATTGCATTCTGTTTTTTACAATTTGTACTTTGTCCCAACTTTTTTTGGAATTGGGGTTGTAAATGAGAACAACACAGAGCACCATAATATAATAAATAATATATTGGAAAACTTGGCAACTTGGTGTACGAGTATTGAAAACAAATATACTTACTATCATGACTATAGCACCCAAAATATGTCCAACATGCTTCCTGTATTTAACCATTTGAGAGAGAAAGCATTAGGAGCTTCATATTGACTAGGAATCAACTTGAAAAAATTAATTATTCCATAAAAATCATATCGCAGCCAAGGCCTACCCTGCTCTCACGTTTACTTATAAGTCCTTTGTCGTTTCTCCTTCTTGTATGCTTTATCGGCGGCCTTTTTCTCCTCTTCAGACCGAGGTCGCTTTGTCCCCATGTCTGGCGGTTTCTGTACACCTTTCAGAAAATTCCACATCGCAACGTAGCTTTGGCAGATGTAGATGTAAACAACAAAAACACGTGTTTAAATGGGTGATAATGTGGCCACATCTATTGAATATGATAACATGATTACCGCGATATTCAACGAGATGCGTTATATGCATGCGCAGTAGTGAAAAAACCGACAGCCTGACTCGTACACGATATGATTCAGAATTCTTCGGTATTTTCCGTCCTGCCGATAAGCACATCGATGAACACAGAGGCTCCAGCTTGCCTGTGACCTTGTAGAACAGGATAAAGCGGCTAGAGATAATGAGATGAGACAGCACACGCTTAATGTGGCGGCTTTAGTTGACGGGGTGTCTGAATCTTCACTTCGTGTGTGTGTGTATGTATATATGAGTGATTCCACGCTTATGGGTACTGAAATGGGGACATGAACTTATTTTTAAAAATTCACCTAAAACCATTTCTTTTTTTTACCGTCAGGTCACAAAACATGTAATCTTTAATGAATGATATGTTAAAAGATAACTTTAGTTTTCTGAGATGAAATAACATATTTATATGCCAAAGTCAGAACGTAACAGAAGTGTTGTGGACATATATATTCTCAATTTTAACAATGTAGAATTACTTTTTGAAACATAGGAAGGTGATGTTTTAGCAAATATAATTAATAAACATGTGTAGTAGAATAAACATACACATTCTTTCAATAAGATTAACATGGTATATAGCTAGATTGTAATTAATTTGTAACAGACGCGAGATGGACAATCGTAACAGAAGTAATGTAACAGACATCATTTTGGAACTCATAGGCTTGACTTTGGCATATAAATATGTTTTTATTACGTCTCAGAAAATTAAAGTTATCTTTTAACATATCATTCATTAAAGATTACATGTTTTGTGACCTGATGGTAAAAAAAGAAATGGTTTTAGGTGAATAAGTTCATGTCCCCATTTCAGTACCCATAAACATGGAATCACTCATTCATTTATTTTTATATATATATATATATAATATATATACACTAGTGCATCTCAAAAAATTAGAATATTGTGAAAAAGTTCAATATTTTCCATCAGTTATTTAAGAAAGTGAAAATGTTATATATTATAGACTCATTACACATAAACCAAAATGTTTCAAGCATTTTTCTATTTTAATTTTAATCAGTATGGCATACAGTACAAAAACACAAAAAAAACCCATCTCAAAATATTAGAATATTTAATTTCGAGTTTGAGTAAAACAGTATGAACACAGTGTATCTCTCGGTCTAGTTCAGTACACACAACCACAATCATAGGGAAGACTGCTGACTTGACTGTTGTCCAGAAGATGATCACTGATGCCCTCCACAAGGAGGGTAAGCCACAAAAGGTCATTGCTGAAAAGGGTGGCTGGAAAAGGTGCACAAGCAACAGGGATGGCTGCAGTCTTGAGAGGATTGTCAAGAAAAGCTGATTCAAGAACTTGGGAGAGCTTCATAAGGAGTGGACTGAGGCTGGTGTCAGTGTATCAAGACCCATCACGAACAGACATCTTCAAGAAAGGGGCTACAACTTTCGCATTCCTAATATCAAGCTACTCCTGAGCCAGAGACAATGTCAGAAGTGTCTTATCTGGGCTAAGGAGAGAAAGAAATGGACTGTTGCTCAGTGGTCCAAAGTCCTCTTTTCAGATGAAAGTACATTTTGCATTTAATTTGGAAATCACGGTTCTAGAGTCTGGAGGAAGAGTGGAGAGGCACAGAATCCAAGGTGTTTGAAGCCCAGTGTGAAGTTTCCACAGTCTGTGATGATTTGGGGTGCCATGTCATCTGCTGGTGTTGGTCCACTGTATTTTATCAAGTCCAAAGTCAACACAGCCATCTACCAGGAGATTTTAGAGCACTTCATGCTTCCATCTGCTGACAAGCTTTTTGGAGATGCTGATTTCCTTTTCCAGCAGGACTTGGCACCTACCCACAGTGCCAAAACTACTACCAAATGGTTTGCTGACCATGATATTACTGTGTTTGATTGGCCAGCCAACTTGCCTGACCTGAACCC